>NW_027207502.1:0-304992 GCF_963455315.2 Globicephala melas | reverse complement strand
CTAACCCTAACCCTAACCCTAACCCTAACCCTAACCCTAACCCTAACCCTAACCCTAACCCTAACCCTAACCCTAACCCTAACCCTAACCCTAACCCTAACCCTAACCCTAACCCTAACCCTAACCCTAACCCTAACCCTAACCCTAACCCTAACCCTAACCCTAACCCTAACCCTAACCCTAACCCTAACCCTAACCCTAACCCTAACCCTAACCCTAACCCTAACCCTAACCCTAACCCTAACCCTAACCCTAACCTAACCCTAACCCTAACCCTAACCCTAACCCTAACCCTAACCCTAACCCTAACCCTAACCCTAACCCTAACCCTAACCCTAACCCTAACCCTAACCCTAACCCTAACCCTAACCCTAACCCTAACCCTAACCCTAACCCTAACCCTAACCCTAACCCTAACCCTAACCCTAACCCTAACCCTAACCCTAACCCTAACCCTAACCCTAACCCTAACCTAACCCTAACCCTAACCCTAACCCTAACCCTAACCCTAACCCTAACCCTAACCCTAACCCTAACCCTAACCCTAACCCTAACC
Source organism: Globicephala melas (assembly GCF_963455315.2). Lineage (NCBI taxonomy): Eukaryota > Metazoa > Chordata > Mammalia > Artiodactyla > Delphinidae > Globicephala > Globicephala melas. The sequence goes on along the minus strand of NW_027207502.1, from coordinate 304,436 downwards.
CTAACCCTAACCCTAACCCTAACCCTAACCCTAACCCTAACCTAACCCTAACCCTAACCCTAACCCTAACCTAACCCTAACCCTAACCCTAACCCTAACCCTAACCCTAACCCTAACCCTAACCCTAACCCTAACCCTAACCCTAACCCTAACCCTAACCCTAACCCTAACCCTAACCCTAACCCTAACCCTAACCCTAACCCTAACCCTAACCCTAACCCTAACCCTAACCCTAACCCTAACCCTAACCCTAACCTAACCCTAACCCTAACCCTAACCCTAACCCTAACCCTAACCCTAACCCTAACCCTAACCCTAACCCTAACCCTAACCCTAACCTAACCCTAACCCTAACCCTAACCCTAACCTAACCCTAACCCTAACCCTAACCCTAACCCTAACCCTAACCTAACCCTAACCCTAACCCTAACCCTAACCCTAACCCTAACCCTAACCCTAACCCTAACCCTAACCCTAACCCTAACCCTAACCCTAACCCTAACCCTAACCCTAACCCTAACCTAACCCTAACCCTAACCCTAACCCTAACCCTAACCCTAACCCTAACCCTAACCCTAACCCTAACCCTAACCCTAACCCTAACCCTAACCCCTAACCCTAACCTAACCCTAACCCTAACCCTAACCCTAACCCTAACCCTAACCCTAACCCTAACCCTAACCCTAACCCTAACCCTAACCCTAACCCTAACCCTAACCCTAACCCTAACCCTAACCCTAACCCTAACCCTAACCTAACCCTAACCCTAACCCTAACCCTAACCCTAACCCTAACCCTAACCCTAACCCTAACCCTAACCCTAACCCTAACCCTAACCCTAACCCTAACCCTAACCCTAACCCTAACCCTAACCCTAACCCTAACCCTAACCCTAACCCTAACCCTAACCCTAACCCTAACCCTAACCCTAACCCTAACCCTAACCCTAACCCTAACCCTAACCCTAACCCTAACCCTAACCCTAACCCTAACCCTAACCCTAACCCTAACCCTAACCCTAACCCTAACCTAACCCTAACCCTAACCCTAACCCTAACCCTAACCCTAACCCTAACCCTAACCCTAACCCTAACCCTAACCCTAACCCTAACCCTAACCCTAACCCTAACCCTAACCCTAACCCTAACCCTAACCCTAACCCTAACCCTAACCCTAACCCTAACCCTAACCCTAACCCTAACCCTAACCCTAACCCTAACCCTAACCCTAACCCTAACCCTAACCCTAACCCTAACCCTAACCCTAACCCTAACCCTAACCCTAACCCTAACCCTAACCCTAACCCTAACCCTAACCCTAACCCTAACCCTAACCCTAACCCTAACCCTAACCCTAACCCTAACCCTAACCCTAACCCTAACCCTAACCCTAACCCTAACCCTAACCCTAACCCTAACCCTAACCCTAACCCTAACCCTAACCCTAACCCTAACCCTAACCCTAACCCTAACCCTAACCCTAACCCTAACCCTAACCCTAACCCTAACCCTAACCCTAACCCTAACCCTAACCCTAACCCTAACCCTAACCCTAACCCTAACCCTAACCCTAACCCTAACCCTAACCCTAACCCTAACCCTAACCCTAACCCTAACCCTAACCCTAACCCTAACCCTAACCCTAACCCTAACCCTAACCCTAACCCTAACCCTAACCCTAACCCTAACCCTAACCCTAACCCTAACCCTAACCCTAACCCTAACCCTAACCCTAACCCTAACCCTAACCCTAACCCTAACCCTAACCCTAACCCTAACCCTAACCCTAACCCTAACCCTAACCCTAACCCTAACCCTAACCCTAACCCTAACCCTAACCCTAACCCTAACCCTAACCCTAACCCTAACCCTAACCCTAACCCTAACCCTAACCCTAACCCTAACCCTAACCCGAACCCTAACCCTAACCCTAACCCTAACCCGAACCCTAACCCTAACCCGAACCCTAACCCTAACCCTAACCCTAACCCGAACCCTAACCCGAACCCTAACCCTAACCCGAACCCTAACCCTAACCCTAACCCTAACCCTAACCCTAACCCTAACCCGAACCCTAACCCGAACCCTAACCCTAACCCTAACCCTAACCCTAACCCGAACCCTAACCCGAACCCTAACCCTAACCCTAACCCTAACCTGACCCTCACCCGTCCCCTAATCCTAACCCGTACGCTGACACTAACCCGCGCCCTCACACGTACGCTCCCCCTAGAGCGTTGTCGTACCCTCACCTGGACCCTAAACCGTCCCCGTCCCCTAACCCTATCCCTAGCCCGAACCCTAACCCTAACCCTTCCCCGAAGCCTGACCCTCACCCGTCCCCTAATCCTAACCCGTACGCTGACACTAACCAGCGCCCTCACACGTACGCTCCCCCTAGAGCGTTGTCGTACCCTCACCTGGACACTAAACCGTCCCCGTCCCCTAACCCTAACCCTAGCCCGAACCCTAACCCTAACCCTTCCCCGAAGCCTGACCCTCACCCGTCCCCTAATCCTAACCCGTACGCTGACACTAACCCGCGCCCTCACACGTACGCTCCCCCTAGAGCGTTGTCGTACCCTCACCTGGACCCTAAACCGTCCCCGTCCCCTAACCCTAACCCTAGCCCGAACACTAACCCTAACCCTTCCCCGAAGCCTGACCCTCACCCGTCCCCTAATCCTAACCCGTACGCTGACACTAACCCGCGCCCTCACACGTACGCTCCCCCTAGAGCGTTGTCGTACCCTCAACTGGACCCTAAACCGTCCCCGTCCCCTAACCCTAACCCTAGCCCGAACCCTAACCCTAACCCTTCCCCGAAGCCTGACGCTCACCCGTCCCCTAATCCTAACCCGTACGCTGACACTAACCCGCGCCCTCACACGTACGCTCCCCCTAGAGCGTTGTCGTACCCTCACCTGGACACTAAACCGTCCCCGTCCCCTAACCCTAACCCTATCCCGAACCCTAACCCTAACCCTTCCCCGAAGCCTGACCCTCACCCGTCCCCTAATCCTAACCCGTACGCTGACACTAACCCGCGCCCTCACACGTACGCTCCCCCTAGAGCGTTGTCGTACCCTCACCTGGACCCTAAACCGTCCCCGTCCCCTAACCCTAACCCTAGCCCGAACACTAACCCTAACCCTTCCCCGAAGCCTGACCCTCACCCGTCCCCTAATCCTAACCCGTACGCTGACACTAACCCACGCCCTCACACGTACGCTCCCCCTAGAGCGTTGTCGTACCCTCAACTGGACCCTAAACCGTCCCCGTCCCCTAACCCTAACCCTAGCCCGAACCCTAACCCTAACCCTTCCCCGAAGCCTGACCCTCACCCGTCCCCTAATCCTAACCCGTACGCTGACACTAACCCGCGCCCTCACACGTACGCTCCCCCTAGAGCGTTGTCGTACCCTCACCTGGACCCTAAACCGTCCCCGTCCCCTAACCCTAACCCTAGCCCGAACCCTAACCCTAACCCTTCCCCGAAGCCTGACCCTCAGCCGTCCCCTAATCCTAACCCGTACGCTGACACTAACCCGCGCCCTCACACGTACGCTCCCCCTAGAGCGTTGTCGTACCCTCACCTGGACCCTGAACCGTCCCCGTCCCCTAACCCTAACCCTAGCCCGAAGCCTAACCCTAACCCTTCCCCGAAGCCTGACGCTCACCCGTCCCCTAATCCTAACCCGTACGCTGACACTAACCCGCGCCCTCACACGTACGCTCCCCCTAGAGCGTGGTCGTACCCTCACCTGGACACTAAACCGTCCCCGTCCCCTAACCCTAACCCTAGCCCGAACCCTAACCCTAAGCCTTCCCCGAAGCCTGACCCTCACCCGTCCCCTAATCCTAACCCGTACGCTGACACTAACCCGCGCCCTCACACGTACGCTCCCCCTAGAGCGTTGTCGTACCCTCACCTGGACCCTAAACCGTCCCCGTCCCCTAACCCTAACCCTAGCCCGAAGCCTAACCCTAACCCTTCCCCGAAGCCTGACCCTCACCCGTCCCCTAATCCTAACCCGTACGCTGACACTAACCCGCGCCCTCACACGTACGCTCCCCCTAGAGCGTTGTCGTACCCTCACCTGGACCCTAAACCGTCCCCGTCCCCTAACCCTAACCCTAGCCCGAAGCCTAACCCTACCCCTTCCCCGAAGCCTGACCCTCAGCCGTCCCCTAATCCTAACCCGTACGCTGACACTAACCCGCGCCCTCACACGTACGCTCCCCCTAGAGCGTTGTCGTACCCTCACCTGGACCCTAAACCGTCCCCGTCCCCTAACCCTAACCCTAGCCCGAAGCCTAACCCTAACCCTTCCCCGAAGCCTGACCCTCAGCCGTCCCCTAATCCTAACCCGTACGCTGACACTAACCCGCGCCCTCACACGTACGCTCCCCCTAGAGCGTTGTCGTACCCTCACCTGGACCCTAAACCGTCCCCGTCCCCTAACCCTAACCCTAGCCCGAACCCTAACCCTAACCCTTCCCCGAAGCCTGACCCTCAGCCGTCCCCTAATCCTAACCCGTACGCTGACACTAACCCGCGCCCTCACACGTACGCTCCCCCTAGAGCGTTGTCGTACCCTCACCTGGACCCTAAACCGTCCCCGTCCCCTAACCCTAACCCTAGCCCGAAGCCTAACCCTAACCCTTCCCCGAAGCCTGACCCTCAGCCGTCCCCTAATCCTAACCCGTACGCTGACACTAACCCGCGCCCTCACACGTACGCTCCCCCTAGAGCGTTGTCGTACCCTCACCTGGACCCTAAACCGTCCCCGTCCCCTAACCCTAACCCTAGCCCGAACCCTAAACCTAACCCTTCCCCGAAGCCTGACCCTCAGCCGTCCCCTAATCCTAACCCGTACGCTGACACTAACCCGCGCCCTCACACGTACGCTCCCCCTAGAGCGTTGTCGTACCCTCACCTGGACCCTAAACCGTCCCCGTCCCCTAACCCTAACCCTAGCCCGAAGCCTAACCCTAACCCTTCCCCGAAGCCTGACCCTCAGCCGTCCCCTAATCCTAACCCGTACGCTGACACTAACCCGCGCCCTCACACGTACGCTCCCCCTAGAGCGTTGTCGTACCCTCACCTGGACCCTAAACCGTCCCCGTCCCCTAAACCTAACCCTAGCCCGAACCCTAACCCTAACCCTTCCCCGAAGCCTGACCCTCAGCCGTCCCCTAATCCTAACCCGTACGCTGACACTAACCCGCGCCCTCACACGTACGCTCCCCCTAGAGCGTTGTCGTACCCTCACCTGGACCCTAAACCGTCCCCGTCCCCTAACCCTAACCCTAGCCCGAAGCCTAACCCTAACCCTTCCCCGAAGCCTGACCCTCAGCCGTCCCCTAATCCTAACCCGTACGCTGACACTAACCCGCGCCCTCACACGTACGCTCCCCCTAGAGCGTTGTCGTACCCTCACCTGGACCCTAAACCGTCCCCGTCCCCTAACCCTAACCCTAGCCCGAAGCCTAACCCTAACCCTTCCCCGAAGCCTGACCCTCAGCCGTCCCCTAATCCTAACCCGTACGCTGACACTAACCCGCGCCCTCACACGTACGCTCCCCCTAGAGCGTTGTCGTACCCTCACCTGGACCCTAAACCGTCCCCGTCCCCTAACCCTAACCCTAGCCCGAAGCCTAACCCTAACCCTTCCCCGAAGCCTGACCCTCAGCCGTCCCCTAATCCTAACCCGTACGCTGACACTAACCCGCGCCCTCACACGTACGCTCCCCCTAGAGCGTTGTCGTACCCTCACCTGGACCCTAAACCGTCCCCGTCCCCTAACCCTAACCCTAGCCCGAAGCCTAACCCTAACCCTTCCCCGAAGCCTGACCCTCAGCCGTCCCCTAATCCTAACCCGTACGCTGACACTAACCCGCGCCCTCACACGTACGGTCCCCCTAGAGCGTTGTCGTACCCTCACCTGGACCCTAAACCGTCCCCGTCCCCTAACCCTAACCCTAGCCCGAACCCTAACCCTAACCCTTCCCCGAAGCCTGACCCTCAGCCGTCCCCTAATCCTAACCCGTACGCTGACACTAACCCGCGCCCTCACACGTACGCTCCCCCTAGAGCGTTGTCGTACCCTCACCTGGACCCTAAACCGTCCCCGTCCCCTAACCCTAACCCTAGCCCGAACCCTAACCCTAACCCTTCCCCGAAGCCTGACCCTCAGCCGTCCCCTAATCCTAACCCGTACGCTGACACTAACCCGCGCCCTCACACGTACGCTCCCCCTAGAGCGTTGTCGTACCCTCACCTGGACCCTAAACCGTCCCCGTCCCCTAACCCTAACCCTAGCCCGAACCCTAACCCTAACCCTTCCCCGAAGCCTGACCCTCAGCCGTCCCCTAATCCTAACCCGTACGCTGACACTAACCCGCGCCCTCACACGTACGCTCCCCCTAGAGCGTTGTCGTACCCTCACCTGGACCCTAAACCGTCCCCGTCCCCTAACCCTAAACCTAGCCCGAACCCTAACCCTAACCCTTCCCCGAAGCCTGACCCTCAGCCGTCCCCTAATCCTAACCCGTACGCTGACACTAAACCGCGCCCTCACACGTACGCTCCCCCTAGAGCGTTGTCGTACCCTCACCTGGACCCTAAACCGTCCCCGTCCCCTAACCCTAACCCTAGCCCGAACCCTAACCCTAACCCTTCCCCGAAGCCTGACCCTCAGCCGTCCCCTAATCCTAACCCGTACGCTGACACTAACCCGCGCCCTCACACGTACGCTCCCCCTAGAGCGTTGTCGTACCCTCACCTGGACCCTAAACCGTCCCCGTCCCCTAACCCTAACCCTAGCCCGAACCCTAACCCTAACCCTTCCCCGAAGCCTGACCCTCACCCGTCCCCTAATCCTAACCCGTACGCTGACACTAACCCGCGCCCTCACACGTACGCTCCCCCTAGAGCGTTGTCGTACACTCACCTGGACCCTAAACCGTCCCCGTCCCCTAACCCTAACCCTAGCCCGAACCCTAACCCTAACCCTTCCCCGAAGCCTGACCCTCACCCGTCCTCTAATCCTAACCCGTACGCTGACACTAACCCGTGCCCTCACACGTACGCTCCCCCTAGAGCGTTGTCGTACCCTCACCTGGACCCTAAACCGTCCCCGTCCCCTAACCCTAACCCTAGCCCGAACCCTAAACCTAACCCTTCGCCGAAGCCTGACCCTCACACGTCCCCTAATCCTAACCCGTACGCTGACACTAGCCCGCGCCCTCACACGTACGCTCCCCCTAGAGCGTTGTCGTACCCTCACCTGGACCCTAAACCGTCCCCGTCCCCTAACCCTAACCCTAGCCCGAACCCTATCCCTAACACTTCCCCGAAGCCTGACCCTCACCCGTCCCCTAATCCTAACCCGTACGCTGACACTAACCCGCGCCCTCACACGTACGCTCCCCCTAGAGCGTTGTCGTACCCTCACCTGGACCCTAAACCGTCCCCGTCCCCTAACCCTAACCCTAGCCCGAACCCTAACACTAACCCTTCGCCGAAGCCTGACCCTCAGCCGTCCCCTAATCCTAACCCGTACGCTGACACTAACCCGCGCCCTCACACGTACGCTCCCCCTAGAGCGTTGTCGTACCCTCACCTGGACCCTAAACCGTCCCCGTCCCCTAACCCTAACCCTAGCCCGAACCCTATCCCTAACCCTTCCCCGAAGCCTGACCCTCACCCGTCCCCTAATCCTAACCCGTACGCTGACACTAACCCGCGCCCTCACACGTACGCTCCCCCTAGAGCGTTGTCGTACCCTCACCTGGACCCTAAACCGTCCCCGTCCCCTAACCCTAACCCTAGCCCGAACCCAAACCCTAACGCTTCCCCGAAGCCTGACCCTCACCCGTCCCCTAATCCTAACCCGTACGCTGACACTAACCCGCGCCCTCACACGTACGCTCCCCCTAGAGCGTTGTCGTACCCTCACCTGGACCCTAAACCGTCCCCGTCCCCTAACCCTAACCCTAGCCCGAACCCTAACCCTAACCCTTCGCCGAAGCCTGACTCTCACACGTCCCCTAATCCTAACCCGTACGCTGACACTAACCCGCGCCCTCACACGTACGCTCCCCCTAGAGCGTTGTCGTACCCTCACCTGGACCCTAAACCGTCCCCGTCCCCTAACCCTAACCCTAGCCCGAACCCTAACCCTAACCCTTCGCCGAAGCCTGACCCTCACCCGTCCCCTAATCCTAACCCGTACGCTGACACTAACCCGCGCCCTCACACGTACGCTCCCCCTAGAGCGTTGTCGTACCCTCACCTGGACCCTAAACCGTCCCCGTCCCCTAACCCTAACCCTAGCCCGAACCCTAAACCTAACCCTTCGCCGAAGCCTGACCCTCACCCGTCCCCTAATCCTAACCCGTACGCTGACACTAACCCGCGCCCTCACACGTACGCTCCCCCTAGAGCGTTGTCGTACCCTCACCTGGACCCTAAACCGTCCCCGTCCCCTAACCCTATCCCTACCCCGAACCCTAACCCTAACCCTTCCCCGAAGCCTGATCCTCACCCGTCCCCTAATCCTAACCCGTACGCTGACACTAACCCGCGCCCTCACATGTACGCTCCCCCTAGAGCGTTGTCGTACCCTCACCTGGACCCTAAACCGTCCCCGTCCCCTAACCCTAACCCTAGCCCGAACCCTAACCGTAACCCTTCCCCGAAGCCTGACCCTCACCCGTCCCCTAATCCTAACCCGTACTCTGACACTAACCCGCGCCCTCACACGTACGCTCCCCCTAGAGCGTTGTCGTACCCTCACCTGGACCCTAAACCGTCCCCGTCCCCTAACCCTAACCCTAGCCCGAACCCTATCCCTAACCCTTCCCCGAAGCCTGACCCTCACCCGTCCCCTAATCCTAACCCGTACGCTGACACTAACCCGCGCCCTCACACGTACGCTCCCCCTAGAGCGTTGTCGTACCCTCACCTGGACCCTAAACCGTCCCCGTCCCCTAACCCTAACCCTAGCCCGAACCCTAACCCTAACCCTTCCCCGAAGCCTGACCCTCACCCGTCCCCTAATCCTAACCCGTACGCTGACACTAACCCGCGCCCTCACACGTACGCTCCCCCTAGAGCATTGTCGTACCCTCACCTGGACCCTAAACCGTCCCTGTCCCCTAACCCTAACCCTAGCCCGAACCCTAACCCTAACCCTTCCCCGAAGCCTGACCCTAACCCGTCCCCTAATCCTAACCCGTACGCTGACACTAACCCGCGCCCTCACACGTACGCTCCCCCTAGAGCGTTGTCGTACCCTCACCTGGACCCTAAACCGTCACCGTCCCCTAACCCTAACCCTAGCCCGAACCCTAAACCTAACCCTTCGCCGAAGCCTGACCCTCACACGTCCCCTAATCCTAACCCGTACGCTGACACTAACCCGCGCCCTCACACGTACGCTCCCCCTAGAGCGTTGTCGTACCTCACCTGGACCCTAAACCGTCCCCGTCCCCTAACACTAACCCTAGCCCGAACCCTAACCCTAACCCTTCCCCGAAGCCTGACCCTCAGCCGTCCCCTAATCCTAACCCGTACGCTGACACTAACCCGCGCCCTCACACGTACGCTCCCCCTAGAGCGTTGTCGTACCGTCACCTGGACCCTAAACCGTCCCCGTCCCCTAACCCTAACCCTAGCCCGAACCCTAACCCTAACCCTTCCCCGAAGCCTGACCCTCACCCGTCCCCTAATCCTAACCCGTACGCTGACACTAACCTGCGCCCTCACACGTACGCTCCCCCTAGAGCGTTGTCGTACCCTCACCTGGACCCTAAACCGTCCCCGTCCCCTAACCCTAACCCTAGCCCGAACCCTAACCCTAACCCTTCGCCGAAGCCTGACCCTCACACGTCCCCTAATCCTAACCCGTACGCTGACACTAACCCGCGCCCTCACACGTACGCTCCCCCTAGAGCGTTGTCGTACCCTCACCTGGACCCTAAACCGTCCCCGTCCCCTAACCCTAACCCTAGCCCGAACCCTAACCCTAACCCTTCGCCGAAGCCTGACCCTCACCCGTCCCCTAATCCTAACCCGTACGCTGACACTAACCCGCGCCCTCACACGTACGCTCCCCCTAGAGCGTTGTCGTACCCTCACCTGGACCCTAAACCGTCCCCGTCCCCTAACCCTATCCCTACACCGAACCCTAACCCTAACCCTTCCCCGAAGCCTGACCCTCACCCGTCCCCTAATCCTAACCCGTACGCTGACACTAACCCGCGCCCTCACACGTACGCTCCCCCTCGAGCGTTGTCGTACCCTCACCTGGACCCTAAACCGTCCCCGTCCCCTAACCCTAACCCTAGCCCGAACCCTAACCCTAACCCTTCCCCGAAGCCTGACCCTCACCCGTCCCTTAATCCTAACCCGTACGCTGACACTAACCCGCGCCCTCACACGTACGCTCCCCCTAGAGCGTTGTCGTACCCTCACCTGGACCCTAAACCGTCCCCGTCCCCTAACCCTAACCCTAGCCCGAACCCTAACCCTAACCCTTCCCCGAAGCCTGACCCTCACCCGTCCCCTAATCCTAACCCGTACGCTGACACTAAACCGCGCCCTCACACGTACGCTCCCCCTAGAGCGTTGTCGTACCCTCACCTGGACCCTAAACCGTCCCCGTCCCCTAACCCTAACCCTAGCCCGAACCCTAACCCTAACCCTTCGCCGAAGCCTGACCCTCACACGTCCCCTAATCCTAACCCGTACGCTGACACTAACCCGCGCCCTCACACGTACGCTCCCCCTAGAGCGTTGTCGTACCCTCACCTGGACCCTAAACCGTCCCCGTCCCCTACCCCTAACCCTAGCCCGAACCCTAACCCTAACCCTTCCCCGAAGCCTGACCCTCAGCCGTCCCCTAATCCTAACCCGTACGCTGACACTAACCCGCGCCCTCACACGTACGCTCCCCCTAGAGCGTTGTCGTACCCTCACCTGGACCTTAAACCGTCCCCGTCCCCTAACCCTAACCCTAGCCCGAACCCTAAACCTAACCCTTCCCCGAAGCCTAACCATCACCCGTCCCATAATCCTAACCCGTACGCTGACACTAACCCGCGCCCTCACACGTACGCTCCCCCTAGAGCGTTGTCGTACTCTCACCTGGACCCTAAACCGTCCTCGTCCCCTAACCCTAACCCTAGCCCGAACCCTAACCCTAACCCTTCCCCGAAGCCTGACCCTCACCCGTCCCCTAATCCTAACCCGTACGGTGACACTAACCCGCGCCCTCACACGTACGCTCCCCCTAGAGCGTTGTCGTACCCTCACCTGGACCCTAAACCGTCCCCGTCCCCTAACCCTAACCCTAGCCCGAACCCTAACCCTAACCCTTCCCCGAAGCCTGACCCTCACCCGTCCCCTAATCCTAACCCGTACGCTGACACTAACCCGCGCCCTCACACGTACGCTCCCCCTAGAGCGTTGTCGTACCCTCACCTGGAACCTACACCGTCCCCGTCCCCTAACCCTAACCCTAGCCCGAACCCTAACCCTAACCCTTCCCCGAAGCCTGACCCTCACCCGTCCCGTAATCCTAACCCGTACGCTGACACTAACCCGCGCCCTCACACGTACGCTCCCCCTAGAGCGTTGTCGTACCATCACCTGGACCCTAAACCGTCCCCGTCCCCTAACCCTAACCCTAGCCCGAACCCTAACCCTAACCCTTCCCCGAAGCCTGACCCTCATCCGTCCCCTAATCCTAACCCGTACGCTGACACTAACCCGCGCCCTCACACGTACGCTCCCCCTATAGCGTTGTCGTATCCACACCTGGACCCTAAACCGTCCCCGTCCCCTAACCCTAACCCTAGCCCGAACCCTAACCCTAACCCTTCCCCGAAGCCTGACCCTCACCCGTCCCCTAATCCTAACCCGTACGCTGACACTAACCCGCGCCCTCACACGTACGCTCCCCCTAGAGCGTAGTCGTACCCTCACCTGGACCCTAAACCGTCCCCGTCCCCTAACCCTAACCCTAGCCCGAACCCTAACCCTAACGCTTCCCCGAAGCCTGACCCTCAGCCGTCCCCTAATCCTAACCCGTAGGCTGACACTAACCCGCGCCCTCACACGTACGCTCCCCCTAGAGTGTTGTCGTACCCTCACCTGGACCCTAAACCGTCCCCGTCCCCTAACCCTAACCCTAGCCCGAACCCTAACCCTAACCCTTCCCCGAAGCCTGACCCTCACCCGTCCCCTAATCCTAACCCGTACGCTGACACTAACCCGCGCCCTCACACGTACGCTCCCCCTAGAGCGTTGTCGTACCCTCACCTGGACCCTAAACCGTCCCCGTCCCCAAACCCTATCCCTAGCCCGAACCCTAACCCTAACCCTTCCCCGAAGCCTGACCCTCACCCGTCCCCTAATCCTAATCCGTATGCTTACACTAGCCCGCGCCCTCACACGTATGCTCCCCCTAGAGCGTTGCCGTACCCTCACCTGGACCCTAAACCGTCCCCGTCCCCTAACCCTAACCCTAGCCCGAACCCTAACCCTAAACCTTCCCCGAAGCCTGACCCTCACCCGTCCCCTAATCCTAACCCGTACGCTGACACTAACCCGCGCCCTCACACGTACGCTCCCCCTAGAACGTTGTCGTACCCTCACCTGGACCCTAAACCGTCCCCGTCCCCTAACCCTAACCCTAGCCCGAACCCTAACCCTAACCCTTCCCCGAAGCCTGACCCTCACCCGTCCCCTAATCCTAACCCGTACGCTGACACTAACCCGCGCCCTCACACGTACGCTCCCCCTAGAGCGTTGTCGTACCCTCACCTGGACCCTAAACCGTCCCCATCCCCTAACCCTAACCCTAGCCCGAACCCTAACCCTAACCCTTCGCCGAAGCCTGACCCTCACACGTCCCCTAATCCTAACCCGTACGCTGACACTAACCCGCGCCCTCACACGTACGCTCCCCCTAGAGCGTTGTCGTACCCTCACCTGGACCCTAAACCGTCCCCGTCCCCTAACACTAACCCTAGCCCGAACCCTAACCCTAACCCTTCCCCGAAGCCTGACCCTCAGCCGTCCCCTAATCCTAACCCGTACGCTGACACTAACCCGCGCCCTCACACGTACGCTCCCCCTAGAGCGTTGTCGTACCCTCACCTGGACCCTAAACCGTCCCCGTCCCCTAACCCTAACCCTAGCCCGAACCCTAACCCTAACCCTTCCCCGAAGCCTGACCCTCACCCGTCCCCTAATCCTAACCCGTACGCTGACACTAACCCGCGCCCTCACACGTACGCTCCCCCTAGAGCGTTGTCGTACCCTCACCTGGACCCTAAACCGTCCCCGTCCCCTAACCCTAACCCTAGCCCGAACCCTAACCCTAACCCTTCGCCGAAGCCTGACCCTCACACGTCCCCTAATCCTAACCCGTACGCTGACACTAACCCGCGCCCTCACACGTACGCTCCCCCTAGAGCGTTGTCGTACCCTCACCTGGACCCTAAACCGTCCCCGTCCCCTAACCCTAACCCTAGCCCGAACCCTAACCCTAACCCTTCGCCGAAGCCTGACCCTCACCCGTCCCCTAATCCTAACCCGTACGCTGACACTAACCCGCGCCCTCACACGTACGCTCCCCCTAGAGCGTTGTCGTACCCTCACCTGGACCCTAAACCGTCCCCGTCCCCTAACCCTAACCCTAGCCCGAAGCCTAACCCTAACACTTCCCCGAAGCCTGACCCTCACCCGTCCCCTAATCCTAACCCGTACGCTGACACTAACCCGCGCCCTCACACGTACGCTCCCCCTAGAGCGTTGTCGTACCCTCACCTGGACCCTAAACCGTCCCCGTCCCCTAACCCTAACCCTAGCCCGAACCCTAACACTAACCCTTCGCCGAAGCCTGACCCTCAGCCGTCCCCTAATCCTAACCCGTACGCTGACACTAACCCGCGCCCTCACACGTACGCTCCCCCTAGAGCGTTGTCGTACCCTCACCTGGACCCTAAACCGTCCCCGTCCCCTAACCCTAACCCTAGCCCGAACCCTATCCCTAACCCTTCCCCGAAGCCTGACCCTCACCCGTCCCCTAATCCTAACCCGTACGCTGACACTAACCCGCGCCCTCACACGTACGCTCCCCCTAGAGCGTTGTCGTACCCTCACCTGGACCCTAAACCGTCCCCGTCCCCTAACCCTAACCCTAGCCCGAACCCAAACCCTAACGCTTCCCCGAAGCCTGACCCTCACCCGTCCCCTAATCCTAACCCGTACGCTGACACTAACCCGCGCCCTCACACGTACGCTCCCCCTAGAGCGTTGTCGTACCCTCACCTGGACCCTAAACCGTCCCCGTCCCCTAACCCTAACCCTAGCCCGAACCCTAACCCTAACCCTTCGCCGAAGCCTGACTCTCACACGTCCCCTAATCCTAACCCGTACGCTGACACTAACCCGCGCCCTCACACGTACGCTCCCCCTAGAGCGTTGTCGTACCCTCACCTGGACCCTAAACCGTCCCCGTCCCCTAACCCTAACCCTAGCCCGAACCCTAACCCTAACCCTTCGCCGAAGCCTGACCCTCACCCGTCCCCTAATCCTAACCCGTACTCTGACACTAACCCGCGCCCTCACACGTACGCTCCCCCTAGAGCGTTGTCGTACCCTCACCTGGACCCTAAACCGTCCCCGTCCCCTAACCCTAACCCTAGCCCGAACCCTAAACCTAACCCTTCGCCGAAGCCTGACCCTCACCCGTCCCCTAATCCTAACCCGTACGCTGACACTAACCCGCGCCCTCACACGTACGCTCCCCCTAGAGCGTTGTCGTACCCTCACCTGGACCCTAAACCGTCCCCGTCCCCTAACCCTATCCCTACCCCGAACCCTAACCCTAACCCTTCCCCGAAGCCTGATCCTCACCCGTCCCCTAATCCTAACCCGTACGCTGACACTAACCCGCGCCCTCACATGTACGCTCCCCCTAGAGCGTTGTCGTACCCTCACCTGGACCCTAAACCGTCCCCGTCCCCTAACCCTAACCCTAGCCCGAACCCTAACCGTAACCCTTCCCCGAAGCCTGACCCTCACCCGTCCCCTAATCCTAACCCGTACTCTGACACTAACCCGCGCCCTCACACGTACGCTCCCCCTAGAGCGTTGTCGTACCCTCACCTGGACCCTAAACCGTCCCCGTCCCCTAACCCTAACCCTAGCCCGAACCCTATCCCTAACCCTTCCCCGAAGCCTGACCCTCACCCGTCCCCTAATCCTAACCCGTACGCTGACACTAACCCGCGCCCTCACACGTACGCTCCCCCTAGAGCGTTGTCGTACCCTCACCTGGACCCTAAACCGTCCCCGTCCCCTAACCCTAACCCTAGCCCGAACCCTAACCCTAACCCTTCCCCGAAGCCTGACCCTCACCCGTCCCCTAATCCTAACCCGTACGCTGACACTAACCCGCGCCCTCACACGTACGCTCCCCCTAGAGCGTTGTCGTACCCTCACCTGGACCCTAAACCGTCCCTGTCCCCTAACCCTAACCCTAGCCCGAACCCTAACCCTAACCCTTCCCCGAAGCCTGACCCTAACCCGTCCCCTAATCCTAACCCGTACGCTGACACTAACCCGCGCCCTCACACGTACGCTCCCCCTAGAGCGTTGTCGTACCCTCACCTGGACCCTAAACCGTCACCGTCCCCTAACCCTAACCCTAGCCCGAACCCTAAACCTAACCCTTCGCCGAAGCCTGACCCTCACACGTCCCCTAATCCTAACCCGTACGCTGACACTAACCCGCGCCCTCACACGTACGCTCCCCCTAGAGCGTTGTCGTACCTCACCTGGACCCTAAACCGTCCCCGTCCCCTAACACTAACCCTAGCCCGAACCCTAACCCTAACCCTTCCCCGAAGCCTGACCCTCAGCCGTCCCCTAATCCTAACCCGTACGCTGACACTAACCCGCGCCCTCACACGTACGCTCCCCCTAGAGCGTTGTCGTACCGTCACCTGGACCCTAAACCGTCCCCGTCCCCTAACCCTAACCCTAGCCCGAACCCTAACCCTAACCCTTCCCCGAAGCCTGACCCTCACCCGTCCCCTAATCCTAACCCGTACGCTGACACTAACCTGCGCCCTCACACGTACGCTCCCCCTAGAGCGTTGTCGTACCCTCACCTGGACCCTAAACCGTCCCCGTCCCCTAACCCTAACCCTAGCCCGAACCCTAACCCTAACCCTTCGCCGAAGCCTGACCCTCACACGTCCCCTAATCCTAACCCGTACGCTGACACTAACCCGCGCCCTCACACGTACGCTCCCCCTAGAGCGTTGTCGTACCCTCACCTGGACCCTAAACCGTCCCCGTCCCCTAACCCTAACCCTAGCCCGAACCCTAACCCTAACCCTTCGCCGAAGCCTGACCCTCACCCGTCCCCTAATCCTAACCCGTACGCTGACACTAACCCGCGCCCTCACACGTACGCTCCCCCTAGAGCGTTGTCGTACCCTCACCTGGACCCTAAACCGTCCCCGTCCCCTAACCCTATCCCTACACCGAACCCTAACCCTAACCCTTCCCCGAAGCCTGACCCTCACCCGTCCCCTAATCCTAACCCGTACGCTGACACTAACCCGCGCCCTCACACGTACGCTCCCCCTCGAGCGTTGTCGTACCCTCACCTGGACCCTAAACCGTCCCCGTCCCCTAACCCTAACCCTAGCCCAAACCCTAACCCTAACCCTTCCCCGAAGCCTGACCCTCACCCGTCCCTTAATCCTAACCCGTACGCTGACACTAACCCGCGCCCTCACACGTACGCTCCCCCTAGAGCGTTGTCGTACCCTCACCTGGACCCTAAACCGTCCCCGTCCCCTAACCCTAACCCTAGCCCGAACCCTAACCCTAACCCTTCCCCGAAGCCTGACCCTCACCCGTCCCCTAATCCTAACCCGTACGCTGACACTAAACCGCGCCCTCACACGTACGCTCCCCCTAGAGCGTTGTCGTACCCTCACCTGGACCCTAAACCGTCCCCGTCCCCTAACCCTAACCCTAGCCCGAACCCTAACCCTAACCCTTCGCCGAAGCCTGACCCTCACACGTCCCCTAATCCTAACCCGTACGCTGACACTAACCCGCGCCCTCACACGTACGCTCCCCCTAGAGCGTTGTCGTACCCTCACCTGGACCCTAAACCGTCCCCGTCCCCTAACCCTAACCCTAGCCCGAACCCTAACCCTAACCCTTCGCCGAAGCCTGACCCTCACCCGTCCCCTAATCCTAACCCGTACGCTGACACTAACCCGCGCCCTCACACGTACGCTCCCCCTAGAGCGTTGTCGTACCCTCACCTGGACCCTAAACCGTCCCCGTCCCCTAACCCTATCCCTACACCGAACCCTAACCCTAACCCTTCCCCGAAGCCTGACCCTCACCCGTCCCCTAATCCTAACCCGTACGCTGACACTAACCCGCGCCCTCACACGTACGCTCCCCCTCGAGCGTTGTCGTACCCTCACCTGGACCCTAAACCGTCCCCGTCCCCTAACCCTAACCCTAGCCCGAACCCTAACCCTAACCCTTCCCCGAAGCCTGACCCTCACCCGTCCCTTAATCCTAACCCGTACGCTGACACTAACCCGCGCCCTCACACGTACGCTCCCCCTAGAGCGTTGTCGTACCCTCACCTGGACC
This sequence comes from Globicephala melas, assembly GCF_963455315.2. Lineage (NCBI taxonomy): Eukaryota > Metazoa > Chordata > Mammalia > Artiodactyla > Delphinidae > Globicephala > Globicephala melas. The sequence continues at coordinate 286,724 of NW_027207502.1, read as the reverse complement.
CTAAACCGTCCCCGTCCCCTAACCCTAACCCTAGCCCGAACCCTAACCCTAACCCTTCCCCGAAGCCTGACCCTCACCCGTCCCCTAATCCTAACCCGTACGCTGACACTAAACCGCGCCCTCACACGTACGCTCCCCCTAGAGCGTTGTCGTACCCTCACCTGGACCCTAAACCGTCCCCGTCCCCTAACCCTAACCCTAGCCCGAACCCTAACCCTAACCCTTCGCCGAAGCCTGACCCTCACACGTCCCCTAATCCTAACCCGTACGCTGACACTAACCCGCGCCCTCACACGTACGCTCCCCCTAGAGCGTTGTCGTACCCTCACCTGGACCCTAAACCGTCCCCGTCCCCTACCCCTAACCCTAGCCCGAACCCTAACCCTAACCCTTCCCCGAAGCCTGACCCTCAGCCGTCCCCTAATCCTAACCCGTACGCTGACACTAACCCGCGCCCTCACACGTACGCTCCCCCTAGAGCGTTGTCGTACCCTCACCTGGACCTTAAACCGTCCCCGTCCCCTAACCCTAACCCTAGCCCGAACCCTAAACCTAACCCTTCCCCGAAGCCTAACCATCACCCGTCCCATAATCCTAACCCGTACGCTGACACTAACCCGCGCCCTCACACGTACGCTCCCCCTAGAGCGTTGTCGTACTCTCACCTGGACCCTAAACCGTCCTCGTCCCCTAACCCTAACCCTAGCCCGAACCCTAACCCTAACCCTTCCCCGAAGCCTGACCCTCACCCGTCCCCTAATCCTAACCCGTACGGTGACACTAACCCGCGCCCTCACACGTACGCTCCCCCTAGAGCGTTGTCGTACCCTCACCTGGACCCTAAACCGTCCCCGTCCCCTAACCCTAACCCTAGCCCGAACCCTAACCCTAACCCTTCCCCGAAGCCTGACCCTCACCCGTCCCCTAATCCTAACCCGTACGCTGACACTAACCCGCGCCCTCACACGTACGCTCCCCCTAGAGCGTTGTCGTACCCTCACCTGGAACCTACACCGTCCCCGTCCCCTAACCCTAACCCTAGCCCGAACCCTAACCCTAACCCTTCCCCGAAGCCTGACCCTCACCCGTCCCGTAATCCTAACCCGTACGCTGACACTAACCCGCGCCCTCACACGTACGCTCCCCCTAGAGCGTTGTCGTACCATCACCTGGACCCTAAACCGTCCCCGTCCCCTAACCCTAACCCTAGCCCGAACCCTAACCCTAACCCTTCCCCGAAGCCTGACCCTCATCCGTCCCCTAATCCTAACCCGTACGCTGACACTAACCCGCGCCCTCACACGTACGCTCCCCCTATAGCGTTGTCGTATCCACACCTGGACCCTAAACCGTCCCCGTCCCCTAACCCTAACCCTAGCCCGAACCCTAACCCTAACCCTTCCCCGAAGCCTGACCCTCACCCGTCCCCTAATCCTAACCCGTACGCTGACACTAACCCGCGCCCTCACACGTACGCTCCCCCTAGAGCGTAGTCGTACCCTCACCTGGACCCTAAACCGTCCCCGTCCCCTAACCCTAACCCTAGCCCGAACCCTAACCCTAACGCTTCCCCGAAGCCTGACCCTCAGCCGTCCCCTAATCCTAACCCGTAGGCTGACACTAACCCGCGCCCTCACACGTACGCTCCCCCTAGAGTGTTGTCGTACCCTCACCTGGACCCTAAACCGTCCCCGTCCCCTAACCCTAACCCTAGCCCGAACCCTAACCCTAACCCTTCCCCGAAGCCTGACCCTCACCCGTCCCCTAATCCTAACCCGTACGCTGACACTAACCCGCGCCCTCACACGTACGCTCCCCCTAGAGCGTTGTCGTACCCTCACCTGGACCCTAAACCGTCCCCGTCCCCAAACCCTATCCCTAGCCCGAACCCTAACCCTAACCCTTCCCCGAAGCCTGACCCTCACCCGTCCCCTAATCCTAATCCGTATGCTTACACTAGCCCGCGCCCTCACACGTATGCTCCCCCTAGAGCGTTGCCGTACCCTCACCTGGACCCTAAACCGTCCCCGTCCCCTAACCCTAACCCTAGCCCGAACCCTAACCCTAAACCTTCCCCGAAGCCTGACCCTCACCCGTCCCCTAATCCTAACCCGTACGCTGACACTAACCCGCGCCCTCACACGTACGCTCCCCCTAGAACGTTGTCGTACCCTCACCTGGACCCTAAACCGTCCCCGTCCCCTAACCCTAACCCTAGCCCGAACCCTAACCCTAACCCTTCCCCGAAGCCTGACCCTCACCCGTCCCCTAATCCTAACCCGTACGCTGACACTAACCCGCGCCCTCACACGTACGCTCCCCCTAGAGCGTTGTCGTACCCTCACCTGGACCCTAAACCGTCCCCATCCCCTAACCCTAACCCTAGCCCGAACCCTAACCCTAACCCTTCGCCGAAGCCTGACCCTCACACGTCCCCTAATCCTAACCCGTACGCTGACACTAACCCGCGCCCTCACACGTACGCTCCCCCTAGAGCGTTGTCGTACCCTCACCTGGACCCTAAACCGTCCCCGTCCCCTAACACTAACCCTAGCCCGAACCCTAACCCTAACCCTTCCCCGAAGCCTGACCCTCAGCCGTCCCCTAATCCTAACCCGTACGCTGACACTAACCCGCGCCCTCACACGTACGCTCCCCCTAGAGCGTTGTCGTACCCTCACCTGGACCCTAAACCGTCCCCGTCCCCTAACCCTAACCCTAGCCCGAACCCTAACCCTAACCCTTCCCCGAAGCCTGACCCTCACCCGTCCCCTAATCCTAACCCGTACGCTGACACTAACCCGCGCCCTCACACGTACGCTCCCCCTAGAGCGTTGTCGTACCCTCACCTGGACCCTAAACCGTCCCCGTCCCCTAACCCTAACCCTAGCCCGAACCCTAACCCTAACCCTTCGCCGAAGCCTGACCCTCACACGTCCCCTAATCCTAACCCGTACGCTGACACTAACCCGCGCCCTCACACGTACGCTCCCCCTAGAGCGTTGTCGTACCCTCACCTGGACCCTAAACCGTCCCCGTCCCCTAACCCTAACCCTAGCCCGAACCCTAACCCTAACCCTTCGCCGAAGCCTGACCCTCACCCGTCCCCTAATCCTAACCCGTACGCTGACACTAACCCGCGCCCTCACACGTACGCTCCCCCTAGAGCGTTGTCGTACCCTCACCTGGACCCTAAACCGTCCCCGTCCCCTAACCCTAACCCTAGCCCGAAGCCTAACCCTAACACTTCCCCGAAGCCTGACCCTCACCCGTCCCCTAATCCTAACCCGTACGCTGACACTAACCCGCGCCCTCACACGTACGCTCCCCCTAGAGCGTTGTCGTACCCTCACCTGGACCCTAAACCGTCCCCGTCCCCTAACCCTAACCCTAGCCCGAACCCTAACACTAACCCTTCGCCGAAGCCTGACCCTCAGCCGTCCCCTAATCCTAACCCGTACGCTGACACTAACCCGCGCCCTCACACGTACGCTCCCCCTAGAGCGTTGTCGTACCCTCACCTGGACCCTAAACCGTCCCCGTCCCCTAACCCTAACCCTAGCCCGAACCCTATCCCTAACCCTTCCCCGAAGCCTGACCCTCACCCGTCCCCTAATCCTAACCCGTACGCTGACACTAACCCGCGCCCTCACACGTACGCTCCCCCTAGAGCGTTGTCGTACCCTCACCTGGACCCTAAACCGTCCCCGTCCCCTAACCCTAACCCTAGCCCGAACCCAAACCCTAACGCTTCCCCGAAGCCTGACCCTCACCCGTCCCCTAATCCTAACCCGTACGCTGACACTAACCCGCGCCCTCACACGTACGCTCCCCCTAGAGCGTTGTCGTACCCTCACCTGGACCCTAAACCGTCCCCGTCCCCTAACCCTAACCCTAGCCCGAACCCTAACCCTAACCCTTCGCCGAAGCCTGACTCTCACACGTCCCCTAATCCTAACCCGTACGCTGACACTAACCCGCGCCCTCACACGTACGCTCCCCCTAGAGCGTTGTCGTACCCTCACCTGGACCCTAAACCGTCCCCGTCCCCTAACCCTAACCCTAGCCCGAACCCTAACCCTAACCCTTCGCCGAAGCCTGACCCTCACCCGTCCCCTAATCCTAACCCGTACGCTGACACTAACCCGCGCCCTCACACGTACGCTCCCCCTAGAGCGTTGTCGTACCCTCACCTGGACCCTAAACCGTCCCCGTCCCCTAACCCTAACCCTAGCCCGAACCCTAAACCTAACCCTTCGCCGAAGCCTGACCCTCACCCGTCCCCTAATCCTAACCCGTACGCTGACACTAACCCGCGCCCTCACACGTACGCTCCCCCTAGAGCGTTGTCGTACCCTCACCTGGACCCTAAACCGTCCCCGTCCCCTAACCCTATCCCTACCCCGAACCCTAACCCTAACCCTTCCCCGAAGCCTGATCCTCACCCGTCCCCTAATCCTAACCCGTACGCTGACACTAACCCGCGCCCTCACATGTACGCTCCCCCTAGAGCGTTGTCGTACCCTCACCTGGACCCTAAACCGTCCCCGTCCCCTAACCCTAACCCTAGCCCGAACCCTAACCGTAACCCTTCCCCGAAGCCTGACCCTCACCCGTCCCCTAATCCTAACCCGTACTCTGACACTAACCCGCGCCCTCACACGTACGCTCCCCCTAGAGCGTTGTCGTACCCTCACCTGGACCCTAAACCGTCCCCGTCCCCTAACCCTAACCCTAGCCCGAACCCTATCCCTAACCCTTCCCCGAAGCCTGACCCTCACCCGTCCCCTAATCCTAACCCGTACGCTGACACTAACCCGCGCCCTCACACGTACGCTCCCCCTAGAGCGTTGTCGTACCCTCACCTGGACCCTAAACCGTCCCCGTCCCCTAACCCTAACCCTAGCCCGAACCCTAACCCTAACCCTTCCCCGAAGCCTGACCCTCACCCGTCCCCTAATCCTAACCCGTACGCTGACACTAACCCGCGCCCTCACACGTACGCTCCCCCTAGAGCGTTGTCGTACCCTCACCTGGACCCTAAACCGTCCCTGTCCCCTAACCCTAACCCTAGCCCGAACCCTAACCCTAACCCTTCCCCGAAGCCTGACCCTAACCCGTCCCCTAATCCTAACCCGTACGCTGACACTAACCCGCGCCCTCACACGTACGCTCCCCCTAGAGCGTTGTCGTACCCTCACCTGGACCCTAAACCGTCACCGTCCCCTAACCCTAACCCTAGCCCGAACCCTAAACCTAACCCTTCGCCGAAGCCTGACCCTCACACGTCCCCTAATCCTAACCCGTACGCTGACACTAACCCGCGCCCTCACACGTACGCTCCCCCTAGAGCGTTGTCGTACCTCACCTGGACCCTAAACCGTCCCCGTCCCCTAACACTAACCCTAGCCCGAACCCTAACCCTAACCCTTCCCCGAAGCCTGACCCTCAGCCGTCCCCTAATCCTAACCCGTACGCTGACACTAACCCGCGCCCTCACACGTACGCTCCCCCTAGAGCGTTGTCGTACCGTCACCTGGACCCTAAACCGTCCCCGTCCCCTAACCCTAACCCTAGCCCGAACCCTAACCCTAACCCTTCCCCGAAGCCTGACCCTCACCCGTCCCCTAATCCTAACCCGTACGCTGACACTAACCTGCGCCCTCACACGTACGCTCCCCCTAGAGCGTTGTCGTACCCTCACCTGGACCCTAAACCGTCCCCGTCCCCTAACCCTAACCCTAGCCCGAACCCTAACCCTAACCCTTCGCCGAAGCCTGACCCTCACACGTCCCCTAATCCTAACCCGTACGCTGACACTAACCCGCGCCCTCACACGTACGCTCCCCCTAGAGCGTTGTCGTACCCTCACCTGGACCCTAAATCGTCCCCGTCCCCTAACCCTAACCCTAGCCCGAACCCTAACCCTAACCCTTCGCCGAAGCCTGACCCTCACCCGTCCCCTAATCCTAACCCGTACGCTGACACTAACCCGCGCCCTCACACGTACGCTCCCCCTAGAGCGTTGTCGTACCCTCACCTGGACCCTAAACCGTCCCCGTCCCCTAACCCTATCCCTACACCGAACCCTAACCCTAACCCTTCCCCGAAGCCTGACCCTCACCCGTCCCCTAATCCTAACCCGTACGCTGACACTAACCCGCGCCCTCACACGTACGCTCCCCCTCGAGCGTTGTCGTACCCTCACCTGGACCCTAAACCGTCCCCGTCCCCTAACCCTAACCCTAGCCCAAACCCTAACCCTAACCCTTCCCCGAAGCCTGACCCTCACCCGTCCCTTAATCCTAACCCGTACGCTGACACTAACCCGCGCCCTCACACGTACGCTCCCCCTAGAGCGTTGTCGTACCCTCACCTGGACCCTAAACCGTCCCCGTCCCCTAACCCTAACCCTAGCCCGAACCCTAACCCTAACCCTTCCCCGAAGCCTGACCCTCACCCGTCCCCTAATCCTAACCCGTACGCTGACACTAAACCGCGCCCTCACACGTACGCTCCCCCTAGAGCGTTGTCGTACCCTCACCTGGACCCTAAACCGTCCCCGTCCCCTAACCCTAACCCTAGCCCGAACCCTAACCCTAACCCTTCGCCGAAGCCTGACCCTCACACGTCCCCTAATCCTAACCCGTACGCTGACACTAACCCGCGCCCTCACACGTACGCTCCCCCTAGAGCGTTGTCGTACCCTCACCTGGACCCTAAACCGTCCCCGTCCCCTACCCCTAACCCTAGCCCGAACCCTAACCCTAACCCTTCCCCGAAGCCTGACCCTCAGCCGTCCCCTAATCCTAACCCGTACGCTGACACTAACCCGCGCCCTCACACGTACGCTCCCCCTAGAGCGTTGTCGTACCCTCACCTGGACCTTAAACCGTCCCCGTCCCCTAACCCTAACCCTAGCCCGAACCCTAAACCTAACCCTTCCCCGAAGCCTAACCATCACCCGTCCCATAATCCTAACCCGTACGCTGACACTAACCCGCGCCCTCACACGTACGCTCCCCCTAGAGCGTTGTCGTACTCTCACCTGGACCCTAAACCGTCCTCGTCCCCTAACCCTAACCCTAGCCCGAACCCTAACCCTAACCCTTCCCCGAAGCCTGACCCTCACCCGTCCCCTAATCCTAACCCGTACGGTGACACTAACCCGCGCCCTCACACGTACGCTCCCCCTAGAGCGTTGTCGTACCCTCACCTGGACCCTAAACCGTCCCCGTCCCCTAACCCTAACCCTAGCCCGAACCCTAACCCTAACCCTTCCCCGAAGCCTGACCCTCACCCGTCCCCTAATCCTAACCCGTACGCTGACACTAACCCGCGCCCTCACACGTACGCTCCCCCTAGAGCGTTGTCGTACCCTCACCTGGAACCTACACCGTCCCCGTCCCCTAACCCTAACCCTAGCCCGAACCCTAACCCTAACCCTTCCCCGAAGCCTGACCCTCACCCGTCCCGTAATCCTAACCCGTACGCTGACACTAACCCGCGCCCTCACACGTACGCTCCCCCTAGAGCGTTGTCGTACCATCACCTGGACCCTAAACCGTCCCCGTCCCCTAACCCTAACCCTAGCCCGAACCCTAACCCTAACCCTTCCCCGAAGCCTGACCCTCATCCGTCCCCTAATCCTAACCCGTACGCTGACACTAACCCGCGCCCTCACACGTACGCTCCCCCTATAGCGTTGTCGTATCCACACCTGGACCCTAAACCGTCCCCGTCCCCTAACCCTAACCCTAGCCCGAACCCTAACCCTAACCCTTCCCCGAAGCCTGACCCTCACCCGTCCCCTAATCCTAACCCGTACGCTGACACTAACCCGCGCCCTCACACGTACGCTCCCCCTAGAGCGTAGTCGTACCCTCACCTGGACCCTAAACCGTCCCCGTCCCCTAACCCTAACCCTAGCCCGAACCCTAACCCTAACGCTTCCCCGAAGCCTGACCCTCAGCCGTCCCCTAATCCTAACCCGTAGGCTGACACTAACCCGCGCCCTCACACGTACGCTCCCCCTAGAGTGTTGTCGTACCCTCACCTGGACCCTAAACCGTCCCCGTCCCCTAACCCTAACCCTAGCCCGAACCCTAACCCTAACCCTTCCCCGAAGCCTGACCCTCACCCGTCCCCTAATCCTAACCCGTACGCTGACACTAACCCGCGCCCTCACACGTACGCTCCCCCTAGAGCGTTGTCGTACCCTCACCTGGACCCTAAACCGTCCCCGTCCCCAAACCCTATCCCTAGCCCGAACCCTAACCCTAACCCTTCCCCGAAGCCTGACCCTCACCCGTCCCCTAATCCTAATCCGTATGCTTACACTAGCCCGCGCCCTCACACGTATGCTCCCCCTAGAGCGTTGCCGTACCCTCACCTGGACCCTAAACCGTCCCCGTCCCCTAACCCTAACCCTAGCCCGAACCCTAACCCTAAACCTTCCCCGAAGCCTGACCCTCACCCGTCCCCTAATCCTAACCCGTACGCTGACACTAACCCGCGCCCTCACACGTACGCTCCCCCTAGAACGTTGTCGTACCCTCACCTGGACCCTAAACCGTCCCCGTCCCCTAACCCTAACCCTAGCCCGAACCCTAACCCTAACCCTTCCCCGAAGCCTGACCCTCACCCGTCCCCTAATCCTAACCCGTACGCTGACACTAACCCGCGCCCTCACACGTACGCTCCCCCTAGAGCGTTGTCGTACCCTCACCTGGACCCTAAACCGTCCCCATCCCCTAACCCTAACCCTAGCCCGAACCCTAACCCTAACCCTTCGCCGAAGCCTGACCCTCACACGTCCCCTAATCCTAACCCGTACGCTGACACTAACCCGCGCCCTCACACGTACGCTCCCCCTAGAGCGTTGTCGTACCCTCACCTGGACCCTAAACCGTCCCCGTCCCCTAACACTAACCCTAGCCCGAACCCTAACCCTAACCCTTCCCCGAAGCCTGACCCTCAGCCGTCCCCTAATCCTAACCCGTACGCTGACACTAACCCGCGCCCTCACACGTACGCTCCCCCTAGAGCGTTGTCGTACCCTCACCTGGACCCTAAACCGTCCCCGTCCCCTAACCCTAACCCTAGCCCGAACCCTAACCCTAACCCTTCCCCGAAGCCTGACCCTCACCCGTCCCCTAATCCTAACCCGTACGCTGACACTAACCCGCGCCCTCACACGTACGCTCCCCCTAGAGCGTTGTCGTACCCTCACCTGGACCCTAAACCGTCCCCGTCCCCTAACCCTAACCCTAGCCCGAACCCTAACCCTAACCCTTCGCCGAAGCCTGACCCTCACACGTCCCCTAATCCTAACCCGTACGCTGACACTAACCCGCGCCCTCACACGTACGCTCCCCCTAGAGCGTTGTCGTACCCTCACCTGGACCCTAAACCGTCCCCGTCCCCTAACCCTAACCCTAGCCCGAACCCTAACCCTAACCCTTCGCCGAAGCCTGACCCTCACCCGTCCCCTAATCCTAACCCGTACGCTGACACTAACCCGCGCCCTCACACGTACGCTCCCCCTAGAGCGTTGTCGTACCCTCACCTGGACCCTAAACCGTCCCCGTCCCCTAACCCTAACCCTAGCCCGAACCCTAAACCTAACCCTTCGCCGAAGCCTGACCCTCACCCGTCCCCTAATCCTAACCCGTACGCTGACACTAACCCGCGCCCTCACACGTACGATCCCCCTAGAGCGTTGTCGTACCCTCACCTGGACCCTAAACCGTCCCCGTCCCCTAACCCTATCCCTACACCGAACCCTAACCCTAACCCTTCCCCGAAGCCTGACCCTCACCCGTCCCCTAATCCTAACCCGTACGCTGACACTAACCCGCGCCCTCACACGTACGCTCCCCCTCGAGCGTTGTCGTACCCTCACCTGGACCCTAAACCGTCCCCGTCCCCTAACCCTAACCCTAGCCCGAACCCTAACCCTAACCCTTCCCCGAAGCCTGACCCTCACCCGTCCCCTAATCCTAACCCGTACGCTGACACTAACCCGCGCCCTCACACGTACGCTCCCCCTAGAGCGTTGTCGTACCCTCACCTGGACCCTAAACCGTCCCCGTCCCCTAACCGTAACCCTACCCCGAACCCTAACCCTAACCCTTCCCCGAAGCCTGACCCTCACCCGTCCCCTAATCCTAACCCGTACGCTGACACTAACCCGCGCCCTCACACGTACGCTCCCCCTAGAGCGTTGTCGTACCCTCACCTGGACCCTAAACCGTCCCCGTCCCCTAACCCTAACCCTAGCCCGAACCCTAACCCTAACCCTTCGCCGAAGCCTGACCCTCACACGTCCCCTAATCCTAACCCGTACGCTGACACTAACCCGCGCCCTCACACGTACGCTCCCCCTAGAGCGTTGTCGTACCCTCACCTGGACCCTAAACCGTCCCCATCCCCTAACCTTAACCCTAGCCCGAACCCTAAACCTAACCCTTCGCCGAAGCCTGACCCTCACACGTCCCCTAATCCTAACCCGTACGCTGACACTAACCCGCGCCCTCACACGTACGCTCCCCCTAGAGCGTTGTCGTACCCTCACCTGGACCCTAAACCGTCCCCGTCCCCTAACCCTAACCCTAGCCCGAACCCTAACCCTAACCCTTCCCCGAAGCCTGACCCTCACCCGTCCCCTAATCCTAACCCGTACGCTGACACTAACCCGCGCCCTCACACGTACGCTCCCCCTAGAACGTTGTCGTACCCTCACCTGGACCCTAAACCGTCCCCGTCCCCTAACCCTAACCCTAGCCCGAACCCTAACCCTAACCCTTCCCCGAAGCCTGACCCTCACCCGTCCCCTAATCCTAACTCGTACGCTGACACTAACCCGCGCCCTCACACGTACGCTCCCCCTAGAGCGTTGTCGTACCCTCACCTGGACCCTAAACCGTCCCCATCCCCTAACCCTAACCCTAGCCCGAACCCTAACCCTAACCCTTCGCCGAAGCCTGACCCTCACACGTCCCCTAATCCTAACCCGTACGCTGACACTAACCCGCGCCCTCACACGTACGCTCCCCCTAGAGCGTTGTCGTACCCTCACCTGGACCCTAAACCGTCCCCGTCCCCTAACCCTAACCCTAGCCCGAACCCTATCCCTAACCCTTCCCCGAAGCCTGACCCTCAGCCGTCCCCTAATCCTAACCCGTACGCTGACACTAACCCGCGCCCTCACACGTACGCTCCCCCTAGAGCGTTGTCGTACCCTCACCTGGACCCTAAACCGTCCCCGTCCCCTAACCCTAACCCTAGCCCGAACCCTAACCCTAACCCTTCCCCGAAGCCTGACCCTCACCCGTCCCCTAATCCTAACCCGTACGCTGACACTAACCCGCGCCATCACACGTACGCTCCCCCTAGAGCGTTGTCGTACCCTCACCTGGACCCTAAACCGTCCCCGTCCCCTAACCCTAACCCTAGCCCGAACCCTAACCCTAACCCTTCCCCGAAGCCTGACACTCACCCGTCCCCTAATCCTAACCCGTACGCTGACACTAACCCGCGCCCTCACACGTACGCTCCCCCTAGAGCGTTGTCGTACCCTCACCTGGACCCTAAACCGTCCCCGTCCCCTAACCCTAACCCTAGCCCGAACCCTAACCCTAACCCTTCGCCGAAGCCTGACCCTCACACGTCCCCTAATCCTAACCCGTACGCTGACACTAACCCGCGCCCTCACACGTACGCTCCCCCTAGAGCGTTGTCGTACCCTCACCTGGACCCTAAACCGTCCCCGTCCCCTACCCCTAACCCTAGCCCGAACCCTAACCCTAACCCTTCCCCGAAGCCTGACCCTCAGCCGTCCCCTAATCCTAACCCGTACGCTGACACTAACCCGCGCCCTCACACGTACGCTCCCCCTAGAGCGTTGTCGTACCCTCACCTGGACCCTAAACCGTCCCCGTCCCCTAACCCTAACCCTAGCCCGAACCCTAAACCTAACCCTTCCCCGAAGCCTAACCCTCACCCGTCCCCTAATCCTAACCCGTACGCTGACACTAACCCGCGCCCTCACACGTACGCTCCCCCTAGAGCGTTGTCGTACTCTCACCTGGACCCTAAACCGTCCTCGTCCCCTAACCCTAACCCTAGCCCGAACCCTAACCCTAACCCTTCCCCGAAGCCTGACCCTCACCCGTCCCCTAATCCTAACCCGTACGGTGACACTAACCCGCGCCCTCACACGTACGCTCCCCCTATAGCGTTGTCGTACTCTCACCTGGACCCTAAACCGTCCCCGTCCCCTAACCCTAACCCTAGCCCGAACCCTAACCCTAACCCTTCCCCGAAGCCTGACCCTCACCCGTCCCCTAATCCTAACCCGTACGCTGACACTAACCCGCGCCCTCACACGTACGCTCCCCCTAGAGCGTTGTCGTACCCTCACCTGGAACCTAAACCGTCCCCGTCCCCTAACCCTAACCCTAGCCCGAACCCTAACCCTAACCCTTCACCGAAGCCTGACCCTCACCCGTCCCCTAATCCTAACCCGTACGCTGACACTAACCCGCGCCCTCACACGTACGCTCCCCCTAGAGCGTTGTCGTACCCTCACCTGGACCCTAAACCGTCCCCGTCCCCTAACCCTAACCCTAGCCCGAACCCTAACCCTAACCGTACCCCGAAGCCTGACCCTCACCCGTCCCCTAATCCTAACCCGTACGCTGACACTAACCCGCGCCCTCACACGTACGCTCCCCCTAGAGCGTTGTCGTACCCTCACCTGGACCCTAAACCGTCCCCGTCCCCTAACCCTAACCCTAGCCCGAACCCTAACCCTAACGCTTCCCCGAAGCCTGACCCTCACCCGTCCCCTAATCCTAACCCGTACGCTGACACTAACCCGCGCCCTCACACGTACGCTCCCCCTAGAGTGTTGTCGTACCCTCACCTGGACCCTAAACCGTCCCCGTCCCCTAACCCTAACCCTAGCCCGAACCCTAACCCTAACCCTTCCCCGAAGCCTGACCCTCACCCGTCCCCTAATCCTAACCCGTACGCTGACACTAACCCGCGCCCTCACACGTACGCTCCCCCTAGAGCGTTGTCGTACCCTCACCTGGACCCTAAACCGTCCCCGTCCCCTAACCCTATCCCTAGCCCGAACCCTAACCCTAACCCTTCCCCGAAGCCTGACCCTCACCCGTCCCCTAATCCTAACCCGTATGCTTACACTAGCCCGCGCCCTCACACGTATGCTCCCCCTAGAGCGTTGTCGTACCCTCACATGGACCCTAAACCGTCCCCGTCCCCTAACCCTAACCCTAGCCCGAACCCTAACCCTAACCCTTCCCCGAAGCCTGACCCTCACCCGTCCCCTAATCCTAACCCGTACGCTGACACTAACCCGCGCCCTCACACGTACGCTCCCCCTAGAACGTTGTCGTACCCTCACCTGGACCCTAAACCGTCCCCGTCCCCTAACCCTAACCCTAGCCCGAACCCTAACCCTAACCCTTCCCCGAAGCCTGACCCTCACCCGTCCCCTAATCCTAACCCGTACGCTGACACTAACCCGCGCCCTCACACGTACGCTCCCCCTAGAGCGTTGTCGTACCCTCACCTGGACCCTAAACCGTCCCCATCCCCTAACCCTAACCCTAGCCCGAACCCTAACCCTAACACTTCGCCGAAGCCTGACCCTCACACGTCCCCTAATCCTAACCCGTACGCTGACACTAACCCGCGCCCTCACACGTACGCTCCCCCTAGAGCGTTGTCGTACCCTCACCTGGACCCTAAACCGTCCCCGTCCCCTAACCCTAACCCTAGCCCGAACCCTATCCCTAACCCTTCCCCGAAGCCTGACCCTCAGCCGTCCCCTAATCCTAACCCGTACGCTGACACTAACCCGCGCCCTCACACGTACGCTCCCCCTAGAGCGTTGTCGTACCCTCACCTGGACCCTAAACCGTCCCCGTCCCCTAACCCTAACCCTAGCCCGAACCCTAAACCGAACCCTTCTCCGAAGCCTGACCCTCACCCGTCCCCTAATCCTAACCCGTACGCTGACACTAACCCGCGCCCTCACACGTACGCTCCCCCTAGAGCGTTGTCGTACCCTCACCTGGACCCTAAAACGTCCCCGTCCCCTAACCCTAACCCTAGCCCGAACCCTAACCTTAACCCTTCGCCGAAGCCTGACCCTCACCCGTCCCCTAATCCTAACCCGTACGCTGACACTAACCCGCGCCCTCACACGTACGCTCCCCCTAGAGCGTTGTCGTACCCTCACCTGGACCCTAAACCGTCCCCGTCCCCTAACCCTAACCCTAGCCCGAACCCTATACCTAACCCTTCGCCGAAGCCTGACCCTCACCCGTCCCCTAATCCTAACCCGTACGCTGACACTAACCCGCGCCCTCACACGTACGATCCCCTTAGAGCGTTGTCGTACCCTCACCTGGACCCTAAACCGTCCCCGTCCCCTAACCCTATCCCTACCCCGAACCCTAATCCTAACCCTTCCCCGAAGCCTGACCCTCACCCGTACCCTAATCCTAACCCGTACGCTGACACTAACCCGCGCCCTCACACGTAAGCTCCCCCTAGAGTGTTGTCGTACCCTCACCTGGACCCTAAACTGTCCCTGTCCCCTAACCCTAACCCTAGCCCGAACCCTAACCCTAACCCTTCCCCGAAGCCTGACCCTCACCCGTCCCCTAATCCTAACCCGTACGCTGACACTAACCCGCGCCCTCACACGTACGCTCCCCCTAGAGCGTTGTCGTACCCTCACCTGGACCCTAAACCGTCCCCGTCCCCTAACCCTAACCCTAGCCCGAACCCTAACCCTAACACTTCCCCGAAGCCTGACCCTCACCCGTCCCCTAATCCTAACCCGTACGCTGACACTAACCCGCGCCCTCACACGTACGCTCCCCCTAGAGCGTTGTCGTACCCTCACCTGGACCCTAAACCGTCCCCGTACCCTAACCCTAACCCTAGCCCGAACCCTAACCCTAACGCTTCCCCGAAGCCTGACCCTCACCCGTCCCCTAATCCTAACCCGTACGCTGACACTAAGCCGCACCCTCACACGTACGCTCCCCCTAGAGTGTTGTCGTACCCTCACCTGGACCCTAAACCGTCCCCGTCCCCTAACCCTAACCCTAGCCCGAACCCTATCCCTAACCCTTCGCCGAAGCCTGACCCACATCCGTCCCCAAATCCTAACCCGTACGCTGACACTAACCCGCGCCCTCACATGTACGCTCCCCCTAGAGCGTTGTCGTACCCTCACCTGGACCCTAAACCGTCCCCGTCCCCTAACCCTAACCCTAGCCCGAACACTAACCCTAACCCTTCCCCGAAGCCTGACCCTCACCCGTCCCCTAATCCTAAACCGTACGCTGACACTAACCCGCACCCTCACACGTACGCTCCCCCTAGAGTGTTGTCGTACCCTCACCTGGACCCTAAACCGTCCCCGTCCCCTAACCCTAACCCTAGCCCGAACCCTAACCCTAACCCTTCGCCGAAGCCTGACCCTCACCCGTCCCCTAATCCTAACCCGTACGCTGACACTAACCCACGCCCTCACACGTACGCTCTCCCTAGAGCGTTGTCGTACACTCACCTGGACCCTAAACCGTCCCCGTCCCCTAACCCTAACCCTAGCCCGAACCCTAACCCTAACACTTCCCCGAAGCCTAACCCTCAGCCGTCCCCTAATCCTAACCCGTACGCTGACACTAACCCGCGCCCTCACACGTACGCTCCCCCTAGAGCATTGTCGTACCCTCACCTGGACCCTACACCGTCCCCGTCCCCTAACCCTAACCCTAGCCCGAACCCTAACCCTAACCCTTCCCCGAAGCCTGACCCTCAGCCGTCCCCTAATCCTAACCCGTACGCTGACACTAACCCGCGCCCTCACACGTACGCTCCCCCTAGAGCGTTGTCGTACCCTCACCTGGACCCTAAACCGTCCCCGTCCCCTAACCCTATCCCTAGCCCGAACCCTAAACCTAACCCTTCGCCGAAGCCTGACCCTCACACGTCCCCTAATCCTAACCCGTACGCTGACACTAACCCGCGCCCTCACACGTACGCTCCCCCTAGAGCGTTGTCGTACCCTCACCTGGACCCTAAACCGTCCCCGTCCCCTAAACCTAACCCTAGCCCGAACCCTAACCCTAAACCTTCCCCGAAGCCTGACCCTCACCCGTCCCCTAATCCTAACCCGTACGCTGGCACTAACCCGCGCCCTCACACGTACGCTCCCCCTAGAACGTTGTCGTACCCTCACCTGGACCCTAAACCGTCCCCGTCCCCTAACCCTAACCCTAGCCCGAACCCTAACCCTAACCCTTCCCCGAAGCCTGACCCTCACCCGTCCCCTAATGCTAACCCGTACGCTGACACTAACCCGCGCCCTCACACGTACGCTCCCCCTAGAGCGTTGTCGTACCCTCACCTGGACCCTAAACCGTCCCCATCCCCTAACCCTAACCCTAGCCCGAACCCTAACCCTAACCCTTCGCCGAAGCCTGACCCTCACACGTCCCCTAATCCTAACCCGTACGCTGACACTAACCCGCGCCCTCACACGTACGCTCCCCCTAGAGCGTTGTCGTACCCTCACCTGGACCCTAAACCGTCCCCGTCCCCTAACCCTAACCCTAGCCCGAACCCTATCCCTAACCCTTCCCCGAAGCCTGACCCTCAGCCGTCCCCTAATCCTAACCCGTACGCTGACACTAACCCGCGCCCTCACACGTACGCTCCCCCTAGAGCGTTGTCGTACCCTCACCTGGACCCTAAACCGTCCCCGTCCCCTAACCCTAACCCTAGCCCGAACCCTAACCCTAACCCTTCCCCGAAGCCTGACCCTCACCCGTCCCCTAATCCTAACCCGTACGCTGACACTAACCCGCGCCCTCACACGTACGCTCCCCCTAGAGCGTTGTCGTACCCTCTCCTGGACCCTAAACCGTCCCCGTCCCCTAACCCTATCCCTAGCCCGAACCCTAACCCTAACCCTTCCCCGAAGCCTGACCCTCACCCGTCCCCTAATCCTAACCCGTATGCTTACACTAGCCCGCGCCCTCACACGTATGCTCCCCCTAGAGCGTTGTCGTACCCTCACATGGACCCTAAACCGTCCCCGTCCCCTAACCCTAACCCTAGCCCGAACCCTAACCCTAACCCTTCCCCGAAGCCTGACCCTCACCCGTCCCCTAATCCTAACCCGTACGCTGACACTAACCCGCGCCCTCACACGTACGCTCCCCCTAGAACGTTGTCGTACCCTGACCTGGACCCTAAACCGTCCCCGTCCCCTAACCCTAACCCTAGCCCGAACCCTAACCCTAACCCTTCCCCGAAGCCTGACCCTCACCCGTCCCCTAATCCTAACCCGTACGCTGACACTAACCCGCGCCCTCACACGTACGCTCCCCCTAGAGCGTTGTCGTACCCTCACCTGGACCCTAAACCGTCCCCATCCCCTAACCCTAACCCTAGCCCGAACCCTAACCCTAACACTTCGCCGAAGCCTGACCCTCAGCCGTCCCCTAATCCTAACCCGTACGCTGACACTAACCCGCGCCCTCACACGTACGCTCCCCCTAGAGCGTTGTCGTACCCTCACCTGGACCCTAAACCGTCCCCGTCCCCTAACCCTAACCCTAGCCCGAACCCTATCACTAACCCTTCCCCGAAGCCTGACCCTCAGCCGTCCCCTAATCCTAACCCGTACGCTGACACTAACCCGCGCCCTCACACGTACGCTCCCCCTAGAGCGTTGTCGTACCCTCACCTGGACCCTAAACCGTCCCCGTCCCCTAACCCTAACCCTAGCCCGAACCCTAACCCTAACCCTTCCCCGAAGCCTGACCCTCACCCGTCCCCTAATCCTAACCCGTACGCTGACACTAACCCGCGCCCTCACACGTACGCTCCCCCTAGAGCGTTGTCGTACCCTCACCTGGACCCTAAAACGTCCCCGTCCCCTAACCCTAACCCTAGCCCGAACCCTAACCTTAACCCTTCGCCGAAGCCTGACCCTCACCCGTCCCCTAATCCTAACCCGTACGCTGACACTAACCCGCGCCCTCACACGTACGCTCCCCCTAGAGCGTTGTCGTACCCTCACCTGGACCCTAAACCGTCCCCGTCCCCTAACCCTAACCCTAGCCCGAACCCTATACCTAACCCTTCGCCGAAGCCTGACCCTCACCCGTCCCCTAATCCTAACCCGTACGCTGACACTAACCCGCGGCCTCACACGTACGATCCCCTTAGAGCGTTGTCGTACCCTCACCTGGACCCTAAACCGTCCCCGTCCCCTAACCCTATCCCTACCCCGAACCCTAACCCTAACCCTTCCCCGAAGCCTGACCCTCACCCGTACCCTAATCCTAACCCGTACGCTGACACTAACCCGCGCCCTCACACGTAAGCTCCCCCTAGAGTGTTGTCGTACCCTCACCTGGACCCTAAACCGTCCCTGTCCCCTAACCCTAACCCTAGCCCGAACCCTAACCCTAACCCTTCCCCGAAGCCTGACCCTCACCCGTCCCCTAATCCTAACCCGTACGCTGACACTAACCCGCGCCCTCACACGTACGCTCCCCCTAGAGCGTTGTCGTACCCTCACCTGGACCCTAAACCGTCCCCGTCCCCTAACCCTAACCCTAGCCCGAACACTAACCCTAACCCTTCCCCGAAGCCTGACCCTCACCCGTCCCCTAATCCTAAACCGTACGCTGACACTAACCCGCACCCTCACACGTACGCTCCCCCTAGAGTGTTGTCGTACCCTCACCTGGACCCTAAACCGTCCCCGTCCCCTAACCCTAACCCTAGCCCGAACCCTAACCCTAACCCTTCGCCGAAGCCTGACCCTCACCCGTCCCCTAATCCTAACCCGTACGCTGACACTAACCCGCGGCCTCACACGTACGATCCCCTTAGAGCGTTGTCGTACCCTCACCTGGACCCTAAACCGTCCCCGTCCCCTAACCCTATCCCTACCCCGAACCCTAACCCTAACCCTTCCCCGAAGCCTGACCCTCACCCGTACCCTAATCCTAACCCGTACGCTGACACTAACCCGCGCCCTCACACGTAAGCTCCCCCTAGAGTGTTGTCGTACCCTCACCTGGACCCTAAACCGTCCCTGTCCCCTAACCCTAACCCTAGCCCGAACCCTAACCCTAACCCTTCCCCGAAGCCTGACCCTCACCCGTCCCCTAATCCTAACCCGTACGCTGACACTAACCCACGCCCTCACACGTACGCTCTCCCTAGAGCGTTGTCGTACACTCACCTGGACCCTAAACCGTCCCCGTCCCCTAACCCTAACCCTAGCCCGAACCCTAACCCTAACCCTTCCCCGAAGCCTGACCCTCAGCCGTCCCCTAATCCTAACCCGTACGCTGACACTAACCCGCGCCCTCACACGTACGCTCCCCCTAGAGCATTGTCGTACCCTCACCTGGACCCTACACCGTCCCCGTCCCCTAACCCTAACCCTAGCCCGAACCCTAACCCTAACCCTTCCCCGAAGCCTGACCCTCAGCCGTCCCCTAATCCTAACCCGTACGCTGACACTAACCCGCGCCCTCACACGTACGCTCCCCCTAGAGCGTTGTCGTACCCTCACCTGCACCCTAAACCGTCCCCGTCCCCTAACCCTAACCCTAGCCCGAACCCTAAACCTAACCCTTCGCCGAAGCCTGACCCTCACACGTCCCCTAATCCTAACCCGTACGCTGACACTAACCCGCGCCCTCACACGTACGCTCCCCCTAGAGCGTTGTCGTACCCTCACCTGGACCCTAAACCGTCCCCGTCCCCTAAACCTAACCCTAGTCCGAACCCTAACCCTAACCCTTCCCCGAAGCCTGACCCTCACCCGTCCCCTAATCCTAACCCTTACGCTGGCACTAACCCGCGCCCTCACACGTACGCTCCCCCTAGAACGTTGTCGTACCCTCACCTGGACCCTAAACCGTCCCCGTCCCCTAACCCTAACCCTAGCCCGAACCCTAACCCTAACCCTTCCCCGAAGCCTGACCCTCACCCGTCCCCTAATCCTAACCCGTACGCTGACACTAACCCGCGCCCTCACACGTACGCTCCCACTAGAGCGTTGTCGTACCCTCACCTGGACCCTAAACCGTCCCCATCCCCTAACCCTAACCCTAGCCCGAACCCTAACCCTAACCCTTCGCCGAAGCCTGACCCTCACACGTCCCCTAATCCTAACCCGTACGCTGACACTAACCCGCGCCCTCACACGTACGCTCCCCCTAGAGCGTTGTCGTACCCTCACCTGGACCCTAAACCGTCCCCGTCCCCTAACCCTAACCCTAGCCCGAACCCTATCCCTAACCCTTCCCCGAAGCCTGACCCTCAGCCGTCCCCTAATCCTAACCCGTACGCTGACACTAACCCGCGCCCTCACACGTACGCTCCCCCTAGAGCGTTGTCGTACCCTCACCTGGACCCTAAACCGTCCCCGTCCCCTAACCCTAACCCTAGCCCGAACCCTAACCCTAACCCTTCCCCGAAGCCTGACCCTCAGCCGTCCCCTAATCCTAACCCGTACGCTGACACTAACCCGCGCCCTCACACGTACGCTCCCCCTAGAGCGTTGTCGTACCCTCACCTGGACCCTAAAACGTCCCCGTCCCCTAACCCTAACCCTAGCCCGAACCCTAACCTTAACCCTTCGCCGAAGCCTGACCCTCACCCGTCCCCTAATCCTAACCCGTACGCTGACACTAACCCGCGCCCTCACACGTACGCTCCCCCTAGAGCGTTGTCGTACCCTCACCTGGACCCTAAACCGTCCCCGTCCCCTAACCCTAACCCTAGCCCGAACCCTAAACCTAACCCTTCCCCGAAGCCTGACCCTCACCCGTCCCCTAATCCTAACCCGTACGCTGACACTAACCCGCGCCCTCACACGTACGCTCCCCCTAGAGTGTTGTCGTACCCTCACCTGGACCCTAAACCGTCCCCGTCCCCTAACCCTAACCCTAGCCCGAACCCTAACCCTAACCCTTCCCCGAAGCCTGACCCTCAGCCGTCCCCTAATCCTAACCCGTACGCTGACAGTAACCCGCGGCCTCACACGTACGCTCCCCCTAGAGCGTTGTCGTACCCTCACCTGGACCCTAAACCGTCCCCGTCCCCTAACCCTAACCCTAGCCCGAACCCTAACCCTAACCCTTCCCCGAAGCCTGACCCTCAGCCGTCCCCTAATCCTAACCCGTACGCTGACATTAACCCGCGCCCTCACACGTACGCTCCCCCTAGAGCGTTGTCGTACCCTCACCTGGACCCTAAACCGTCCCCGTCCCCTAACCCTAACCCTAGCCCGAACCCTAACCCTAACCCTTCCCCGAAGCCTGACCCTCAGCCGTCCCCTAATCCTAACCCGTACGCTGACACTAACCCGCGCCCTCACACGAACGCTCCCCCTAGAGCGTTGTCGTACCCTCACCTGGACCCTACACCGTCCCCGTCCCCTAACCCTAACCCTAGCCCGAACCCTAACCCTAACCCTTCCCCGAAGCCTGACCCTCAGCCGTCCCCTAATCCTAACCCGTACGCTGACACTAACCCGCGCCCTCACACGTACGCTCTCCCTAGAGCGTTGTCGTACCCTCACCTGGACCCTAAACCGTCCCCGTCCCCTAACCCTAACCCTAGCCCGAACCCTAACCCTAACCCTTCCCCGAAGCCTGACACTCAGCCGTCCCCTAATCCTAACCCGTACGCTGACACTAACCCGCGCCCTCACACGTACGCTCCCCCTAGAGCGTTGTCGTACCCTCACCTGGACCCTAAACCGTCCCCGTCCCCTAACCCTAACCCTAGCCCGAACCCTAACCCTAACCCTTCCCCGAAGCCTGACCCTCAGCCGTCCCCTAATCCTAACCCGTACGCTGACACTAAGCCGCGCCCTCACACGTACGCTCCCCCTAGAGCGTTGTCGTACCCTCACCTGGACCCTACACCGTCCCCGTCCCCTAACCCTAACCCTAGCCCGAACCCTAACCCTAACCCTTCCCCGAAGCCTGACCCTCAGCCGTCCCCTAATCCTAACCCGTACGCTGACACTAACCCGCGCCCTCACACGTACGCTCCCCCTAGAGCGTTGTCGTACCCTCACCTGGACCCTAAACCGTCCCCGTCCCCTAACCCTAACCCTAGCCCAAACCCTAACCCTAACCCTTCCCCGAAGCCTGACCCTCAGCCGTCCCCTAATCCTAACCCGTACGCTGACACTAACCCGCGCCCTCACACGTATGCTCCCCCTAGAGCGTTGTCGTACCCTCACCTGGACCCTACACCGTCCCCGTCCCCTAACCCTAACCCTAGCCCGAACCCTAACCCTAACACTTCCCCGAAGCCTGACCCTCAGCCGTCCCCTAATCCTAACCCGTACGCTGACACTAACCCGCGCCCTCACACGTACGCTCCCCCTAGAGCGTTGTCGTACCCTCACCTGGACCCTCAACCGTCCCCGTCCCCTAACCCTAACCCTAGCCCGAACCCTAACCCTAACCCTTCGCCGAAGCCTGACCCTCAGCCGTCCCCTAATCCTAACCCGTACGCTGACACTAACCCGCGCCCTCACACGTACGCTCCCCCTAGAGCGTTGTCGTACCCTCACCTGGACCCTAAACCGTCCCCGTCCCCTAACCCTAACCCTAGCCCGAACCCTAACCCTAACCCTTCCCCGAAGCCTGACCCTCACCCGTCCCCTAATCCTAACCCGTACGCTGACACTAACCCGCGCCCTCACACGTACGCTCCCCCTAGAACGTTGTCGTACCCTCACCTAGACCCTAAACCGTCCCCGTCCCCTAACCCTAACCCTAGCCCGAACCCTAACCCTAACCCTTCCCCGAAGCCTGACCCTCACCCGTCCCCTAATCCTAACCCGTACGCTGACACTAACCTGCGCCCTCACACGTACGCTCCCCCTAGAGCGTTGTCGTACCCTCACCTGGACCCTAAACCGTCCCCGTCCCCTAACCCTAACCCTAGCCCGAACCCTAACCCTAACCCTTCCCCGAAGCCTGACCCTCAGCCGTCCCCTAATCCTAACCCGTACGCTGACACTAACCCGCGCCCTCACACGTACGCTCCCCCTAGAGCGTTGTCGTACCCTCACCTGGACCCTAAACCGTCCCCGTCCCCTAACCCTAACCCTAGCCCGAACCCTAACCCTAACCCTTCGCCGAAGCCTGACCCTCACACGTCCCCTAATCCTAACCCGTACGCTGACACTAACCCGCGCCCTCACACGTGCGCTCCCCCTAGAGCGTTGTCGTACCCTCACCTGGACCCTAAACCGTCCCCGTCCCCTAAACCTAACCCTAGCCCGAACCCTAACCCTAACCCTTCGCCGAAGCCTGACCCTCAGCCGTCCCCTAATCCTAACCCGTACGCTGACACTAACCCGCGCCCTCACACGTACGCTCCCCCTAGAGCGTTGTCGTACCCTCACCTGGACCCTAAACCGTCCCCGTCCCCTAACCCTATCCCTAGCCCGAACCCTAACCCTAACCCTTCCCCGAAGCCTGACCCTCAGCCGTCCCCTAATCCTAACCCGTACGCTGACACTAACCCGCGCCCTCACACGTACGCTCTCCCTAGAGCGTTGTCGTACCCTCACCTGGACCCTAAACCGTCCCCGTCCCCTAACCCTAACCATAGCCCGAACCCTAACCCTAACACTTCCCCGAAGCCTGACCCTCACCCGTCCCCTAATCCTAACCCGTACGCTGACACTAACCCGCGCCCTCACACGTACGCTCCCCCTAGAGCGTTGTCGTACCCTCACCTGGACCCTAAACCGTCCCCGTCCCCTAACCCTAACCCTAGCCCGAACCCTAACCCTAACCCTTCCCCGAAGCCTGACCCTCAGCCGTCCCCTAATCCTAACCCGTACGCTGACACTAACCCGCGCCCTCACACGTACGCTCCCCCTAGAGCGTTGTCGTACCCTCACCTGTACCCTAAACCGTCCCCGTCCCCTAACCCTAACCCTAGCCCGAACCCTAACCCTAACCCTTCCCCGAAGCCTGACCCTCAGCCGTCCCCTAATCCTAACCCGTACGCTGACACTAACCCGCGCCCTCACACGTACGCTCCCCCTAGAGCGTTGTCGTACCCTCACCTGGACCCTACACCGTCCCCGTCCCCTAACCCTAACCCTAGCCCGAACCCTAACCCTAAACCTTCCCCGAAGCCTGACCCTCAGCCGTCCCCTAATCCTAACCCGTACGCTGACACTAACCTGCGCCCTCACACGTACGCTCTCTCTAGAGCGTTGTCGTACCCTCCCCTGGACCCTAAACCGTCCCCGTCCCCTAACCCTAACCCTAGCCCGAACCCTAACCCTAACCCTTCCCCGAAGCCTGACCCTCACCCGTCCCCTAATCCTAACCCGTACGCTGACACTAACCCGCGCCCTCACACGTACGCTCCCCTTAGAGCGTTGTCGTACCCTCACCTGGACCCTAAACCGTCTCCGTCCCCTAACCCTAACCCTAGCCCGAACCCTAACCCTAACCCTTCCCCGAAGCCTGACCCTCAGCCGTCCCCTAATCCTAACCCGTACGCTGACACTAACCCGCGGCCTCACACGTACGCTCCCCCTAGAGCGTTGTCGTACCCTCACCTGGACCCTACACCGTCCCCGTCCCCTAACCCTAACCCTAGCCCGAACCCTAACCCTAACCCTTCCCCGAAGCCTGACCCTCAGCCGTCCCCTAATCCTAACCCGTACGCTGACACTAACCCGCGCCCTCACACGTACGCTCCCCCTAGAGCGTTGTCGTACCCTCACCTGGACCCTGAACCGTCCCCGTCCCCTACCCCTAACCCTAGCCCGAACCCTGACCCTAACCCTTCCCCGAAGCCTGACCCTCAGCCGTCCCCTAATCCTAACCCGTACGCTGACACTAACCCGCGCCCTCACACGTACGCTCCCCCTAGAGCGTTGTCGTACCCTCACCTGGACCCTGAACCGTCCCCGTCTCCTAACACTAACCCTAGCCCGAACCCTAAACCTAACGCTTCCCCGAAGCCTGACCCTCAGCCGTCCCCTAATCCTAACCCGTACGCTGACACTAACCCGCGCCCTCACACGAACGCTCCCCCTAGAGCGTTGTCGTACCCTCACCTGGACCCTAAACTGTCCCCGTCCCCTAACCCTAACCCTAGCCCGAACCCTAACCCTAACCCTTCCCCGAAGCCTGACCCTCAGCCGTCCCCTATTCCTAACCCGTACGCTGACACTAACCAGCGCCCTCACACGTACGCTCCCCCTAGAGCGTTGTCGTACCCTCACCTGGACCCTAAACCGTCCCCGTCCCCTAACCCTAACCCTACCCCGAACCCTAACCCTAACCCTTCCCCGAAGCCTGACCCTCAGCCGTCCCCTTATCCTAACCCGTACGCTGACACTAACCCGCGGCCTCACACGTACGCTCCCCCTAGAGCATTGTCGTACCCTCACCTGGACCCTAAACCGTCCCCGTCCCCTAACCCTAACCCTAGCCCGAACCCTAACCCTAACCCTTCCCCGAAGCCTGACCCTCAGCCGTCCCCTAATCCTAACCCGTACGCTGACACTAACCCGCGCCCTCACACGTACGCTCCCCCTAGAGCGTTGTCGTACCCTCACCTGGACCCTAAACCGTCCCTGTCCCCTAACCCTAACCCTAGCCCGAACCCTAACCCTAACCCTTCCCCGAAGCCTGACCCTCAGCCGTCCCCTAATCCTAACCCGTACGCTGACACTAACCCGCGCCCTCACACGAACGCTCCCCCTAGAGCGTTGTCGTACCCTCACCTGGACTCTACACCGTCCCCGTCCCCTAACCCTAACCCTAGCCCGAACCCTAACCCTAACCCTTCCCCGAAGCCTGACCCTCAGCCGTCCCCTAATCCTAACCCGTACGCTGACACTAACCCGCGCCCTCACACGTACGCTCTCCCTAGAGCGTTGTCGTACCCTCACCTGGACCTTAAACCGTCCCCGTCCCCTAACCCTAACCCTAGCCCGAACCCTAACCCTAACCCTTCCCCGAAGCCTGACCCTCACCCGTCCCCTAATCCTAACCCGTACGCTGACACTAACCCGCGCCCTCACATGTACGCTCCCCCTAGAGCGTTGTCGTACCCTCACCTGGACCCTAAACCGTCCCCGTCCCCTAACCCTAACCCTAGCCCGAACCCTAACCCTAACCCTTCCCCGAAGCCTGACCCTCAGCCGTCCCCTAATCCTAACCCGTACGCTGACACTAACCCGCGCCCTCACACGTACGCTCCCCCTAGAGCGTTGTCGTACCCTCACCTGGACCCTACACCGTCCCCGTCCCCTAACCCTAACCCTAGCCCGAACCCTAACCCTAACCCTTCCCCGAAGCCTGACCCTCAGCCGTCCCCTAATCCTAACCCGTACGCTGACACTAACCCGCGCCCTCACACGTACGCTCTCCCTAGAGCGTTGTCGTACCCTCACCTGGACCCTAAACCGTCCCCGTCCCCTAACCCTAACCCTAGCCCGAACCCTAACCCTAACCCTTCCCCGAAGCCTGACCCTCACCCGTCCCCGAATCCTAACCCGTACGCTGACACTAACCCGCGCCCTCACACGTACGCTCCCCCTAGAGCGTTGTCGTACCCTCACCTGGACCCTAAACCGTCCCCGTCCCCTAACCCTAACCCTAGCCCGAACCCTAACCCTAACCCTTCCCCGAAGCCTGACCCTCAGCCGTCCCCTAATCCTAACCCGTACGCTGACACTAACCCGCGCCCTCACACGTACGCTCCCCCTAGAGCGTTGTCGTACCCTCACCTGGACCCTACACCGTCCCCGTCCCCTAACCCTAACCCTAGCCCGAACCCTAACCCTAACCCTTCCCCGAAGCCTGACCCTCAGCCGTCCCCTAATCCTAACCCGTACGCTGACACTAACCCGCGCCCTCACACGTACGCTCCCCCTAGAGCGTTGTCGTACCCTCACCTGGACCCTCAACCGTCCCCGTCCCCTAACCCTAACCCTAGCCCGAACCCTAACCCTAACCCTTCGCCGAAGCCTGACCCTCAGCCGTCCCCTAATCCTAACCCGTACGCTGACACTAACCCGCGCCCTCACACGTACGCTCCCCCTAGAGCGTTGTCGTACCCTCACCTGGACCCTAAACCGTCCCCGTCCCCTAACCCTAACCCTAGCCCGAACCCTAACCCTAACCCTTCCCCGAAGCCTGACCCTCACCCGTCCCCTAATCCTAACCTGTACGCTGACACTAACCCGCGCCCTCACACGTACGCTCCCCCTAGAACGTTGTCGTACCCTCACCTAGACCCTAAACCGTCCCCGTCCCCTAACCCTAACCCTAGCCCGAACCCTAACCCTAACCCTTCCCCGAAGCCTGACCCTCACCCGTCCCCTAATCCTAACCCGTACGCTGACACTAACCCGCGCCCTCACACGTACGCTCCCCCTAGAGCGTTGTCGTACCCTCACCTGGACCCTAAACCGTCCCCGTCCCCTAACCCTAACCCTAGCCCGAACCCTAACCCTAACCCTTCCCCGAAGCCTGACCCTCAGCCGTCCCCTAATCCTAACCCGTACGCTGACACTAACCCGCGCCCTCACACGTACGCTCTCCCTAGAGCGTTGTCGTACCCTCACCTGGACCCTAAACCGTCCCCGTCCCCTAACCCTAACCCTAGCCCGAACCCTAACCCTAACCCTTCCCCGAAGCCTGACCCTCACCCGTCCCCGAATCCTAACCCGTACGCTGACACTAACCCGCGCCCTCACACGTACGCTCCCCCTAGAGCGTTGTCGTACCCTCACCTGGACCCTAAACCGTCCCCGTCCCCTAACCCTAACCCTAGCCCGAACCCTAACCCTAACCCTTCCCCGAAGCCTGACCCTCAGCCGTCCCCTAATCCTAACCCGTACGCTGACACTAACCCGCGCCCTCACACGTACGCTCCCCCTAGAGCGTTGTCGTACCCTCACCTGGACCCTACACCGTCCCCGTCCCCTAACCCTAACCCTAGCCCGAACCCTAACCCTAACCCTTCCCCGAAGCCTGACCCTCAGCCGTCCCCTAATCCTAACCCGTACGCTGACACTAACCCGCGCCCTCACACGTACGCTCCCCCTAGAGCGTTGTCGTACCCTCACCTGGACCCTCAACCGTCCCCGTCCCCTAACCCTAACCCTAGCCCGAACCCTAACCCTAACCCTTCGCCGAAGCCTGACCCTCAGCCGTCCCCTAATCCTAACCCGTACGCTGACACTAACCCGCGCCCTCACACGTACGCTCCCCCTAGAGCGTTGTCGTACCCTCACCTGGACCCTAAACCGTCCCCGTCCCCTAACCCTAACCCTAGCCCGAACCCTAACCCTAACCCTTCCCCGAAGCCTGACCCTCACCCGTCCCCTAATCCTAACCCGTACGCTGACACTAACCCGCGCCCTCACACGTACGCTCCCCCTAGAACGTTGTCGTACCCTCACCTAGACCCTAAACCGTCCCCGTCCCCTAACCCTAACCCTAGCCCGAACCCTAACCCTAACCCTTCCCCGAAGCCTGACCCTCACCCGTCCCCTAATCCTAACCCGTACGCTGACACTAACCCGCGCCCTCACACGTACGCTCCCCCTAGAGCGTTGTCGTACCCTCACCTGGACCCTAAACCGTCCCCGTCCCCTAACCCTAACCCTAGCCCGAACCCTAACCCTAACCCTTCCCCGAAGCCTGACCCTCAGCCGTCCCCTAATCCTAACCCGTACGCTGACACTAACCCGCGCCCTCACACGTACGCTCCCCCTAGAGCGTTGTCGTACCCTCACCTGGACCCTAAACCGTCCCCGTCCCCTAACCCTAACCCTAGCCCGAACCCTAACCCTAACCCTTCCCCGAAGCCTGACCCTCACCCGTCCCCTAATCCTAACCCGTACGCTGACACTAACCCGCGCCCTCACACGTACACTCCCCCTAGAGCATTGTCGTACCCTCACCTGGACCCTAAACCGTCCCCGTCCCCTAACCCTAACCCTAGCCCGAACCCTAACCCTAACCCTTCCCCGAAGCCTGATCCTCACCCGTCCCCTAATCCTAACCTGTACGCTGACACTAACCCGCGCCCTCACACGTACGCTCCCCCTAGAGCGTTGTCGTACCCTCACCTGGACCCTAAACCGTCCCCGTCCCCTAACCCTAACCCTAGCCCGAACCCTAACCCTACCCCTTCCCCGAAGCCTGACCCTCAGCCGTCCCCTAATCCTAACCCGTACGCTGACACTAACCCGCGCCCTCACACGTACGCTCCCCCTAGAGCGTTGTCGTACCCTCACCTGGACCCTAAACCGTCCCCGTCCCCTAACCCTAACCCTAGCCCGAACCCTAACCCTAACCCTTCCCCGAAGCCTGACCCTCAGCCGTCCCCTATTCCTAACCCGTACGCTGAAACTAACCCGCGCCCTCACACGTACGCTCCCCCTAGAGCGTTGTCGTACCCTCACCTGGACCCTAAACCGTCCCCGTCCCCTAACCCTAACCCTAGCCCGAACCCTAACCCTAACCCTTCCCCGAAGCCTGACCCTCAGCCGTCCCCTAATCCTAACCCGTACGCTGACACTAACCCGCGCCCTCACACGAACGCTCCCCCTAGAGCGTTGTCGTACCCTCACCTGGACCCTACACCGTCCCCGTCCCCTAACCCTAACCCTAGCCCGAACCCTAACCCTAACCCTTCCCCGAAGCCTGACCCTCAGCCGTCCCCTAATCCTAACCCGTACGCTGACACTAACCCGCGCCCTCACACGTACGCTCTCCCTAGAGCGTTGTCGTACCCTCACCTGGACCCTAAACCGTCCCCGTCCCCTAACCCTAACCCTAGCCCGAACCCTAACCCTAACACTTCCCCGAAGCCTGACCCTCACCCGTCCCCTAATCCTAACCCGTACGCTGACACTAACCCGCGCCCTCACACGTACGCTCCCCCTAGAGCGTTGTCGTACCCTCACCTGGACCCTAAACCGTCCCCGTCCCCTAACCCTAACCCTAGCCCGAACCCTAACCCTAACCCTTCCCCGAAGCCTGACCCTCAGCCGTCCCCTAATCCTAACCCGTACGCTGACACTAACCCGCGCCCTCACACGTACGCTCCCCCTAGAGCGTTGTCGTACCCTCACCTGGACCCTACACCGTCCCCGTCCCCTAACCCTAACCCTAGCCCGAACCCTAACCCTAACCCTTCCCCGAAGCCTGACCCTCAGCCGTCCCCTAATCCTAACCCGTACGCTGACACTAACCCGCGCCCTCACACGTAGGCTCTCCGTAGAGCGTTGTCGTACCCTCACCTGGACCCTAAACCGTCCCCGTCCCCTAACCCTAACCCTAGCCCGAACCCTAACCCTAACCCTTCCCCGAAGCCTGACCCTCACCCGTCCCCGAATCCTAACCCGTACGCTGACACTAACCCGCGCCCTCACACGTAGGCTCCCCCTAGAGCGTTGTCGTACCCTCACCTGGACCCTAAACCGTCCCCGTCCCCTAACCCTAACCCTAGCCCGAACCCTAACCCTAACCCTTCCCCGAAGCCTGACCCTCACCCGTCCCCTAATCCTAACCCGTACGCTGACACTAACCCGCGCCCTCACACGTACGCTCCCCCTAGAACGTTGTCGTACCCTCACCTAGACCCTAAACCGTCCCCGTCCCCTAACCCTAACCCTAGCCCGAACCCTAACCCTAACCCTTCCCCGAAGCCTGACCCTCACCCGTCCCCTAATCCTAACCCGTACGCTGACACTAACCCGCGCCCTCACACGTACGCTCCCCCTAGAGCGTTGTCGTACCCTCACCTGGACCCTAAACCGTCCCCGTCCCCTAACCCTAACCCTAGCCCGAACCCTAACCCTAACCCTTCCCCGAAGCCTGACCCTCAGCCGTCCCCTAATCCTAACCCGTACGCTGACACTAACCCGCGCCCTCACACGTACGCTCCCCCTAGAGCGTTGTCGTACCCTCACCTGGACCCTACACCGTCCCCGTCCCCTAACCCTAACCCTAGCCCGAACCCTAACCCTAACCCTTCCCCGAAGCCTGACCCTCAGCCGTCCCCTAATCCTAACCCGTACGCTGACACTAACCTGCGCCCTCACACGTACGCTCTCTCTAGAGCGTTGTCGTACCCTCACCTGGACCCTAAACCGTCCCCGTCCCCTAACCCTAACCCTAGCCCGAACCCTAACCCTAAGACTTCCCCGAAGCCTGACCCTCACCCGTCCCCTAATCCTAACCCGTACGCTGACACTAACCCGCGCCCTCACACGTACGCTCCCCTTAGAGCGTTGTCGTACCCTCACCTGGACCCTAAACCGTCTCCGTCCCCTAACCCTAACCCTAGCCCGAACCCTAACCCTAACCCTTCCCCGAAGCCTGACCCTCAGCCGTCCCCTAATCCTAACCCGTACGCTGACACTAACCCGCGGCCTCACACGTACGCTCCCCCTAGAGCGTTGTCGTACCCTCACCTGGACCCTACACCGTCCCCGTCCCCTAACCCTAACCCTAGCCCGAACCCTAACCCTAACCCTTCCCCGAAGCCTGACCCTCAGCCGTCCCCTAATCCTAACCCGTACGCTGACACTAACCCACGCCCTCACACGTACGCTCCCCCTAGAGCGTTGTACCCTCACCTGGACCCTGAACCGTCCCCGTCCCCTACCCCTAACCCTAGCCCGAACCCTGACCCTAACCCTTCCCCGAAGCCTGACCATCAGCCGTCCCCTAATCCTAACCCGTACGCTGACACTAACCCGCGCCCTCACACGTACGCTCCCCCTAGAGCGTTGTCGTACCCTCACCTGGACCCTGAACCGTCCCCGTCCTCTAACCCTAACCCTAGCCCGAACCCTAACCCTAACCCTTCCCCGAAGCCTGACCCTCAGCCGTCCCCTAATCCTAACCCGTACGCTGACACTAACCCGCGCCCTCACACGAACGCTCCCCCTAGAGCGTTGTCGTACCCTCACCTGGACCCTAAACCGTCCCCGTCCCCTAACCCTAACCCTAGCCCGAACCCTAACCCTAACCCTTCCCCGAAGCCTGACCCTCAGCCGTCCCCTAATCCTAACCCGTACGCTGACACTAACCCGCGCCCTCACACGTACGCTCCCCCTAGAGCGTTGTCGTACCCTCACCTGGACCCTACACCGTCCCCGTCCCCTAACCCTAACCCTAGCCCGAACCCTAACCCTAACCCTTCCCCGAAGCCTGACCCTCAGCCGTCCCCTAATCCTAACCCGTACGCTGACACTAACCCGCGCCCTCACACGTACGCTCTCCCTAGAGCGTTGTCGTACCCTCACCTGGACCCTAAACCGTCCCCGTCCCCTAACCCTAACCCTAGCCCGAACCCTAACCCTAACCCTTCCCCGAAGCCTGACCCTCACCCGTCCCCTAATCCTAACCCGTACATTGACACTAACCCGCGCCCTCACACTTACGCTCCCCCTAGAGCGTTGTCGTACCCTCACCTGGACCCTAAACCGTCCCCGTCCCCTAACCCTAACCCTAGCCCGAACCCTAACCCTAACCCTTCCCCGAAGCCTGACCCTCAGCCGTCCCCTAATCCTAACCCGTACGCTGACACTAACCCGCGGCCTCACACGTACGCTCCCCCTAGAGCGTTGTCGTACCCTCACCTGGACCCTGAACCGTCCCCGTCCCCTAACCCTAACCCTAGGCCGAAGCCTAACCCTAACCCTTCCCCGAAGCCTGACCCTCAGCCGTCCCCTAATCCTAACCCGTACGCTGACACTAACCCACGCCCTCACACGTACGCTCCCCCTAGAGCGTTGTCGTACCCTCACCTGGACACTAAACCGTCCCCGTCCCCTAACCCTAACCCTAGCCCGAACCCTAACCCTAACCCTTCCCCGAAGCCTGACCCTCACCCGTCCCCTAATCCTAACCCGTACATTGACACTAACCCGCGCCCTCACACGTACGCTCCCCCTAGAGCGTTGTCGTACCCTCACCTGGACCCTAAACCGTCCCCGTCCCCTAACCCTAACCCTAGCCCGAACCCTAACCCTAACCCTTCCCCGAAGCCTGACCCTCAGCCGTCCCCTAATCCTAACCCGTACGCTGACACTAACCCGCGCCCTCACACGTACGCTCCCCCTAGAGCGTTGTCGTACCCTCACCTGGACCCTAAACCGTCCCCGTCCCCTAACCCTAACCCTAGCCCGAACCCTAACCCTAACCCTTCCCCGAAGCCTGACCCTCAGCCGTCCCCTAATCCTAACCCGTACGCTGACACTAACCCGCGCCCTCACACGTACGCTCCCCCTAGAGCGTTGTCGTACCCTCACCTGGACCCTACACCGTCCCCGTCCCCTAACCCTAACCCTAGCCCGAACCCTAACCCTAACCCTTCCCCGAAGCCTGACCCTCAGCCGTTCCCTAATCCTAACCCGTACGCTGACACTAACCTGCGCCCTCACACGTACGCTCTCTCTAGAGCGTTGTCGTACCCTCACCTGGACCCTAAACCGTCCCCGTCCCCTAACCCTAACCCTAGCCCGAACCCTAACCCTAACCCTTCCCCGAAGCCTGACCCTCAGCCGTCCCCTAATCCTAACCCGTACGCTGACACTAACCCGCGCCCTCACACGTACGCTCCCCCTAGAGCGTTGTCGTACCCTCACCTGGACCCTACACCGTCCCCGTCCCCTAACCCTAACCCTAGCCCGAACCCTAACCCTAACCCTTCCCCGAAGCCTGACCCTCAGCCGTCCCCTAATCCTAACCCGTACGCTGACACTAACCTGCGCCCTCACACGTACGCTCTCTCTAGAGCGTTGTCGTACCCTCACCTGGACCCTAAACCGTCCCCGTCCCCTAACCCTAACCCTAGCCCGAACCCTAACCCTAAGACTTCCCCGAAGCCTGACCCTCACCCGTCCCCTAATCCTAACCCGTACGCTGACACTAACCCGCGCCCTCACACGTACGCTCCCCTTAGAGCGTTGTCGTACCCTCACCTGGACCCTAAACCGTCTCCGTCCCCTAACCCTAACCCTAGCCCGAACCCTAACCCTAACCCTTCCCCGAAGCCTGACCCTCAGCCGTCCCCTAATCCTAACCCGTACGCTGACACTAACCCGCGGCCTCACACGTACGCTCCCCCTAGAGCGTTGTCGTACCCTCACCTGGACCCTACACCGTCCCCGTCCCCTAACCCTAACCCTAGCCCGAACCCTAACCCTAACCCTTCCCCGAAGCCTGACCCTCAGCCGTCCCCTAATCCTAACCCGTACGCTGACACTAACCCACGCCCTCACACGTACGCTCCCCCTAGAGCGTTGTACCCTCACCTGGACCCTGAACCGTCCCCGTCCCCTACCCCTAACCCTAGCCCGAACCCTGACCCTAACCCTTCCCCGAAGCCTGACCATCAGCCGTCCCCTAATCCTAACCCGTACGCTGACACTAACCCGCGCCCTCACACGTACGCTCCCCCTAGAGCGTTGTCGTACCCTCACCTGGACCCTGAACCGTCCCCGTCCTCTAACCCTAACCCTAGCCCGAACCCTAACCCTAACCCTTCCCCGAAGCCTGACCCTCAGCCGTCCCCTAATCCTAACCCGTACGCTGACACTAACCCGCGCCCTCACACGAACGCTCCCCCTAGAGCGTTGTCGTACCCTCACCTGGACCCTAAACCGTCCCCGTCCCCTAACCCTAACCCTAGCCCGAACCCTAACCCTAACCCTTCCCCGAAGCCTGACCCTCAGCCGTCCCCTAATCCTAACCCGTACGCTGACACTAACCCGCGCCCTCACACGTACGCTCCCCCTAGAGCGTTGTCGTACCCTCACCTGGACCCTACACCGTCCCCGTCCCCTAACCCTAACCCTAGCCCGAACCCTAACCCTAACCCTTCCCCGAAGCCTGACCCTCAGCCGTCCCCTAATCCTAACCCGTACGCTGACACTAACCCGCGCCCTCACACGTACGCTCTCCCTAGAGCGTTGTCGTACCCTCACCTGGACCCTAAACCGTCCCCGTCCCCTAACCCTAACCCTAGCCCGAACCCTAACCCTAACCCTTCCCCGAAGCCTGACCCTCACCCGTCCCCTAATCCTAACCCGTACATTGACACTAACCCGCGCCCTCACACTTACGCTCCCCCTAGAGCGTTGTCGTACCCTCACCTGGACCCTAAACCGTCCCCGTCCCCTAACCCTAACCCTAGCCCGAACCCTAACCCTAACCCTTCCCCGAAGCCTGACCCTCAGCCGTCCCCTAATCCTAACCCGTACGCTGACACTAACCCGCGGCCTCACACGTACGCTCCCCCTAGAGCGTTGTCGTACCCTCACCTGGACCCTGAACCGTCCCCGTCCCCTAACCCTAACCCTAGGCCGAAGCCTAACCCTAACCCTTCCCCGAAGCCTGACACTCAGCCGTCCCCTAATCCTAACCCGTACGCTGACACTAACCCACGCCCTCACACGTACGCTCCCCCTAGAGCGTTGTCGTACCCTCACCTGGACACTAAACCGTCCCCGTCCCCTAACCCTAACCCTAGCCCGAACCCTAACCCTAACCCTTCCCCGAAGCCTGACCCTCACCCGTCCCCTAATCCTAACCCGTACATTGACACTAACCCGCGCCCTCACACGTACGCTCCCCCTAGAGCGTTGTCGTACCCTCACCTGGACCCTAAACCGTCCCCGTCCCCTAACCCTAACCCTAGCCCGAACCCTAACCCTAACCCTTCCCCGAAGCCTGACCCTCAGCCGTCCCCTAATCCTAACCCGTACGCTGACACTAACCCGCGCCCTCACACGTACGCTCCCCCTAGAGCGTTGTCGTACCCTCACCTGGACCCTAAACCGTCCCCGTCCCCTAACCCTAACCCTAGCCCGAACCCTAACCCTAACCCTTCCCCGAAGCCTGACCCTCAGCCGTCCCCTAATCCTAACCCGTACGCTGACACTAACCCGCGCCCTCACACGTACGCTCCCCCTAGAGCATTGTCGTACCCTCACCTGGACCCTACACCGTCCCCGTCCCCTAACCCTAACCCTAGCCCGAACCCTAACCCTAACCCTTCCCCGAAGCCTGACCCTCAGCCGTTCCCTAATCCTAACCCGTACGCTGACACTAACCTGCGCCTTCACACGTACGCTCTCTCTAGAGCGTTGTCGTACCCTCACCTGGACCCTAAACCGTCCCCGTCCCCTAACCCTAACCCTAGCCCGAACCCTAACCCTAAGCCTTCCCCGAAGCCTGACCCTCACCCGTCCCCTAATCCTAACCCGTACGCTGACACTAACCCGCGCCCTCACACGTACGCTCCCCTTAGAGCGTTGTCGTACCCTCACCTGGACCCTAAACCGTCTCCGTCCCCTAACCCTAACCCTAGCCCGAACCCTAACCCTAACCCTTCCCCGAAGCCTGACCCTCAGCCGTCCCCTAATCCTAACCCGTACGCTGACACTAACCCGCGGCCTCACACGTACGCTCCCCCTAGAGCGTTGTCGTACCCTCACCTGGACCCTACACCGTCCCCGTCCCCTAACCCTAACCCTAGGCCGAACCCTAACCCTAACCCTTCCCCGAAGCCTGACCCTCAGCCGTCCCCTAATCCTAACCCGTACGCTGACACTAACCTGCGCCCTCACACGTACGCTCCCCCTAGAGCGTTGTCGTACCCTCACCTGGACCCTGAACCGTCCCCGTCCCCTACCCCTAACCCTAGCCCGAACCCTGACCCTAACCCTTCCCCGAAGCCTGACCCTCAGCCGTCCCCTAATCCTAACCCGTACGCTGACACTAACCCGCGCCCTCACACGTACGCTCCCCCTAGAGCGTTGTCGTACCCTCACCTGGACCCTGAACCGTCCCCGTCCCCTAACCCTAACCCTAGCCCGAACCCTAACCCTAACCCTTCCCCGAAGCTTGACCCTCAGCCGTCCCCTAATCCTAACCCGTACGCTGACACTAACCCGCGCCCTCACACGAACGCTCCCCCTAGAGCGTTGTCGTACCCTCACCTGGACCCTAAACCGTCCCCGTCCCCTAACCCTAACCCTAGCCCGAACCCTAACCCTAACCCTTCCCCGAAGCCTGACCCTCACCCGTCCCCTAATCCTAACCCGTACATTGACACTAACCCGCGCCCTCACACGTACGCTCCCCCTAGAGCGTTGTCGTACCCTCACCTGGACCCTAAACCGTCCCCGTCCCCTAACCCTAACCCTAGCCCGAACCCTAACCCTAACCCTTCCCCGAAGCCTGACCCTCAGCCGTCCCCTAATCCTAACCCGTACGCTGACACTAACCCGCGCCCTCACACGTACGCTCCCCCTAGAGCGTTGTCGTACCCTCACCTGGACCCTAAACCGTCCCCGTCCCCTAACCCTAACCCTAGCCCGAACCCTAACCCTAACCCTTCCCCGAAGCCTGACCCTCAGCCGTCCCCTAATCCTAACCCGTACGCTGACACTAACCCGCGCCCTCACACGTACGCTCCCCCTAGAGCGTTGTCGTACCCTCACCTGGACCCTACACCGTCCCCGTCCCCTAACCCTAACCCTAGCCCGAACCCTAACCCTAACCCTTCCCCGAAGCCTGACCCTCAGCCGTTCCCTAATCCTAACCCGTACGCTGACACTAACCTGCGCCCTCACACGTACGCTCTCTCTAGAGCGTTGTCGTACCCTCACCTGGACCCTAAACCGTCCCCGTCCCCTAACCCTAACCCTAGCCCGAACCCTAACCCTAAGCCTTCCCCGAAGCCTGACCCTCACCCGTCCCCTAATCCTAACCCGTACGCTGACACTAACCCGCGCCCTCACACGTACGCTCCCCTTAGAGCGTTGTCGTACCCTCACCTGGACCCTAAACCGTCTCCGTCCCCTAACCCTAACCCTAGCCCGAACCCTAACCCTAACCCTTCCCCGAAGCCTGACCCTCAGCCGTCCCCTAATCCTAACCCGTACGCTGACACTAACCCGCGGCCTCACACGTACGCTCCCCCTAGAGCGTTGTCGTACCCTCACCTGGACCCTACACCGTCCCCGTCCCCTAACCCTAACCCTAGGCCGAACCCTAACCCTAACACTTCCCCGAAGCCTGACCCTCAGCCGTCCCCTAATCCTAACCCGTACGCTGACACTAACCTGCGCCCTCACACGTACGCTCCCCCTAGAGCGTTGTCGTACCCTCACCTGGACCCTGAACCGTCCCCGTCCCCTACCCCTAACCCTAGCCCGAACCCTGACCCTAACCCTTCCCCGAAGCCTGACCCTCAGCCGTCCCCTAATCCTAACCCGTACGCTAACACTAACCCGCGCCCTCACACGTACGCTCCCCCTAGAGCGTTGTCGTACCCTCACCTGGACCCTGAACCGTCCCCGTCCCCTAACCCTAACCCTAGCCCGAACCCTAACCCTAACCCTTCCCCGAAGCTTGACCCTCAGCCGTCCCCTAATCCTAACCCGTACGCTGACACTAACCCGCGCCCTCACACGAACGCTCCCCCTAGAGCGTTGTCGTACCCTCACCTGGACCCTAAACCGTCCCCGTCCCCTAACCCTAACCCTAGCCCGAACCCTAACCCTAACCCTTCCCCGAAGCCTGACCCTCAGCCGTCCCCTAATCCTAACCCGTACGCTGACACTAACCCGCGCCCTCACACGTACGCTCCCCCTAGAGCGTTGTCGTACCCTCACCTGGACCCTACACCGTCCCCGTCCCCTAACCCTAACCCTAGCCCAAACCCTAACCCTAACCCTTCCCCGAAGCCTGACCCTCAGCCGTCCCCTAATCCTAACCCGTACGCTGACACTAACCCGCGCCCTCACACGTACGCTCTCCCTAGAGCGTTGTCGTACCCTCACCTGGAACCTAAACCGTCCCCGTCCCCTAACCCTAACCCTAGCCCGAACCCTAACCCTAACCCTTCCCTGAAGCCTGACACTCACCCGTCCCCTAATCCTAACCCGTACATTGACACTAACCCGCGCCCTCACACTTACGCTCCCCCTAGAGCGTTGTCGTACCCTCACCTGGACCCTAAACCGTCCCCGTCCCCTAACCCTAACCCTAGCCCGAACCCTAACCCTAACCCTTCCGTGAAGCCTGACCCTCACCCGTCCCCTAATCCTAACCCGTACGCTGACACTAACCCGCGCCCTCACACGTACGCTCCCCCTAGAGCGTTGTCGTACCCTCACCTGGACCCTAAACCGTCCCCGTCCCCTAACCCTAACCCTAGCCCGAACCCTAACCCTAACACTTCCCCGAAGCCTGACCCTCACCCGTCCCCTAATCCTAACCCGTACATTGACACTAACCCGCGCCCTCACACGTACGCTCCCCCTAGAGCGTTGTCGTACCCTCACCTGGACCCTAAACCGTCCCCGTCCCCTAACCCTAACCCTAGCCCGAACCCTAACCCTAACCCTTCGCCGAAGCCTGACCCTCAGCCGTCCCCTAATCCTAACCCGTACGCTGACACTAACCCGCGTCCTCACACGTACGCTCCCCCTAGAGCGTTGTCGTACCCTCACCTGGACCCTAAACCGTCCCCGTCCCCTAACCCTAACCCTAGCCCGAACCCTAACCCTAACCCTTCCCCGAAGCCTGACCCTCAGCCGTCCCCTAATCCTAACCCGTACGCTGACACTAACCTGCGCCCTCACACGTACGCTCCCCCTAGAGCGTTGTCGTACCCTCACCTGGACCCTAAACCGTCCCCGTCCCCTAACACTAACCCTAGCCCGAACCCTAACCCTAACCCTTCCCCGAAGCCTGATCCTCACCCGTCCCCTAATCCTAACCCGTACGCTGACACTAACCCGCGCCCTCACACGTACGCTCCCCCTAGAGCGTTGTTGTACCCTCATCTGGACCCTAAACCGTCCCCGTCCCCTAACCCTAACCCTAGCCCGAACCCTAACCCTAACCCTTCGCCGAAGCCTGACCCTCACACGTCCCCTAATCCTAACCCGTACGCTGACACTAACCCGCGCCCTCACACGTACGCTCCCCCTACAGCGTTGTCGTACCCTCACCTGGACCCTAAACCGTCCCCGTCCCCTAACCCTAACCCTAGCCCGAACCCTAACCCTAACCCTTCGCCGAAGCCTGACCCTCAGCCGTCCCCTAATCCTAACCCGTACGCTGACACTAACCCGCGCCCTCACACGTACGCTCCCCCTAGAGCGTTGTCGTACCCTCACCTGGACCCTAAACCGTCCCCGTCCCCTAACCCTATCCCTAGCCCGAACCCTAACCCTAACCCTTCCCCGAAGCCTGACCCTCAGCCGTCCCCTAATCCTAACCCGTACGCTGA
The DNA here is from genome assembly GCF_963455315.2 of Globicephala melas. Taxonomy (NCBI): domain Eukaryota; kingdom Metazoa; phylum Chordata; class Mammalia; order Artiodactyla; family Delphinidae; genus Globicephala; species Globicephala melas. Next base: position 246,305 of record NW_027207502.1, on the reverse strand, counting down.
CACTAACCCGCGCCCTCACACGTACGCTCTCCCTAGAGCGTTGTCGTACCCTCACCTGGACCCTAAACCGTCCCCGTCCCCTAACCCTAACCCTAGCCCGAACCCTAACCCTAACCCTTCTCCGAAGCCTGACCCTCACCCGTCCCCTAATCCTAACCCGTACGCTGAAACTAACCCGCGCCCTCACACGTACGCTCCCCCTAGAGCGTTGTCGTACCCTCACCTGGACCCTGAACCGTCCCCGTCCCCTAACCCTAACCCTAGCTCGAACCCTAACCCTAACCCTTTCCCGAAGCCTGACCCTCAGCCGTCCCCTAATCCTAACCCGTACGCTGACACTAACCCGCGACCTCACACGTACGCTCCCCCTAGAGCGTTGTCGTACCCTCACCTGGACCCTCAACCGTCCCCGTCCCCTAACCCTAACCCTAGCCCGAACCCTAACCCTAACCCTTCGCCGAAGCCTGACCCTCAGCCGTCCCCTAATCCTAACCCGTACGCTGACACTAACCCGCGCCCTCACACGTACGCTCCCCCTAGAGCGTTGTCGTACCCTCGCCTGGACCCTAAACCGTCCCCGTCCCCTAACCCTAACCCTAGCCCGAACCCTAACCCTAACCCTTCCCCGAAGCCTGACCCTCACCCGTCCCCTAATCCTAACCCGTACGCTGACACTAACCCACGCCCTCACACGTACGCTCCCCCTAGAACGTTGTCGTACCCTCACCTAGACCCTAAACCGTCCCCGTCCCCTAACCCTAACCCTAGCCCGAACCCTAACCCTAACCCTTCCCCGAAGCCTGACCCTCACCCGTCCCCTAATCCTAACCCGTACGCTGACACTAACCCGCGCCCTCACACGTACGCTCCCCCTAGAGCGTTGTCGTACCCTCACCTGGACCCTAAACCGTCCCCGTCCCCTAACCCTAACCCTAACCCGAACCCTAACCCTAACCCTTCCCCGAAGCCTGACCCTCAGCCGTCCCCTAATCCTAACCCGTACGCTGACACTAACCCGCGCCCTCACACGTACGCTCCCCCTAGAGCGTTGTCGTACCCTCACCTGGACCCTAAACCGTCCCCGTCCCCTAACCCTAACCCTAGCCCGAACCCTAACCCTAACCCTTCCCCGAAGCCTGACCCTCACCCGTCCCCTAATTCTAACCCGTACGCTGACACTAACCTGCGCCCTCACACGTACGCTCCCCCTAGAGCGTTGTCGTACCCTCACCTGGACCCTAAACCGTCCCCGTCCCCTAACCCTAACCCTAGCCCGAACCCTAACCCTAACCCTTCCCCGAAGCCTGATCCTCACCCGTCCCCTAATCCTAACCTGTACGCTGACACTAACCCGCGCCCTCACACGTACGCTCCCCCTAGAGCGTTGTCGTACCCTCACCTGGACCCTAAACCGTCCCCGTCCCCTAACCCTAACCCTAGCCCGAACCCTAACCCTAACCCTTCCCCGAAGCCTGACCCTCACACGTCCCCTAATCCTAACCCGTACGCTGACACTAACCCGCGCCCTCACACGTACGCTCCCCCTAGAGCGTTGTCGTACCCTCACCTGGACCCTAAACCGTCCCCGTCCCCTAACCCTAACCCTAGCCCGAACCCTAACCCTAACCCTTCGCCGAAGCCTGACCCTCAGCCGTCCCCTAATCCTAACCCGTACGCTGACACTAACCCGCGCCCTCACACGTACGCTCCCCCTAGAGTGTTGTCGTACCCTCACCTGGACCCTAAACCGTCCCCGTCCCCTAACCCTATCCCAAGCCCGAACCCTAACCCTAACCCTTCCCCGAAGCCTGACCCTCAGCCGTCCCCTAATCCTAACCCGTACGCTGACACTAACCCGCGCCCTCACACGTACGCTCTCCCTAGAGCGTTGTCGTACCCTCACCTGGACCCTAAACCGTCCCCGTCCCCTAACCCTAACCCTAGCCCGAACCCTAACCCTAACACTTCCCCGAAGCCTGACCCTCACCCGTCCCCTAATCCTAACCCGTACGCTGACACTAACCCGCGCCCTCACACGTACGCTCCCCCTAGAGCGTTGTCGTACCCTCACCTGGACCCTAAACCGTCCCCGTCCCCTAACCCTAACCCTAGCCCGAACCCTAACCCTAACCCTTCCCCGAAGCCTGACCCTCAGCCGTACCCTAATCCTAACCCGTACGCTGACACTAACCCGCGCCCTCACACGTACACTCCCCCTAGAGCGTTGTCGTACCCTCACCTGGACCCTACACCGTCCCCGTCCCCTAACCCTAACCCTAGCCCGAACCCTAACCCTAACCCTTCCCCGAAGCCTGACCCTCAGCCGTCCCCTAATCCTAACCCGTACGCTGACACTAACCTGCGCCCTCACACGTACGCTCTCTCTAGAGCGTTGTCGTACCCTCACCTGGACCCTAAACCGTCCCCGTCCCCTAACCCTAACCCTAGCCCGAACCCTAACCCTAAGCTTTCCCGAAGCCTGACCCTCACCCGGCCCCTAATCCTAACCCGTACGCTGACACTAACCCGCGCCCTCACACGTACGCTCCCCTTAGAGCGTTGTCGTACCCTCACCTGGACCCTAAACCGTCTCCGTCCCCTAACCCTAACCCTAGCCCGAACCCTAACCCTAACCCTTCCCCGAAGCCTGACCCTCAGCCGTCCCCTAATCCTAACGCGTACGCTGACACTAACCCGCGGCCTCACACGTACGCTCCCCCTAGAGCGTTGTCGTACCCTCACCTGGACCCTACACCGTCCCCGTCCCCTAACCCTAACCCTAGCCCGAACCCTAACCCTAACCCTTCCCCGAAGCCTGACCCTCAGCCGTCCCCTAATCCTAACCCGTACGCTGACACTAACCCGCGCCCTCACACGTACGCTCCCCCTAGAGCGTTGTCGTACCCTCACCTGGACCCTGAACCGTCCCCGTCCCCTACCCCTAACCCTAGCCCGAACCCTGACCCTAACCCTTCCCCGAAGCCTGACCCTCACCCGTCCCCTAATCCTAACCCGTACGCTGACACTAACCCGCGCCCTCACACGAACGCTCCCCCTAGAGCGTTGTCGTACCCTCACCTGGACCCTAAACCGTCCCCGTCCCCTAACCCTAACCCTAGCCCGAACCCTAACCCTAACCCTTCCCCGAAGCCTGACCCTCAGCCGTCCCCTAATCCTAACCCGTACGCTGACACTAACCCGCGCCCTCACACGTACGCTCCCCCTAGAGCGTTGTCGTACCCTCACCTGGACCCTACACCGTCCCCGTCCCCTAACCCTAACCCTAGCCCGAACCCTAACCCTAACCCTTCCCCGAAGCCTGACCCTCAGCCGTCCCCTAATCCTAACCCGTACGCTGACACTAACCCGCGCCCTCACACGTACGCTCTCCCTAGAGCGTTGTCGTACCCTCACCTGGACCCTAAACCGTCCCCGTCCCCTAACCCTAACCCTAGCCCGAACCCTAACCCTAACCCTTCCCCGAAGCCTGACCCTCACCCGTCCCCTAATCCTAACCCGTACATTGACACTAACCCGCGCCCTCACACTTACGCTCCCCCTAGAGCGTTGTCGTACCCTCACCTGGACCCTAAACCGTCCCCGTCCCCTAACCCTAACCCTAGCCCGAACCCTAACCCTAACACTTCCCCGAAGCCTGACCCTCAGCCGTCCCCTAATCCTAACCCGTACGCTGACACTAACCCGCGGCCTCACACGTACGCTCCCCCTAGAGCGTTGTCGTACCCTCACCTGGACCCTGAACCGTCCCCGTCCCCTAACCCTAACCCTAGGCCGAAGCCTAACCCTAACCCTTCCCCGAAGCCTGACCCTCAGCCGTCCCCTAATCCTAACCCGTACGCTGACACTAACCCGCGCCCTCACACGTACGCTCCCCCTAGAGCGTTGTCGTACCCTCACCTGGACCCTAAACCGTCCCCGTCCCCTAACCCTATCCCAAGCCCGAACCCTAACCCTAACCCTTCCCCGAAGCCTGACCCTCAGCCGTCCCCTAATCCTAACCCGTACGCTGACACTAACCCGCGCCCTCACACGTACGCTCTCCCTAGAGCGTTGTCGTACCCTCACCTGGACCCTAAACCGTCCCCGTCCCCTAACCCTAACCCTAGCCCGAACCCTAACCCTAACACTTCCCCGAAGCCTGACCCTCACCCGTCCCCTAATCCTAACCCGTACGCTGACACTAACCCGCGCCCTCACACGTACGCTCCCCCTAGAGCGTTGTCGTACCCTCACCTGGACCCTAAACCGTCCCCGTCCCCTAACCCTAACCCTAGCCCGAACCCTAACCCTAACCCTTCCCCGAAGCCTGACCCTCAGCCGTACCCTAATCCTAACCCGTACGCTGACACTAACCCGCGCCCTCACACGTACACTCCCCCTAGAGCGTTGTCGTACCCTCACCTGGACCCTACACCGTCCCCGTCCCCTAACCCTAACCCTAGCCCGAACCCTAACCCTAACCCTTCCCCGAAGCCTGACCCTCAGCCGTCCCCTAATCCTAACCCGTACGCTGACACTAACCTGCGCCCTCACACGTACGCTCTCTCTAGAGCGTTGTCGTACCCTCACCTGGACCCTAAACCGTCCCCGTCCCCTAACCCTAACCCTAGCCCGAACCCTAACCCTAAGCTTTCCCGAAGCCTGACCCTCACCCGGCCCCTAATCCTAACCCGTACGCTGACACTAACCCGCGCCCTCACACGTACGCTCCCCTTAGAGCGTTGTCGTACCCTCACCTGGACCCTAAACCGTCTCCGTCCCCTAACCCTAACCCTAGCCCGAACCCTAACCCTAACCCTTCCCCGAAGCCTGACCCTCAGCCGTCCCCTAATCCTAACGCGTACGCTGACACTAACCCGCGGCCTCACACGTACGCTCCCCCTAGAGCGTTGTCGTACCCTCACCTGGACCCTACACCGTCCCCGTCCCCTAACCCTAACCCTAGCCCGAACCCTAACCCTAACCCTTCCCCGAAGCCTGACCCTCAGCCGTCCCCTAATCCTAACCCGTACGCTGACACTAACCCGCGCCCTCACACGTACGCTCCCCCTAGAGCGTTGTCGTACCCTCACCTGGACCCTGAACCGTCCCCGTCCCCTACCCCTAACCCTAGCCCGAACCCTGACCCTAACCCTTCCCCGAAGCCTGACCCTCACCCGTCCCCTAATCCTAACCCGTACGCTGACACTAACCCACGCCCTCACACGAACGCTCCCCCTAGAGCGTTGTCGTACCCTCACCTGGACCCTAAACCGTCCCCGTCCCCTAACCCTAACCCTAGCCCGAACCCTAACCCTAACCCTTCCCCGAAGCCTGACCCTCAGCCGTCCCCTAATCCTAACCCGTACGCTGACACTAACCCGCGCCCTCACACGTACGCTCCCCCTAGAGCGTTGTCGTACCCTCACCTGGACCCTACACCGTCCCCGTCCCCTAACCCTAACCCTAGCCCGAACCCTAACCCTAACCCTTCCCCGAAGCCTGACCCTCAGCCGTCCCCTAATCCTAACCCGTACGCTGACACTAACCCGCGCCCTCACACGTACGCTCTCCCTAGAGCGTTGTCGTACCCTCACCTGGACCCTAAACCGTCCCCGTCCCCTAACCCTAACCCTAGCCCGAACCCTAACCCTAACCCTTCCCCGAAGCCTGACCCTCACCCGTCCCCTAATCCTAACCCGTACATTGACACTAACCCGCGCCCTCACACTTACGCTCCCCCTAGAGCGTTGTCGTACCCTCACCTGGACCCTAAACCGTCCCCGTCCCCTAACCCTAACCCTAGCCCGAACCCTAACCCTAACACTTCCCCGAAGCCTGACCCTCAGCCGTCCCCTAATCCTAACCCGTACGCTGACACTAACCCGCGGCCTCACACGTACGCTCCCCCTAGAGCGTTGTCGTACCCTCACCTGGACCCTGAACCGTCCCCGTCCCCTAACCCTAACCCTAGGCCGAAGCCTAACCCTAACCCTTCCCCGAAGCCTGACCCTCAGCCGTCCCCTAATCCTAACCCGTACGCTGACACTAACCCGCGCCCTCACACGTACGCTCCCCCTAGAGCGTTGTCGTACCCTCACCTGGACCCTAAACCGTCCCCGTCCCCTAACCCTAACCCTAGCCCGAACCCTAACCCTAACCCTTCCCCGAAGCCTGACCCTCACCCGTCCCCTAATCCTAACCCGTACATTGACACTAACCCGCGCCCTCACACGTACGCTCCCCCTAGAGCGTTGTCGTACCCTCACCTGGACCCTAAACCGTCCCCGTCCCCTAACCCTAACCCTAGCCCGAACCCTAACCCTAACCCTTCGCCGAAGCCTGACCCTCAGCCGTCCCCTAATCCTAACCCGTACGCTGACACTAACCCGCGCCCTCACACGTACGCTCCCCCTAGAGCGTTGTCGTACCCTCACCTGGACCCTAAACCGTCCCCGTCCCCTAACCCTAACCCTAGCCCGAACCCTAACCCTAACCCTTCCCCGAAGCCTGACCCTCAGCCGTCCCCTAATCCTAACCCGTACGCTGACACTAACCCGCGCCCTCACTCGTACGCTCCCCCTAGAGCGTTGTCGTACCCTCACCTGGACCCTAAACCGTCCCCGTCCCCTAACCCTAACCCTAGCCCGAACCCTAACCCTAACCCTTCCCCGAAGCCTGACCCTCAGCCGTCCCCTAATCCTAACCCGTACGCTGACACTAACCCGCGCCCTCACACGTACGCTCCCCCTAGAGCGTTGTCGTACCCTCACCTGGACCCTACACCGTCCCCGTCCCCTAACCCTAACCCTAGCCCGAACCCTAACCCTAACCCTTCCCCGAAGCCTGACCCTCAGCCGTCCCCTAATCCTAACCCGTACGCTGACACTAACCCGCGCCCTCACACGTACGCTCCCCCTAGAGCATTGTCGTACCCTCACCTGGACCCTAAACCGTCCCCGTCCCCTAACCCTAACCCTAGCCCGAACCCTAACCCTAACCCTTCCCCGAAGCCTGATCCTCACCCGTCCCCTAATCCTAACCCGTACGCTGACACTAACCCGCGCCCTCACACGTACGCTCCCCCTAGAGCGTTGTCGTACCCTCATCTGGACCCTAAACCGTCCCCGTCCCCTAACCCTAACCCTAGCCCGAACCCTAACCCTAACCCTTCGCCGAAGCCTGACCCTCACACGTCCCCTAATCCTAACCCGTACGCTGACACTAACCCGCGCCCTCACACGTACGCTCCCCCTACAGCGTTGTCGTACCCTCACCTGGACCCTAAACCGTCCCCGTCCCCTAACCCTAACCCTAGCCCGAACCCTAACCCTAACCCTTCGCCGAAGCCTGACCCTCAGCCGTCCCCTAATCCTAACCCGTACGCTGACACTAACCCGCGCCCTCACACGTACGCTCCCCCTAGAGCGTTGTCGTACCCTCACCTGGACCCTAAACCGTCCCCGTCCCCTAACCCTATCCCTAGCCCGAACCCTAACCCTAACCCTTCCCCGAAGCCTGACCCTCAGCCGTCCCCTAATCCTAACCCGTACGCTGACACTAACCCGCGCCCTCACACGTACGCTCTCCCTAGAGCGTTGTCGTACCCTCACCTGGACCCTAAACCGTCCCCGTCCCCTAACCCTAACCCTAGCCCGAACCCTAACCCTAACCCTTCCCCGAAGCCTGACCCTCACCCGTCCCCTAATCCTAACCCGTACGCTGAAACTAACCCGCGCCCTCACACGTACGCTCCCCCTAGAGCGTTGTCGTACCCTCACCTGGACCCTGAACCGTCCCCGTCCCCTAACCCTAACCCTAGCTCGAACCCTAACCCTAACCCTTTCCCGAAGCCTGACCCTCAGCCGTCCCCTAATCCTAACCCATACGCTGACACTAACCCGCGACCTCACACGTATGCTCCCCCTAGAGCGTTGTCGTACCCTCACCTGGACCCTCAACCGTCCCCGTCCCCTAACCCTAACCCTAGCCCGAACCCTAACCCTAACCCTTCGCCGAAGCCTGACCCTCAGCCGTCCCCTAATCCTAACCCGTACGCTGACACTAACCCGCGCCCTCACACGTACGCTCCCCCTAGAGCGTTGTCGTACCCTCACCTGGACCCTAAACCGTCCCCGTCCCCTAACCCTAACCCTAGCCCGAACCCTAACCCTAACCCTTCCCCGAAGCCTGACCCTCACCCGTCCCCTAATCCTAACCCGTACGCTGACACTAACCCGCGCCCTCACACGTACGCTCCCCCTAGAGCGTTGTCGTACCCTCACCTGGACCCTAAACCGTCCCCGTCCCCTAACCCTAACCCTAGCCCGAACCCTAACCCTAACCCTTCCCCGAAGCCTGACCCTCAGCCGTCCCCTAATCCTAACCCGTACGCTGACACTAACCCGCGCCCTCACACGTACGCTCCCCCTAGAGCGTTGTCGTACCCTCACCTGGACCCTAAACCGTCCCCGTCCCCTAACCCTAACCCTAGCCCGAACCCTAACCCTAACCCTTCCCCGAAGCCTGACCCTCACCCGTCCCCTAATCCTAACCCGTACGCTGACACTAACCTGCGCCCTCACACGTACGCTCCCCCTAGAGCGTTGTCGTACCCTCACCTGGACCCTAAACCGTCCCCTTCCCCTAACCCTAACCCTAGCCCGAACCCTAACCCTAACCCTTCCCCGAAGCCTGATCCTCACCCGTCCCCTAATCCTAACCTGTACGCTGACACTAACCCGCGCCCTCACACGTACGCTCCCCCTAGAGCGTTGTCGTACCCTCACCTGGACCCTAAACCGTCCCCGTCCCCTAACCCTAACCCTAGCCCGAACCCTAACACTAACCCTTCGCCGAAGCCTGACCCTCACACGTCCCCTAATCCTAACCCGTACGCTGACACTAACCCGCGCCCTCACACGTACGCTCCCCCTAGAGCGTTGTCGTACCCTCACCTGGACCCTAAACCGTCCCCGTCCCCTAACCCTAACCCTAGCCCGAACCCTAACCCTAACCCTTCGCCGAAGCCTGACCCTCAGCCGTCCCCTAATCCTAACCCGTACGCTGACACTAACCCGCGCGCTCACACGTACGCTCCCCCTAGAGCGTTGTCGTACCCTCACCTGGACCCTAAACCGTCCCCGTCCCCTAACCCTATCCCTAGCCCGAACCCTAACCCTAACCCTTCCCCGAAGCCTGACCCTCAGCCGTCCCCTAATCCTAACCCGTACGCTGACACTAACCCGCGCCCTCACACGTACGCTCTCCCTAGAGCGTTGTCGTACCCTCACCTGGACCCTAAACCGTCCCCGTCCCCTAACCCTAACCCTAGCCCGAACCCTAACCCTAACACTTCCCCGAAGCCTGACCCTCACCCGTCCCCTAATCCTAACCCGTACGCTGACACTAACCCGCGCCCTCACACGTACGCTCCCCCTAGAGCGTTGTCGTACCCTCACCTGGACCCTAAACCGTCCCCGTCCCCTAACCCTAACCCTAGGCCGAACCCTAACCCTAACCCTTTCCCGAAGCCTGACCCTCAGCCGTCCCCTAATCCTAACCCGTACGCTGACACTAACCCGCGCCCTCACACGTACGCTCCCCCTAGAGCGTTGTCGTACCCTCACCTGGACCCTAAACCGCCTCCGTCCCCTAACCCTAACCCTAGCCCGAACCCTAACCCTAACCCTTCCCCGAAGCCTGACCCTCAGCCGTCCCCTAATCCTAACCCGTACGCTGACACTAACCCGCGCCTTCACACGTACGCTCCCCCTAGAGCGTTGTCGTACCCTCACCTGGACCCTACACCGTCCCCGTCCCCTAACCCTAACCCTAGCCCGAACCCTAACCCTAACCCTTCCCCGAAGCCTGACCCTCAGCCGTCCCCTAATCCTAACCCGTACGCTGACACTAACCTGCGCCCTCACACGTACGCTCTCTCTAGAGCGTTGTCGTACCCTCACCTGGACCCTAAACCGTCCCCGTCCCCTAACCCTAACCCTAGCCCGAACCCTAACCCTAAGCCTTCCCCGAAGCCTGACACTCACCCGTCCCCTAATCCTAACCCGTACGCTGACACTAACCCGCGCCCTCACACGTACGCTCCCCTTAGAGCGTTGTCGTACCCTCACCTGGACCCTACACCGTCTCCGTCCCCTAACCCTAACCCTAGCCCGAACCCTAAACCTAACCCTTCCCCGAAGCCTGACCCTCAGCCGTCCCCTAATCCTAACCCGTACGCTGACACTAACCCGCGGCCTCACACGTACGCTCCCCCTAGAGCGTTGTCGTACCCTCACCTGGACCCTACACCGTCCCCGTCCCCTAACCCTAACCCTAGCCCGAACCCTAACCCTAACCCTTCCCCGAAGCCTGACCCTCAGCCGTCCCCTAATCCTAACCCGTACGCTGACACTAACCCGCGCCCTCACACGTACGCTCCCCCTAGAGCGTTGTCGTACCCTCACCTGGACCCTGAACCGTCCCCGTCCCCTAACCCTAACCCTAGCCCGAACCCTAACCCTAACCCTTCCCCGAAGCCTGACCCTCAGCCGTCCCCTAATCCTAACCCGTACGCTGACACTAACCCGCGCCCTCACACGAACGCTCCCCCTAGAGCGTTGTCGTACCCTCACCTGGACCCTAAACCGTCCCCGTCCCCTAACCCTAACCCTAGCCCGAACCCTAACCCTAACCCTTCCCCGAAGCCTGACCCTCAGCCGTCCCCTAATCCTAACCCGTACGCTGACACTAACCCGCGCCCTCACACGTACGCTCCCCCTAGAGCGTTTTCGTACCCTCACCTGGACCCTACACCGTCCCCGTCCCCTAACCCTAACCCTAGCCCGAACCCTAACCCTAACCCTTCCCCGAAGCCTGACCCTCAGCCGTCCCCTAATCCTAACCCGTACGCTGACACTAACCCGCGCCCTCACACGTACGCTCTCCCTAGAGCGTTGTCGTACCCTCACCTGGACCCTAAACCGTCCCCGTCCCCTAACCCTAACCCTAGCCCGAACCCTAACCCTAACCCTTCCCCGAAGCCTGACCCTCACCCGTCCCCTAATCCTAACCCGTACATTGACACTAACCCGCGCCCTCACACTTACGCTCCCCCTAGAGCGTTGTCGTACCCTCACCTGGACCCTAAACCGTCCCCGTCCCCTAACCCTAACCCTAGCCCGAACCCTAACCCTAACCCTTCCCCGAAGCCTTACCCTCAGCCGTCCCCTAATCCTAACCCATACGCTGACACTAACCCGCGGCCTCACACGTACGCTCCCCCTAGAGCGTTGTCGTACCCTCACCTGGACCCTACACCGTCCCCGTCCCCTAACCCTAACCCTAGCCCGAACCCTAACCCTAACCCTTCCCCGAATCCTGACACTCAGCCGTCCCCTAATCCTAACCCGTACGCTGACACTAACCCGCGCCCTCACACGTACGCTCCCCCTAGAGCGTTGTCGTACCCTCACCTGGACCCTGAACCGTCCCCGTCCCCTAACCCTAACCCTAGCCCGAACCCTGACCCTAACCCTTCCCCGAAGCCTGACCCTCAGCCGTCCCCTAATCCTAACCCGTACGCTGACACTAACCCGCGCCCTCACACGTACGCTCCCCCTAGAGCGTTGTCGTACCCTCACCTGGACCCTGAACCGTCCCCGTCCCCTAACCCTAACCCTAGCCCGAACCCTAACCCTAACCCTTCCCCGAAGCCTGACCCTCAGCCGTCCCCTAATCCTAACCCGTACGCTGACACTAACCCGTGCCCTCACACGTACGCTCCCCCTAGAGCGTTGTCGTACCCTCACCTGGACCCTGAACCGTCCCCATCCCCTAACCCTAACCCTAGCCCGAACCCTAACCCTAACCCTTCCCCGAAGCCTGACCCTCACCCGTCCCCTAATCCTAACCCGTACGCTGACACTAACCCGCGCCCTCACACGTACGCTCCCCCTAGAGCGTGGTCGTACCCTCACCTGGACCCTAAACCGTCCCCGTCCCCTAACCCTAACCCTAGCCCGAACCCTAACCCTAACCCTTCCCCGAAGCCTGACCCTCAGCCGTCCCCTAATCCTAACCCGTACGCTGACACTAACCCGCGCCCTCACACGTACGCTCCCCCTAGAGCGTTGTCGTACCCTCACCTGGACCCTAAACCGTCCCCGTCCCCTAACCCTAACCCTAGTCCGAACCCTAACCCTAACCCTTCCCCGAAGCCTGATCCTCACCCGTCCCCTAATCCTAACCCGTACGCTGACACTAACCCGCGCCCTCACACGTACGCTCCCCCTAGAGCGTTGTCGTACCCTCATCTGGACCCTAAACCGTCCCCGTCCCCTAACCCTAACCCTAGCCCGAACCCTAACCCTAACCCTTCGCCGAAGCCTGACCCTCACACGTCCCCTAATCCTAACCCGTACGCTGACACTAACCCGCGCCCTCACACGTACGCTCCCCCTACAGCGTTGTCGTACCCTCACCTGGACCCTAAACCGTCCCCGTCCCCTAACCCTAACCCTAGCCCGAACCCTAACCCTAACCCTTCGCCGAAGCCTGACCCTCAGCCGTCCCCTAATCCTAACCCGTACGCTGACACTAACCCGCGCCCTCACACGTACGCTCCCCCTAGAGCGTTGTCGTACCCTCACCTGGACCCTAAACCGTCCCCGTCCCCTAACCATATCCCTAGCCCGAACCCTAACCCTAACCCTTCCCCGAAGCCTGACCCTCAGCCGTCCCCTAATCCTAACCCGTACGCTGACACTAACCCGCGCCCTCACACGTACGCTCTCCCTAGAGCGTTGTCGTACCCTCACCTGGACCCTAAACCGTCCCCGTCCCCTAACCCTAACCCTAGCCCGAACCCTAACCCTAACCCTTCCCCGAAGCCTGACCCTCACCCGTCCCCTAATCCTAACCCGTACGCTGAAACTAACCCGCGCCCTCACACGTACGCTCCCCCTAGAGCGTTGTCGTACCCTCACCTGGACCCTGAACCGTCCCCGTCCCCTAACCCTAACCCTAGCTCGAACCCTAACCCTAACCCTTTCCCGAAGCCTGACCCTCAGCCGTCCCCTAATCCTAACCCGTACGCTGACACTAACCCGCGACCTCACACGTACGCTCCCCCTAGAGCGTTGTCGTACCCTCACCTGGACCCTAAACCGTCCCCGTCCCCTAACCCTAACCCTAGCCCGAACCCTAACCCTAACCCTTCCCCGAAGCCTGACCCTCAGCCGTCCCCTAATCCTAACCCGTACGCTGACACTAACCCGCGCCCTCACACGTACGCTCCCCCTAGAGCGTTGTCGTACCCTCACCTGGACCCTAAACCGTCCCCGTCCCCTAACCCTAACCCTAGCCCGAACCCTAACCCTAACCCTTCCCCGAAGCCTGACCCTCAGCCGTCCCCTAATCCTAACCCGTACGCTGACACTAACCCGCGCCCTCACACGTACGCTCCCCCTAGAGCGTTGTCGTACCCTCACCTGGACCCTACACCGTCCCCGTCCCCTAACCCTAACCCTAGCCCGAACCCTAACCCTAACCCTTCCCCGAAGCCTGACCCTCAGCCGTCCCCTAATCCTAACCCGTACGCTGACACTAACCCGCGCCCTCACACGTACGCTCTCCCTAGAGCGTTGTCGTACCCTCACCTGGACCCTAAACCGTCCCCGTCCCCTAACCCTAACCCTAGCCCGAACCCTAACCCTAACCCTTCCCCGAAGCCTGACGCTCACCCGTCCCCTAATCCTAACCCGTACGCTGACACTAACCCGCGCCCTCACACGTACGCTCCCCTTAGAGCGTTGTCGTACCCTCACCTGGACCCTACACCGTCCCCGTCCCCTAACCCTAACCCTAGCCCGAACCCTAACCCTAAACCTTCCCCGAAGCCTGACCCTCAGCCGTCCCCTAATCCTAACCCGTACGCTGACACTAACCCGCGGCCTCACACGTACGCTCCCCCTAGAGCGTTGTCGTACCCTCACCTGGACCCTACACCGTCCCCGTCCCCTAACCCTAACCCTAGCCCGAACCCTAACCCTAACCCTTCCCCGAAGCCTGACCCTCAGCCGTCCCCTAATCCTAACCCGTACGCTGACACTAACCCGCGCCCTCACACGTACGCTCCCCCTAGAGCGTTGTCGTACCCTCACCTGCACCCTGAACCGTCCCCGTCCCCTACCCCTAACCCTAGCCCGAACCCTGACCCTAACCCTTCCCCGAAGCCTGACCCTCAGCCGTCCCCTAATCCTAACCCGTACGCTGACACTAACCCGCGCCCTCACACGTACGCTCCCCCTAGAGCGTTGTCGTACCCTCACCTGGACCCTGAACCGTCCCCGTCCCCTAACCCTAACCCTAGCCCGAACCCTAACCCTAACCCTTCCCCGAAGCCTGACCCTCAGCCGTCCCCTAATCCTAACCCGTACGCTGACACTAACCCGCGCCCTCACACGTACGCTCCCCCTAGAGCGTTGTCGTACCCTCACCTGGACCCTGAACCGTCCCCGTCCCCTAACCCTAACCCTAGCCCGAACCCTAACCCTAACCCTTCCCCGAAGCCTGACCCTCACCCGTCCCCTAATCCTAACCCGTACGCTGACACTAACCCGCGCCCTCACACGTACGCTCCCCCTAGAGCGTGGTCGTACCCTCACCTGGACCCTAAACCGTCCCCGTCCCCTAACCCTAACCCTAGCCCGAACCCTAACCCTAACCCTTCCCCAAAGCCTGACCCTCAGCCGTCCCCTAATCCTAACCCGTACGCTGAAACTAACCCGCGCCCTCACACGTACGCTCCCCCTAGAGCGTTGTCGTACCCTCACCTGGACCCTGAACTGTCCCCGTCCCCTAACCCTAACCCTAGGCCGAAGCCTAACCCTAACCCTTCCCCGAAGCCTGACCCTCAGCCGTCCCCTAATCCTAACCCGTACGCTGACACTAACCCGCGCCCTTACACGTACGCTCCCCCTAGAGCGTTGTCGTACCCTCACCTGGACCCTAAACCGTCCCCGTCCCCTAACCCTAACCCTAGCCCGAACCCTAACCCTAACCCTTCCCCGAAGCCTGACCCTCAGCCGTCCCCTAATCCTAACCCGTACGCTGACACTAACCCGCGGCCTCACACGTACGCTCCCCCTAGAGCGTTGTCGTAACCTCACCTGGACCCTACACCGTCCCCGTCCCCTAACCCTAACCCTAGCCCGAACCCTAACCCTAACCCTTCCCCGAAGCCTGACCCTCAGCCGTCCCCTAATCCTAACCCGTACGCTGACACTAACCCGCGCCCTCACACGTACGCTCCCCTTAGAGCGTTGTCGTACCCTCACCTGGACCCTAAACCGTCCCCGTCCCCTAACCCTAACCCTAGCCCGAACCCTAACCCTAACACTTCGCCGAAGCCTGACCCTCAGCCGTCCCCTAATCCTAACCCGTACGCTGACACTAACCCGCGCCCTCACACGTACGCTCTCCCTAGTGCGTTGTCGTACCCTCACCTGGACCCTAAACCGTCCCCGTCCCCTAACCCTAACCCTAGCCCGAACACTAACCCTAACCCTTCCCCGAAGCCTGACCCTCACCCGTCCCCTAATCCTAACCCGTACGCTGACACTAACCCGCGCCCTCACACGTACGCTCCCCCTAGAGCGTTGTCGTACCCTCACCTGGACCCTAAACCGTCCCCGTCCCCTAACCCTAACCCTAGCTCGAACCCTAACCCTAACCCTTCCCCGAAGCCTGACCCTCAGCCGTCCCCTAATCCTAACCCGTACGCTGACACTAACCCGCGCCCTCACACGTACGCTCCCCATAGAGCGTTGTCGTACCCTCACCTGGACCCTAAACCGTCCCCGTCCCCTAACCCTAACCCTAGCCCGAACCCTAACCCTAACCCTTCCCCGAAGCCTGACCCTCAGCCGTCCCCTAATCCTAACCCGTACGCTGACACTAACCCGCACCCTCACACGTACGCTCCCCCTAGAGCATTGTCGTACCCTCACCTGGACCCTAAACCGTCCCCATCCCCTAACGCTAACCCTAGCCCGAACCCTAACCCTAACCCTTCCCCGAAGCCTGACCCTCACCCGTCCCCTAATCCTAACCCGTACGCTGACACTAACCCGCGCCCTCACATGTACGCTCCCCCTAGAGCGTTGTCGTACCCTCACCTGGACCCTAAACCGTCCCCGTCCCCTAACCCTAACCCTAGCCCGAACCCTAAACCTAACCCTTCCCCGAAGCCTGACCCTCAGCCGTCCCCTATTCCTAAACCGTACGCTGACACTAACCCGCGCCCTCACACGTACGCTCCCCCTAGAGCGTTGTCGTACCCTCACCTGGACCCTAAACCGTCCCCGTCCCCTAACCCTAACCCTAGCCCGAACCCTAACCCTAACCCTTCCCCGAAGCCTGACCCTCAGCCGTCCCCTAATCCTAACCCGTACGCTGACACTAACCCGCGGCCTCACACGTACGCTCCCCCTAGAGCGTTGTCGTACCCTCACCTGGACCCTACACCGTCCCCGTCCCCTAACCCTAACCCTAGCCCGAACCCTAACCCTAACCCTTCCCCGAAGCCTGAACCTCAGCCGTCCCCTAATCCTAACCCGTACGCTGACACTAACCCGCGCCCTCACACGTACGCTCCCCCTAGAGCGTTGTCGTACCCTCACCTGGACCCTGAACCGTCCCCGTTCCCTACCCCTAACCCTAGCCCAAACCCTGACCCTAACCCTTCCCCGAAGCCTGACCCTCAGCCGTCCCCTAATCCTAACCCGTACGCTGACACTAACCCGCGCCCTCACACGTACGCTCCCCCTAGAGCGTTGTCGTACCCTCACCTGGACCCTGAACCGTCCCCGTCCCCTAACCCTAACCCTAGCCCGAACCCTAACCCTAACCCTTCCCCGAAGCCTGACCCTAAGCCGTCCCCTAATCCTAACCCGTACGCTGACACTAACCCGCGCCCTCACACGTACGCTCCCCCTAGAGCGTTGTCGTACCCTCACCTGGACCCTAAACCGTCCCCGTCCCCTAACCCTAACCCTAGCCCGATCCCTAACCCTAACACTTCCCCGAAGCCTGACCCTCAGCCGTCCCCTAATCCTAACCCGTACGCTGACACTAACCTGCGCCCTCACACGTACGCTCCCCCTAGAGCGTTGTCGTACCCTCACCTGGACCCTCAACCGTCCCCGTCCCCTAACCCTAACCCTAGCCCGAACCCTAACCCTAACCCTTCCCCGAAGCCTGACCCTCAGCCGTCCCCTAATCCTAACCCGTACGCTGACACTAACCCGCGCCCTCACACGTACGCTCCCCCTACAGCGTTGTCGTACCCTCACCTGGACCCTAAACCGTCCCCGTCCCCTAACCCTAACCCTAGCCCGAACCCTAACCCTAACACTTCGCCGAAGCCTGACCCTCAGCCGTCCCCTAATCCTAACCCGTACGCTGACACTAACCCGCGCCCTCACACGTACGCTCCCCCTAGAGCGTTGTCGTACCCTCACCTGGACCCTAAACCGTCCCCGTCCCCTAACCCTAACCCTAGGGCGAACCCTAACCGTAACACTTCCCCGAAGCCTGACCCTCACCCGTCCCCTAATCCTAACCCGTACGCTGACACTAACCCGCGCCCTCACACGTACGCTCCCCCTAGAACGTTGTCGTACCCTCACCTGGACCCTAAACCGTCCCCGTCCCCTAACCCTAACCCTAGCCCGAACCCTAACCCTAACCCTTCCCCGAAGCCTGACCCTCACCCGTCCCCTAATCCTAACCCATACGCTGACACTAACCCGCGCCCTCACACGTACGCTCCCCCTAGAGCGTTGTCGTAACCTCACCTGGACCCTAAACCATCCCCGTCCCCTAACCCTAACCCTAGCCCGAACCCTAACCCTAACCCTTCCCCGAAGCCTGACCCTCAGCCGTCCCCTAATCCTAACCCGTACGCTGACACTAACCCGCGCCCTCACACGTACGCTCCCCCTAGAGCGTTGTCGTACCCTCACCTGGACCCTAAACCGTCCCCGTCCCCTAACCCTAACCCTAGCCCGAACCCTAACCCTAACCCTTCCCCGAAGCCTGACCCTCACCCGTCCCCTAATCCTAACCCGTACGCTGACACTAACCCGCGCCCTCACACGTACGCTCCCCCTAGAGCATTGTCGTACCCTCACCTGGACCCTAAACTGTCCCCGTCCCCTAACCCTAACCCTAGCCCGAACCCTAACCCTAACCCTTCCCCGAAGCCTGACCCTCACCCGTCCCCTAATCCTAAACCGTACGCTGACACTAACCCGCGCCCTCACACGTACGCTCCCCCTAGAGCGTTGTCGTACCCTCACCTGGACCCTAAACCGTCCCCTTCCCCTAACCCTAACCCTAGCCCGAACCCTAACCCTAACCCTTCGCCGAAGCCTGACCCTCACACGTCCCCTAATCCTAACCCGTACGCTGACACTAACCCGCGCCCTCACACGTACGCTCCCCCTAGAGCGTTGTCGTACCCTCACCTGGACCCTAAACCGTCCCCGTCCCCTAACCCTAACCCTAGCCCGAACCCTAACCCTAACCCTTCGCCGAAGCCTGACCCTCAGCCGTCCCCTAATCCTAACCCGTACGCTGACACTAACCCGCGCCCTCACACGTACGCTCCCCCTAGAGCGTTGTCGTACCCTCACCTGGACCCTAAACCGTCCCCGTCCCCTAACCCTATCCCTAGCCCGAACCCTAACCCTAACCCTTCCCCGAAGCCTGACCCTCAGCCGTCCCCTAATCCTAACCCGTACGCTGACACTAACCCGCGCCCTCACACGTACGCTCTCCCTAGTGCGTTGTCGTACCCTCACCTGGACCCTAAACCGTCCCCGTCCCCTAACCCTAACCCTAGCCCGAACACTAACCCTAACCCTTCCCCGAAGCCTGACCCTCACCCGTCCCCTAATCCTAACCCGTACGCTGACACTAACCCGCGCCCTCACACGTACGCTCCCCCTAGAGCGTTGTCGTACCCTCACCTGGACCCTAAACCGTCCCCGTCCCCTAACCCTAACCCTAGCTCGAACCCTAACCCTAACCCTTCCCCGAAGCCTGACCCTCAGCCGTCCCCTAATCCTAACCCGTACGCTGACACTAACCCGCGCCCTCACACGTACGCTCCCCATAGAGCGTTGTCGTACCCTCACCTGGACCCTAAACCGTCCCCGTCCCCTAACCCTAACCCTAGCCCGAACCCTAACCCTAACCCTTCCCCGAAGCCTGACCCTCAGCCGTCCCCTAATCCTAACCCGTACGCTGACACTAACCCGCGCCCTCACACGTACGCTCCCCCTAGAGCATTGTCGTACCCTCACCTGGACCCTAAACCGTCCCCGTCCCCTAACGCTAACCCTAGCCCGAACCCTAACCCTAACCCTTCCCCGAAGCCTGACCCTCACCCGTCCCCTAATCCTAACCCGTACGCTGACACTAACCCGCGCCCTCACATGTACGCTCCCCCTAGAGCGTTGTCGTACCCTCACCTGGACCCTAAACCGTCCCCGTCCCCTAACCCTAACCCTAGCCCGAACCCTAAACCTAACCCTTCCCCGAAGCCTGACCCTCAGCCGTCCCCTATTCCTAAACCGTACGCTGACACTAACCCGCGCCCTCACACGTACGCTCCCCCTAGAGCGTTGTCGTACCCTCACCTGGACCCTAAACCGTCCCCGTCCCCTAACCCTAATCCTAGCCCGAACCCTAACCCTAACCCTTCCCCGAAGCCTGACCCTCAGCCGTCCCCTAATCCTAACCCGTACGCTGACACGAACCCGCGGCCTCACACGTACGCTCCCCCTAGAGCGTTGTCGTACCCTCACCTGGACCCTAAACCGTCCCCGTCCCCTAACCCTAACCCTAGCCCGAACCCTAACCCTAACCCTTCCCCGAAGCCTGACCCTCAGCCGTCCCCTAATCCTAACCCGTACGCTGACACTAACCCGCGCCCTCACACGTACGCTCCCCCTAGAGCGTTGTCGTACCCTCACCTGGACCCTAAACCGTCCCCGTCCCCTAACCCTAACCCTAGCTCGAACCCTAACCCTAACCCTTCCCCGAAGCCTGACCCTCAGCTGTCCCCTAATCCTAACCCGTACGCTGACACTAACCCGCGCCCTCACACGTACGCTCCCCCTAGAGCGTTGTCGTACCCTCACCTGGACCCTAAACCGTCCCCGTCCCCTAACCCTAACCCTAGCCCGAACCCTAACCCTAACCCTTCCCCGAAGCCTGACCCTCAGCCGTCCCCTAATCCTAACCCGTACGCTGACACTAACCCGCGCCCTCACACAAACGCTCCCCCTAGAGCGTTGTCGTACCCTCACCTGGACCCTAAACCGTCCCCGTCCCCTAACCCTAACCCTAGCTCGAACCCTAACCCTAACCCTTCCCCGAAGCCTGACCCTCAGCTGTCCCCTAATCCTAACCCGTACGCTGACACTAA
Source organism: Globicephala melas (assembly GCF_963455315.2). Classification (NCBI taxonomy): domain Eukaryota; kingdom Metazoa; phylum Chordata; class Mammalia; order Artiodactyla; family Delphinidae; genus Globicephala; species Globicephala melas. Next base: position 225,805 of record NW_027207502.1, on the reverse strand, counting down.
CCCGCGCCCTCACACGTACGCTCCCCCTAGAGCGTTGTCGTACCCTCACCTGGACCCTAAACCGTCCCCGTCCCCTAACCCTAACCCTAGCCCGAACCCTAACCCTAACCCTTCCCCGAAGCCTGACCCTCAGCCGTCCCCTAATCCTAACCCGTACGCTGACACTAACCCGCGCCCTCACACGTACGCTCCCCCTAGAGCGTTGTCGTACCCTCACCTGGACCCTAAACCGTCCCCGTCCCCTAACCCTAACCCTAGCCCGAACCCTAACCCTAACCCTTCCCCGAAGCCTGACCCTCACCCGTCCCCTAATCCTAACCCGTACGCTGACACTAACCCGCGCCCTCACACGTACGCTCCCCCTAGAGCATTGTCGTACCCTCAGCTGGACCCTAAACCGTCCCCGTTCCCTAACCCTAACCCTAGCCCGAACCCTAACCCTAACCCTTCCCCGAAGCCTGACCCTCAGCCGTCCCCTAATCCTAACCCGTACGCTGACACTAACCCGCGCCCTCACATGTACGCTCCCCCTAGAGCGTTGTCGTACCCTCACCTGGACCCTAAACCGTCCCCGTCCCCTATCCCTAACCATAGCCCGAACCCTAACCCTAACCCTTCCCCGAAGCCTGACCCTCACCCGTCCCCTAATCCTAACCCGTACGCTGACACTAACCCGCGCCCTCACACGTACGCTCCCCCTAGAGCGTTGACGTACCCTCACCTGGACCCTAAACCGTCCCCGCCCCTAACCCTATCTCTAGCCCGAACCCTAACCCTAACCCTTCCCCGAAGCCTGACCCTCAGCCGTCCCCTAATCCTACCCGTACGCTGACACTAACCCGCGCCCTCACACGTACGCTCCCCCTAGAGCGTTGTCGTACCCTCACCTGGACCCTAAACAGTCCCCGTCCCCTAACCCTAACCCTAGCCCGAACCCTAACCCTAACCCTTCCCCGAAGCCTGACCCTCACCCGTCCCCTAATCCTAACCCGTACGCTGACACTAACCCGCGCCCTCACACGTACGCTCCCCCTAGAGCGTTGTCGTACCCTCACCTGGACCCTAAACCGTCCCCATCCCCTAACCCTAACCCTAGCCCGAACCCTAACCCTAACCCTTCCCCGAAGCCTGAACCTCAGCCGTCCCCTAATCCTAACCCGTACGCTGACACTAACCCGCGCCCTCACACGTACGCTCCCCCTAGAGCGTTGTCGTACCCTCACCTGGACCCTAAACCGTCCCCGTTCCTTAACCCTAACCCTAGCCCGAACCCTAACCCTAACCCTTCCCCGAAGCCTGACCCTCAGCCGTCCCCTAATCCTAACACGTACGCTGACACTAACCCGTGCCCTCACATGTACGCTCCCCCTAGAGCGTTGTCGTACCCTCACCTGGACCCTAAACAGTCCCCGTCCCCTAACCCTAACCCTAGCCCGAACCCTAACCCTAACCCTTCCCCGAAGCCTGACCCTCAGCCGTCCCCTAATCCTAACCCGTACGCTGACACTAACCCGCGCCCTCACACGTACGCTCCCCCTACAGCGTTGTCGTACCCTCACCTGGACCCTAAACCGTCCCCGTCCCCTAACCCTAACCCTAGCCCGAACCGTAAACCTAACCCTTCCCCGAAGCCTGACCCTCACCCGTCCCCTAATCCTAACCCGTACGCTGACACTAACCCGCGCCCTCACACGTACGCTCCCCCTAGAGCGTTGTCGTACCCTCACCTGGACCCTAAACCGTCCCCGTCCCCTAACCCTAACCCTAGCCCGAACCCTAAACCTAACCCTTCCCCGAAGCCTGACCCTCACCCGTCCCCTAATCCTAACCCGTACGGTGACACTAACCTGCGCCCTCACACGTACGCTCCCCCTAGAGCGTTGTCGTACCCTCACCTGGACCTTAAACCGTCCCCGTCCCCTAACCCTAACCCTAGCCCGAACCCTAACCCTAACCCTTCCCCGAAGCCTGACCCTCAGCCGTCCCCTAATCCTAACCCGTACGCTGACACTAACCCGCGCCCTCACACGTACGCTCCCCCTAGAGCGTTGTCGTACCCTCACCTGGACCCTAAACCGTCCCCGTCCCCTAACCCTAACCCTAGCCCGAACCCTAACCCTAACCCTTCCCCGAAGCCTGACCCTCAGCCGTCCCCTAATCCTAACCCGTACGCTGACACTAACCCGCGCCCTCACACGTACGCTCCCCCTAGAGCGTTGTCGTACCCTCACCTGGACCCTAAACCGTCCCCGTCCCCTAACCCTAACCCTAGCCCGAACCCTAACCCTAACCCTTCCCCGAAGCCTGACCCTCACCAGTCCCCTAATCCTAACCCGTACGCTGACACTAACCAGCGCCCTCACACGTACGCTCCCCCTAGAGCGTTGTCGTACCCTCACCTGGACCCTAAACCGTCCCCGTCCCCTAACCCTAACACTAGTCCGAACACTAACCCTAACCCTTCCCCGAAGCCTGACCCTCAGCCGTCCCCTAATCCTAACCCGTACGCTGACACTAACCCGCGCCCTCACACGTACGCTCCCCCTAGAGCGTTGTCATACCCTCACCTGGACCCTAAACCGTCCCCATCCCCTAACCCTAACCCTAGCCCGAACCCTAACCCTAACCCTTCCCGAAGCCTGACCCTCAGCCGTCCCCTAATCCTAACCCGTACGCTGACACTAACCCGCGCCCTCACACGTACGCTCCCCCTAGAGCGTTGTCGTACCCTCACCTGGACCCTAAACCGTCCCCGTCCCCTAACCCTAACCCTAGCCCGAACCCTAACCCTAACCCTTCGCCGAAGCCTGACCCTCACACGTCCCCTAATCCTAACACGTACGCTGACACTAACCCGCGCCCTCACACGTACGCTCCCCCTAGAGCGTTGTCGTACCCTCACCTGGACCCTAAACCGTCCCCGTCCCCTAAGCCTAACCCTAGGCCGAAGCCTAACCCTAACCCTTCCCCGAAGCCTGACCCTCAGCCGTCCCTTAATCCTAACCCGTACGCTGACACTAACCCTCGCCCTCACACGTACGCTCCCCCTAGAGCGTTGTCGTACCCTCACCTGGACCCTGAACCGTCCCCGTCCCCTAACCCTAACCCTAGGCCGAACCCTAACCCTAACACTTCCCCGAAGCCTGACCCTCAGCCGTCCCCTAATCCTAACCCGTACGCTGACACTAACCCGCGCCCTCACACGTACGCTCCCCCTAGAGCGTTGTCGTACCCTCACCTGGACCCTGAACCGTCCCCGTCCCCTAACCCTAACCCTAGGCCGAAGCCTAACCCTAAACCTTCCCCGAAGCCTGACCCTCAGCCGTCCCCTAATCCTAACCCGTACGCTGACACTAACCCGCGCCCTCACACGTACGCTCCCCCTAGAGCGTTGTCGTACCCTCACCTGGACCCTAAACCGTCCCCGTCCCCTAACCCTAACCCTAGCCCGAACCCTAACTCTAACCCTTCCCCGAAACCTGACCCTCAGCCGTCCCCTAATCCTAACCCGTACGCTGACACTAACCCGCGCCCTCACACGAACGCTCCCCCTAGAGCGTTGTCGTACCCTCACCTGGACCCTAAACCGTCCCCGTCCCCTAACCCTAACCCTAGCTCGAACCCTAACCCTAACCCTTCCCCGAAGCCTGACCCTCAGCTGTCCCCTAATCCTAACCCGTACGCTGACACTAACCCGCGCCCTCACACGTACGCTCCCCCTAGAGCGTTGTCGTACCCTCACCTGGACCCTAAACCGTCCCCGTCCCCTAACCCTAACCCTAGCCCGAACCCTAACCCTAACCCTTCCCCGAAGCCTGACCCTCAGCCGTCCCCTAATCCTAACCCGTACGCTGACACTAACCCGCGCCCTCACACGTACGCTCCCCCTAGAGCGTTGTCGTACCCTCACCTGGACCCTAAACCGTCCCCGTCCCCTAACCCTAACCCTAGCCCGAACCCTAACCCTAACCCTTCCCCGAAGCCTGACCCTCACCCGTCCCCTAATCCTAACCCGTACGCTGACACTAACCCGCGCCCTCACACGTACGCTCCCCCTAGAGCATTGTCGTACCCTCAGCTGGACCCTAAACCGTCCCCGTTCCCTAACCCTAACCCTAGCCCGAACCCTAACCCTAACCCTTCCCCGAAGCCTGACCCTCAGCCGTCCCCTAATCCTAACCCGTACGCTGACACTAACCCGCGCCCTCACATGTACGCTCCCCCTAGAGCGTTGTCGTACCCTCACCTGGACCCTAAACCGTCCCCGTCCCCTATCCCTAACCATAGCCCGAACCCTAACCCTAACCCTTCCCCGAAGCCTGACCCTCACCCGTCCCCTAATCCTAACCCGTACGCTGACACTAACCCGCGCCCTCACACGTACGCTCCCTCTAGAGCGTTGACGTACCCTCACCTGGACCCTAAACCGTCCCCGCCCCTAACCCTATCTCTAGCCCGAACCCTAACCCTAACCCTTCCCCGAAGCCTGACCCTCAGCCGTCCCCTAATCCTACCCGTACGCTGACACTAACCCGCGCCCTCACACGTACGCTCCCCCTAGAGCGTTGTCGTACCCTCACCTGGACCCTAAACAGTCCCCGTCCCCTAACCCTAACCCTAGCCCGAACCCTAACCCTAACCCTTCCCCGAAGCCTGACCCTCACCCGTCCCCTAATCCTAACCCGTACGCTGACACTAACCCGCGCCCTCACACGTACGCTCCCCCTAGAGCGTTGTCGTACCCTCACCTGGACCCTAAACCGTCCCCATCCCCTAACCCTAACCCTAGCCCGAACCCTAACCCTAACCCTTCCCCGAAGCCTGAACCTCAGCCGTCCCCTAATCCTAACCCGTACGCTGACACTAACCCGCGCCCTCACACGAACGCTCCCCCTAGAGCGTTGTCGTACCCTCACCTGGACCCTAAACCGTCCCCGTTCCTTAACCCTAACCCTAGCCCGAACCCTAACCCTAACCCTTCCCCGAAGCCTGACCCTCAGCCGTCCCCTAATCCTAACACGTACGCTGACACTAACCCGTGCCCTCACATGTACGCTCCCCCTAGAGCGTTGTCGTACCCTCACCTGGACCCTAAACAGTCCCCGTCCCCTAACCCTAACCCTAGCCCGAACCCTAACCCTAACCCTTCCCCGAAGCCTGACCCTCAGCCGTCCCCTAATCCTAACCCGTACGCTGACACTAACCCGCGCCCTCACACGTACGCTCCCCCTACAGCGTTGTCGTACCCTCACCTGGACCCTAAACCGTCCCCGTCCCCTAACCCTAACCCTAGCCCGAACCGTAAACCTAACCCTTCCCCGAAGCCTGACCCTCACCCGTCCCCTAATCCTAACCCGTACGCTGACACTAACCCGCGCCCTCACACGTACGCTCCCCCTAGAGCGTTGTCGTACCCTCACCTGGACCCTAAACCGTCCCCGTCCCCTAACCCTAACCCTAGCCCGAACCCTAAACCTAACCCTTCCCCGAAGCCTGACCCTCACCCGTCCCCTAATCCTAACCCGTACGGTGACACTAACCTGCGCCCTCACACGTACGCTCCCCCTAGAGCGTTGTCGTACCCTCACCTGGACCTTAAACCGTCCCCGTCCCCTAACCCTAACCCTAGCCCGAACCCTAACCCTAACCCTTCCCCGAAGCCTGACCCTCAGCCGTCCCCTAATCCTAACCCGTACGCTGACACTAACCCGCGCCCTCACACGTACGCTCCCCCTAGAGCGTTGTCGTACCCTCACCTGGACCCTAAACCGTCCCCGTCCCCTAACCCTAACCCTAGCCCGAACCCTAACCCTAACCCTTCCCCGAAGCCTGACCCTCAGCCGTCCCCTAATCCTAACCCGTACGCTGACACTAACCCGCGCCCTCACACGTACGCTCCCCCTAGAGCGTTGTCGTACCCTCACCTGGACCCTAAACCGTCCCCGTCCCCTAACCCTAAGCCTAGCCCGAACCCTAACCCTAACCCTTCCCCGAAGCCTGACCCTCACCAGTCCCCTAATCCTAACCCGTACGCTGACACTAACCAGCGCCCTCACACGTACGCTCCCCCTAGAGCGTTGTCGTACCCTCACCTGGACCCTAAACCGTCCCCGTCCCCTAACCCTAACACTAGTCCGAACACTAACCCTAACCCTTCCCCGAAGCCTGACCCTCAGCCGTCCCCTAATCCTAACCCGTACGCTGACACTAACCCGCGCCCTCACACGTACGCTCCCCCTAGAGCGTTGTCATACCCTCACCTGGACCCTAAACCGTCCCCATCCCCTAACCCTAACCCTAGCCCGAACCCTAACCCTAACCCTTCCCGAAGCCTGACCCTCAGCCGTCCCCTAATCCTAACCCGTACGCTGACACTAACCCGCGCCCTCACACGTACGCTCCCCCTAGAGCGTTGTCGTACCCTCACCTGGACCCTAAACCGTCCCCGTCCCCTAACCCTAACCCTAGCCCGAACCCTAACCCTAACCCTTCGCCGAAGCCTGACCCTCACACGTCCCCTAATCCTAACACGTACGCTGACACTAACCCGCGCCCTCACACGTACGCTCCCCCTAGAGCGTTGTCGTACCCTCACCTGGACCCTAAACCGTCCCCGTCCCCTAAGCCTAACCCTAGGCCGAAGCCTAACCCTAACCCTTCCCCGAAGCCTGACCCTCAGCCGTCCCTTAATCCTAACCCGTACGCTGACACTAACCCGCGCCCTCACACGTACGCTCCCCCTAGAGCGTTGTCGTACCCTCACCTGGACCCTGAACCGTCCCCGTCCCCTAACCCTAACCCTAGGCCGAACCCTAACCCTAACACTTCCCCGAAGCCTGACCCTCAGCCGTCCCCTAATCCTAACCCGTACGCTGACACTAACCCGCGCCCTCACACGTACGCTCCCCCTAGAGCGTTGTCGTACCCTCACCTGGACCCTGAACCGTCCCGGTCCCCTAACCCTAACCCTAGGCCGAAGCCTAACCCTAAACCTTCCCCGAAGCCTGACCCTCAGCCGTCCCCTAATCCTAACCCGTACGCTGACACTAACCCGCGCCCTCACACGTACGCTCCCCCTAGAGCGTTGTCGTACCCTCACCTGGACCCTGAACCGTCCCCGTCCCCTAACCCTAACCCTAGGCCGAAGCCTAACCCTAACCCTTCCCCGAAGCCTGACCCTCAGCCGTCCCCTAATCCTAACCCGTACGCTGACACTAACCCGCGCCCTCACACGTACGCTCCCCCTAGAGCGTTGTCGTACCCTCACCTGGACCCTGAACCGTCCCCGTCCCCTAACCCTAACCCTAGGCCGAAGCCTAACCCTAACCCTTCCCCGAAGCCTGACCCTCAGCCTTCCCCTAATCCTAACCCGTACGCTGACACTAACCCGCGCCCTCACACGTACGCTCCCCCTAGAGCGTTGTCGTACCCTCACCTGGACCCTAAACCGTCCCCGTCCCCTAACCCTAACCCTAGGCCGAACCCTAACCCTAACCCTTCCCCGAAGCCTGACCCTCAGCCGTCCCCTAATCCTAACCCGTACGCTGACACTAACCCGCGCCCTCACACGTACGCTCCCCCTAGAGCGTTGTCGTACCCTCACCTGGACCCTAAACCGTCCCCGTCCCCTAACCCTAACCCTAGGCCGAAGCCTAACCCTAACCCTTCCCCGAAGCCTGACCCTCAGCCGTCCCCTAATCCTAACCCGTACGCTGACACTAACCCGTGCCCTCACACGTACACTCCCCCTAGAGCGTTGTCGTACCCTCACCTGGACCCTAAACCGTCCCCGTCCCCTAACCCTAACCCTAGCCCGAACCCTAACCCTAACCCTTCCCCGAAGCCTGACCCTCAGCCGTCCCCTAATCCTAACCCGTACGCTGACACTAACCCGCGCCCTCACACGTATGCTCCCCCTAGAGCGTTGTCGTACCCTCACCTGGACCCTAAACCGTCCCCGTCCCCTAAGCCTAACCCTAGGCCGAAGCCTAACCCTAACCCTTCCCCGAAGCGTGACCCTCAGCCGTCCCCTAAACCTAACCCGTACGCTGACACTAACCCGCGCCCTCACACGTACGCTCCCCCTAGAGCGTTGTCGTACCCTCACCTGGACCCTGAACCGTCCCCGTCCCCTAACCCTGATCCTAGGCCGAAGCCTAACCCTAACCCTTCCCCGAAGCCTGACCCTCAGCCGTCCCCTAATCCTAACCCGTACGCTGACACTAACCCGCGCCCTCACACGTACGCTCCCCCTAGAGCGTTGTCGTACCCTCACCTGGACCCTAAACCGTCCCCGTCCCCTAACCCTAACCCTAGGCCGAAGCCTAACCCTAACCCTTCCCCGAAGCCTGACCCTCAGCCGTCCCCTAATCCTAACCCGTACGCTGACACTAACCCGCGCCCTCACACGTACGCTCCCCCTAGAGCGTTGTCGTACCCTCACCTGGACCCTAAACCGTCCCCGTCCCCTAACCCTAACCCTAGGCCGAAGCCTAACCCTAACCCTTCCCCGAAGCCTGACCCTCAGCCGTCCCCTAATCCTAACCCGTACGCTGACACTAACCCGCGCCCTCACACGTACGCTCCCCCTAGAGCGTTGTCGTACCCTCACCTGGACCCTAAACCGTCCCCGTCCCCTAACCCTAACCCTAGGCCGAAGCCTAACCCTAACCCTTCCCCGAAGCCTGACCCTCAGCCTTCCCCTAATCCTAACCCGTACGCTGACACTAACCCGCGCCCTCACACGTACGCTCCCCCTAGAGCGTTGTCGTACCCTCACCTGGACCCTAAACCGTCCCCGTCCCCTAACCCTAACCCTAGGCCGAACCCTAACCCTAACCCTTCCCCGAAGCCTGACCCTCAGCCGTCCCCTAATCCTAACCCGTACGCTGACACTAACCCGCGCCCTCACACGTACGCTCCCCCTAGAGCGTTGTCGTACCCTCACCTGGACCCTGAACCGTCCCCGTCCCCTAACCCTAACCCTAGGCCGAAGCCTAACCCTAACCCTTCCCCGAAGCCTGACCCTCAGCCGTCCCCTAATCCTAACCCGTACGCTGACACTAACCCGTGCCCTCACACGTACACTCCCCCTAGAGCGTTGTCGTACCCTCACCTGGACCCTAAACCGTCCCCGTCCCCTAACCCTAACCCTAGCCCGAACCCTAACCCTAACCCTTCCCCGAAGCCTGACCCTCAGCCGTCCCCTAATCCTAACCCGTACGCTGACACTAACCCGCGCCCTCACACGTATGCTCCCCCTAGAGCGTTGTCGTACCCTCACCTGGACCCTAAACCGTCCCCGTCCCCTAAGCCTAACCCTAGGCCGAAGCCTAACCCTAACCCTTCCCCGAAGCGTGACCCTCAGCCGTCCCCTAAACCTAACCCGTACGCTGACACTAACCCGCGCCCTCACACGTACGCTCCCCCTAGAGCGTTGTCGTACCCTCACCTGGACCCTGAACCGTCCCCGTCCCCTAACCCTGATCCTAGGCCGAAGCCTAACCCTAACCCTTCCCCGAAGCCTGACCCTCAGCCGTCCCCTAATCCTAACCCGTACGCTGACACTAACCCGCGCCCTCACACGTACGCTCCCCCTAGAGCGTTGTCGTACCCTCACCTGGACCCTGAACCGTCCCCGTCCCCTAACCCTGATCCTAGGCCGAAGCCTAACCCTAACCCTTCCCCGAAGCCTGACCCTCAGCCGTCCCCTAATCCTAACCCGTACGCTGACACTAACCCGCGCCCTCACACGTACGCTCCCCCTAGAGCGTTGTCGTACCCTCACCTGGACCCTAAACCGTCCCCGTCCCCTAACCCTAACCCTAGGCCGAAGCCTAACCCTAACCCTTCCCCGAAGCCTGACCCTCAGCCGTCCCCTAATCCTAACCCGTACGCTGACACTAACCCGCGCCCTCACACGTACGCTCCCCCTAGAGCGTTGTCGTACCCTCACCTGGACCCTAAACCGTCCCCGTCCCCTAACCCTAACCCTAGGCCGAAGCCTAACCCTAACCCTTCCCCGAAGCCTGACCCTCAGCCGTCCCCAATCCTAACCCGTACGCTGACACTAACCCGTGCCCTCACACGTACGCTCCCCCTAGAGCGTTGTCGTACCCTCACCTGGACCCTAAACCGTCCCCGTCCCCTAACCCTAACCCTTGCCCGAACCCTAACCCTAACCCTTCCCCGAAGCCTGACCCTCAGCCGTCCCCTAATCCTAACCCGTACGCTGACACTAACCCGCGCCCTCACACGTACGCTCCCCCTAGAGCGTTGTCGTACCCTCACCTGGACCCTAAACCGTCCCCGTCCCCTAAGCCTAACCCTAGGCCAAAGCCTAACCCTAACCCTTCCCCGAAGCCTGACCTTCAGCCGTCCCCTAATCCTAACCCGTACGCTGACACTAACCCGCGCCCTCACACGTACGCTCCCCCTAGAGCGTTGTCGTACCCTCACCTGGACCCTGAACCGTCCCCGTCCCCTAACCCTAATCCTAGGCCGAAGCCTAACCCTAACCCTTCCCCGAAGCCTGATCCTCAGCCGTTCCCTAATCCTAACCCGTACGCTGACACTAACCCGCGCCCTCACACGTACGCTCCCCCTAGAGCGTTGTCGTACCCTCACCTGGACCCTGAACCGTCCCCGTCCCCTAACCCTAACCCTAGGCCGAAGCCTAACCCTAACCCTTCCCCGAAGCCTGACCCTCAACCGTCCCCTAATCCTAACCCGTACGCTGACACTAACCCGCGCCCTCACACGTACGCTCCCCCTAGAGCGTTGTCGTACCCTCACCTGGACCCTGAACCGTCCCCGTCCCCTAACCCTAACCCTAGGCCGAAGCTTAACCCTAACCCTTCCCCGAAGCCTGACCCTCAGCCGTCCCCTAATCCTAACCCGTATGCTGACACTAACCCGCGCCCTCACACGTACGCTCCCCCTAGAGCGTTGTCGTACCCTCACCTGGACCCTGAACCGTCCCCGTCCCCTAACCCTAACCCTTCCCCGAACCCTAACCCTAACCCTTCTCCGAAGCCTGACCCTCAGCCGTCCCCTAATCCTAACCCGTACGCTGACACTAACCCGCGCCCTCACACGTACGCTCCCCCTAGAGCGTTGTCGTACCCTCACCTGGACCCTGAACCGTCCCCGTCCCCTAACCCTAACCCTAGTCCGAAGCCTAACCCTAACCCTTCCCCGAAGCCTGACCCTCAGCCGTCCCCTAATCCTAACCCTTACGCTGACACTAACCCGCGCCCTCACACGTACGCTCCCCCTAGAGCGTTGTCGTACCATCACCTGGACCCTGAACCGTCCCCGTCCCCTAACCCTAACCCTAGGCCGAAGCCTAACCCTAACCCTTCCCCGAAGCCTGACCCTCAGCCGTCCCCTAATCCTAACCCGTACGCTGACACTAACCCGCCCCCTCACACGTACGCTCCCCCTAGAGCGTTGTCGTACCCTCACCTGGACCCTGAACCGTCCCCGTCCCCTAACCCTAACCCTAGCCCGAACCCTAACCGTAACCCTTCCCCGAAGCCTGACCCTCAGCCGTCCCCTAATCCTAACCCGTACGCTGACACTAACCCGCGCCCTCACACGTACGCTCCCCCTAGAGCGTTGTCGTACCCTCACCTGGACCCTGAACCGTCCCCGTCCCCTAACCCTAACCCTAGGCCGAAGCCTAACCCTAACCCTGCCCCGAAGCCTGACCCTCAGCCGTCCCCTAATCCTAACCCGTACGCTGACACTAACCCGCGCCCTCACACGTACGCTCCCCCTAGAGCGTTGTCGTACCCTCACCTGGACCCTGAACCGTCCCCGTCCCCTAACCCTAACCCTAGGCCAAGCCTAACCCTAACCCTTCCCCGAAGCCTGACCCTCAGCCGTCCCCTAATCCTAACCCGTACGCTGACACTAACCCGCGCCCTCACACGTACGCTCCTCCTAGAGCGTTGTCGTACCCTCACCTGGACCCTGAACCGTCCCCGTCCCCTAACCCTAACCCTAGGCCGAAGCCTAACCCTAACCCTTCCCCGAAGCCTGACACTCAGCCGTCCCCTAATCCTAACCCGTACGCTGACACTAACCCACGCCCTCACACGTACGCTCCCCCTAGAGCGTTGTCGTACCCTCACCTGGACCCTGAACCGTCCCCGTCCCCTAACCCTAAGCCTAGCCCGAACCCTAACCCTAACCCTTCCCCGAAGCCTGACGCTCAGCCGTCCCCTAATCCTAACCCGTACGCTGACACTAACCCGCGCCCTCACACGTACGCTCCCCCTAGAGCGTTGTCGTACCCTCACCTGGACCCTGAACCGTCCCCGTCCCCTAACCCTAACCCTAGGCCGAAGCCTAACCCTAACCCTTCCCCGAAGCCTGACCCTCAGCCGTCCCCTAATCCTAACCCGTACGCTGACACTAACCCACGCCCTCACACGTACGCTCCCCCTAGAGCGTTGTCGTACCCTCACCTGGACCCTGAACCGTCCCCGTCCCCTAACCGTAAGCCTAGCCCGAACCCTAACCCTAACCCTTCCCCGAAGCCTGACGCTCAGCCGTCCCCTAATCCTAACCCGTACGCTGACACTAACCCGCGCCCTCACACGTACGCTCCCCCTAGAGCGTTGTCGTACCCTCACCTGGACCCTAAACCGTCCCCGTCCCCTAACCCTAACCCTAGCCCGAAGCCTAACCCTAAGCCTTTCCCGAAGCCTGACCCTCATCCGTCCCCTAATCCTAACCCGTACGCTGACACTAACCCGCGCCCTCACACGTACGCTCCCCCTAGAGCGTTGTCGTACCCTCACCTGGACCCTAAACCGTCCCCGTCCCCTAACCCTAACCCTAGCCCGAAGCCTAACCGTAACCCTTCCCCGAAGCCTGACCCTCAGCCGTCCCCTAATCCTAACCCGTACGCTGACACTAACCCGCACCCTCACACGTACGCTCCCGCTAGAGCGTTGTCGTACCCTCACCTGGACCCTAAACCGTCCCCGTCCCCTAACCCTAACCCTAGCCCGAACCCTAACCCTAACCCTTCCCCGAAGCCTGACCCTCAGCCGTCCCCTAATCCTAACCCGTACGCTGACACTAACCCGCGCCCTCACACGTACGCTCCCCCTAGAGCGTTGTCGTACCCTCACCTAGACCCTAAACCGTCCCCGTCCCCTAACCCTAACCCTAGCCCGAACCCTAACCCTAACCCTTCCCCGAAGCCTGACCCTCAGCCGTCCCCTAATCCTAACCCGTATGCTGACACTAACCCGCGCCCTCACACGTACGCTCCCCCTAGAGCGTTGTCGTACCCTCACCTGGACCCTAAACCGTCCCCGTCCCCTAACCCTAAGCCTAGCCCGAACCCTAACCCTAACCCTTCCCCGAAGCCTGACCCTCAGCCGTCCCCTAATCCTAACCCGTACGCTGACACTAACCCGCGCCCTCACACGTACGCTCCCCCTAGAGCGTTGTCGTACCCTCACCTGGACCCTAAACCGTCCCCGTCCCCTAACCCTAACCCTAGCCCGAACCCTAACCCTAACCCTTCCCCGAAGCCTGACCCTCAGCCGTCCCCTAATCCTAACCCGTACGCTGACACTAATCTGCGCCCTCACACGTACGCTCCCCCTAGAGCGTTGTCGTACCCTCACCTGGACACTAAACCGTCCCCGTCCCCTAACCCTAACCCTAGCCCGAACCCTAACCCTAACCCTTCCCCGAAGCCTGACCCTCAGCCGTCCCCTAATCCTAACCCGTACGCTGACACTAACCCGCGCCCTCACACGTACGCTCCCCCTAGAGCGTTGTCGTACCCTCACCTGGACCCTAAACCGTCCCCGTCCCCTAACCCTATCCCTAGCCCGAACACTAACCCTAACCCTTCCCCGAAGCCTGACCCTCAGCCGTCCCCTAATCCTAACCCGTACGCTGACACTAACCCGCGCCCTCACACGTATGCTCCCCCTAGAGCGTTGTCGTACCCTCACCTGGACCCTAAACCGTCCCCGTCCCCTAACCCTAACCCTAGCCCGAACCCTAACCCTAACCCTTCCCCGAAGCCTGGCCCTCAGCCGTCCCCTAATCCTAACCCGTACGCTGACACTAACCCGCGCCCTCACACGTACGCTCCCCCTAGAGCGTTGTCGTACCCCCACCTGGACCCTAAACCGTCCCCGTCCCCTAACCCTAACCCTAGCCCGAACCCTAACCCTAACCCTTCCCCGAAGCCTGACCCTCAGCCGTCCCCTAATCCTAACCCGTACGCTGACACTAACCCGCGCCCTCACACGTACGCTCCCCCTAGAGCGTTGTCGTACCCTCACCTGGACCCTAAACCGTCCCCGTCCCCTAACCCTAACCCTAGCCCGAACCCTAACCCTAACCCTTCCCCGAAGCCTGACCCTCAGCCGTCCCCTAATCCTAACCCGTACGCTGACACTAACCCGCGCCCTCACACGTACGCTCCCCCTAGAGCGTTGTCGTACCCTCACCTGGACCCTAAACCGTCCCTGTCCCCTAACCCTAACCCTAGCCCGAACCCTAACCCTAACCCTTCCCCGAAGCCTGACCCTCAGCCGTCCCCTAATCCTAACCCGTACGCTGACACTAACCCGCGCCCTCACACGTACGCTCCCCCTAGAGCGTTGTCGTACCCTCACCTGGACCCTTAACCGTGCCCGTCCCCTAACCCTAACCCTAGCCCGAACCCTAGCCCTTCCCCGAAGCCTGACCCTCAGCCGTCCCCTAATCCTAACCCGTACACTGACACTAACCCGCGCCCTCACACGTACGCTCCCCCTAGAGCGTTGTCGTACCCTCACCTGGACCCTGAACCGTCCCCGTCCCCTAACCCTAACCCTAGGCCGAAGCCTAACCCTAACCCTTCGCCGAAGCCTGACCCTCAGCCGTCCCCTAATCCTAACCCGTACGCTGACACTAACCCACGCCCTCACACGTACGCTCCCCCTAGAGCGTTGTCGTACCCTCACCTGGACCCTGAACCGTCCCCGTCCCCTAACCCTAAGCCTAGCCCGAACCCTAACCCTAACCCTTCCCCGAAGCCTGACGCTCAGCCGTCCCCTAATCCTAACCCGTACGCTGACACTAACACGCGCCCTCACACGTACGCTCCCCCTAGAGCGTTGTCGTACCCTCACCTGGACCCTGAACCGTCCCCGTCCCCTAACCCTAACCCTAGCCCGAAGCCTAACCCTAACCCTTCCCCGAAGCCTGACCCTCAGCCGTCCCCTAATCCTAACCCATACGCTGACACTAACCCGCGCCCTCACACGTACGCTCCCCCTAGAGCGTTGTCGTACCCTCACCTGGACCCTAAACCGTCCCCGTCCCCTAACCCTAACCCTAGCCCGAACTCTAACCCTAACCCTTCCCCGAAGCCTGACCCTCAGCCGTCCCCTAATCCTAACCCGTACGCTGACACTAACCCGCGCCCTCACACGTACGCTCCCCCTAGAGCGTTGTCGTACCCTCACCTGGACCCTAAACCGTCCCCGTCCCCTAACCCTAACGCTAGCCCGAAGCCTAACCCTAACCCTTCCCCGAAGCCTAACCCTCAGCCGTTCCCTAATCCTAACCCGCACGCTGACACTAACCCGCGCCCTCACACGTACGCTCCCCCTAGATCGTTGTCGTACCCTCACCTGGACCCTAAACCGTCCCCGTCCCCTAACCCTAACCCTAGCCCGAACCCTAACCCTAACCCTTCCCGAAACCTGACTCTCAGCCGTCCCCTAATCCTAACCCGTACGCTGACACTAACCCGCGCCCTCACACGTACGCTCCCCCTAGAGCGTTGTCGTACCCTCACCTGGACCCTAAACAGTCCCCGTCCCCTAACCCTAACCCTAGCCCGAAGCCTAACCCTAAGCCTTCCCCGAAGCCTGACCCTCAGCCGTCCCCTAATCCTAACCCGTACGCTGACACTAACCCGCGCCCTCACACGTACGCTCCCCCTAGAGCGTTGTCGTACCCTCACCTGGACCCTAAACCGTCCCCGTCCCCTAACCCTAACCCTAGCCCGAAGCCTAACCCTAACCCTTCCCCGAAGCCTGACCCTCAGCCGTCCCCTAATCCTAACCCGCACGCTGACACTAACCCGCACCCTCACACGTACGCTCCCTCTAGAGCGTTGTCGTACCCTCACCTGGACCCTAAACCGTCCCCGTCCCCTAACCCTAACCCTAGCCCGAACACTAACCCTAACCCTTCCCCGAAGCCTGACCCTCAGCCGTCCCCTAATCCTAACCCGTACGCTGACACTAACCCGCGCCCTCACACGTACGCTCCCCCTAGAGCGTAGTCGTACCCTCACCTGGACCCTAAACCGTCCCCGTCCCCTAACCCTAACCCTAGCCCGAACCCTAACCCTAACCCTTCCCCGAAGCCTGACCCTCAGCCGTCCCCTAATCCTAACCCGTACGCTGACACTAACCCGCGCCCTCACACGTACGCTCCCCCTAGAGCGTTGTCGTACCCTCACCTGGACCCTAAACCGTCCCCGTCCCCTAACCCTAAGCCTATCCCGAACCCTAACCCTAACCCTTCCCCGAAGCCTGACCCTCAGCCGTCCCCTAATCCTAACCCGTACGCTGACACTAACCCGCGCCCTCACACGTACGCTCCCCCTAGAGCGTTGTCGTACCCTCACCTGGACCCTAAACCGTCCCCGTCCCCTAACCCTAACCCTAGCCCGAACCCTAACCCTAACCCTTCCCCGAAGCCTGACCCTCAGCCGTCCCGTAATCCTAACCCGTACGCTGACAATAACCCGCGCCCTCACACGTACGCTCCCCCTAGAGCGTTGTCGTACCCTCACCTGGACCCTAAACCGTCCCCGTCCCCTAACCCTAACCCTAGCCCGAACCCTAACCCTAACCCTTCCCCGAAGCCTGACCCTCAGCCGTCCCCTAATCCTAACCCGTACGCTGACACTAACCCACGCCCTCACACGTACGCTCCCCCAAGAGCGTTGTCGTACCCTCACCTGGACCCTAAACCGTCCCCGTCCCCTTACCCTAACCCTAGCCCGAACCCTAACCCTAACCCTTCCCCGAAGCCTGACCCTCAGCCGTCCCCTAATCCTAACCCGTACGCTGACACTAACCCGCGCCCTCACAAGTACGCTCCCCCTAGAGCGTTGTCGTACCCTCACCTGGACCCTAAACCGTCCCCGTCCCCTAACCCTAACCCTAGCCCGAACCCTAACCCTAACCCTTCCCCGAAGCCTGACCCTCAGCCGTCCCCTAATCCTAACCCGTACGCTGACACTAACCCGCGCCCTCACACGTACGCTCCCCCTAGAGCGTTGTCGTACCCTCACCTGGACCCTAAACCGTCCCCGTCCCCTAACCCTAAGCCTAGCCCGAAGCCTAACCCTAACCCTTCCCCGAAGCCTGACCCTCAGCCGTCCCCTAATCCTAACCCGTACGCTGACACTAACCCGCGCCCTCACACGTACGCTCCCCCTAGAGCGTTGTCGTACCCTCACCTGGACCCTAAACCGTCCCCGTCCCCTAAGCCTAACCCTAGCCCGAACCCTAACCCTAACCCTTCCCCGAAGCCTGACCCTCAGCCGTCCCCTAATCCTAACCCGTACGCTGACACTAACCCGCGCCCTCACACGTACGCTCCCCCTAGAGCGTTGTCGTACCCTCACCTGGACCCTAAACCGTCCCCGTCCCCTAACCCTAACCCTAGCCCGAACCCTAACCCTAACCCTTCCCCGAAGCCTGACCCTCAGCCGTCCCCTAATCCTAACCCGTACGCTGACACTAACCCACGCCCTCACACGTACGCTCCCCCTAGAGCGTTGTCGTACCCTCACCTGGACCCTAAACCGTCCCCGTCCCCTTACCCTAACCCTAGCCCGAACCCTAACCCTAACCCTTCCCCGAAGCCTGACCCTCAGCCGTCCCCTAATCCTAACCCGTACGCTGACACTAACCCGCGCCCTCACACGTACGCTCCCCCTAGAGCGTTGTCGTACCCTCACCTGGACCCTAAACCATCCCCGTCCCCTAACCCTAACCCTAGCCCGAACCCTAACCCTAACCCTTCCCCGAAGCCTGACCCTCAGCCGTCCCCTAATCCTAACCCGTACGCTGACACTAACCCGCGCCCTCACACGTACGCTCCCCCTAGAGCGTTGTCGTACCCTCACTTGGACCCTAAACCGTCCCTGTCCCCTAACCCTAACCCTAGCCCGAACCCTAACCCTAACCCTTCCCCGAAGCCTGACCCTCAGCCGTCCCCTAATCCTAACCCGTACGCTGACACTAACCCGCGCCCTCACACGTACGCTCCCCCTAGAGCGTTGTCGTACCCTCACCTGGACCCTTAACCGTGCCCGTCCCCTAACCCTAACCCTAGCCCGAACCCTAGCCCTTCCCCGAAGCCTGACCCTCAGCCGTCCCCTAATCCTAACCCGTACGCTGACACTAACCCGCGCCCTCACACGTACGCTCCCCCTAGAGCGTTGTAGTACCCTCACCTGGACCCTGAACCGTCCCCGTCCCCTAACCCTAAGCCTAGCCCGAACCCTAACCCTAACCCTTCCCCGAAGCCTGACGCTCAGCCGTCCCCTAATCCTAACCCGTACGCTGACACTAACCCGCGCCCTCACACGTACGCTCCCCCTAGAGCGTTGTCGTACCCTCACCTGGACCCTGAACCGTCCCCGTCCCCTAACCCTAACCCTAGCCCGAAGCCTAACCCTAACCCTTCCCCGAAGCCTGACCCTCAGCCGTCCCCTAATCCTAACCCATACGCTGACACTAACCCGCGCCCTCACACGTACGCTCCCCCTAGAGCGTTGTCGTACCCTCACCTGGACCCTAAACCGTCCCCGTCCCCTAACCCTAACCCTAGCCCGAACTCTAACCCTAACCCTTCCCCGAAGCCTGACCCTCAGCCGTCCCCTAATCCTAACCCGTACGCTGACACTAACCCGCGCCCTCACACGTACGCTCCCCCTAGAGCGTTGTCGTACCCTCACCTGGACCCTAAACCGTCCCCGTCCCCTAACCCTAACGCTAGCCCGAAGCCTAACCCTAACCCTTCCCCGAAGCCTGACCCTCAGCCGTTCCCTAATCCTAACCCGTACGCTGACACTAACCCGCGCCCTCACACGTACGCTCCCCCTAGATCGTTGTCGTACCCTCACCTGGACCCTAAACCGTCCCCGTCCCCTAACCCTAACCCTAGCCCGAACCCTAACCCTAACCCTTCCCGAAACCTGACCCTCAGCCGTCCCCTAATCCTAACCCGTACGCTGACACTAACCCGCGCCCTCACACGTACGCTCCCCCTAGAGCGTTGTCGTACCCTCACCTGGACCCTAAACAGTCCCCGTCCCCTAACCCTAACCCTAGCCCGAAGCCTAACCCTAAGCCTTCCCCGAAGCCTGACCCTCAGCCGTCCCCTAATCCTAACCCGTACGCTGACACTAACCCGCGCCCTCACACGTACGCTCCCCCTAGAGCGTTGTCGTACCCTCACCTGGACCCTAAACCGTCCCCGTCCCCTAACCCTAACCCTAGCCCGAAGCCTAACCCTAACCCTTCCCCGAAGCCTGACCCTCAGCCGTCCCCTAATCCTAACCCGCACGCTGACACTAACCCGCACCCTCACACGTACGCTCCCTCTAGAGCGTTGTCGTACCATCACCTGGACCCTAAACCGTCCCCGTCCCCTAACCCTAACCCTAGCCCGAACACTAACCCTAACCCTTCCCCGAAGCCTGACCCTCAGCCGTCCCCTAATCCTAACCCGTACGCTGACACTAACCCGCGCCCTCACACGTACGCTCCCCCTAGAGCGTTGTCGTACCCTCACCTGGACCCTAAACCGTCCCCGTCCCCTAACCCTAACCCTAGCCCGAACCCTAACCCTAACCCTTCCCCGAAGCCTGACCCTCAGCCGTCCCCTAATCCTAACCCGTACGCTGACACTAACCCGCGCCCTCACACGTACGCTCCCCCTAGAGCGTTGTCGTACCCTCACCTGGACCCTAAACCGTCCCCGTCCCCTAACCCTAAGCCTATCCCGAACCCTAACCCTAACCCTTCCCCGAAGCCTGACCCTCAGCCGTCCCCTAATCCTAACCCGTACGCTGACACTAACCCGCGCCCTCACACGTACGCTCCCCCTAGAGCGTTGTCGTACCCTCACCTGGACCCTAAACCGTCCCCGTCCCCTAACCCTAACCCTAGCCCGAACCCTAACCCTAACCCTTCCCCGAAGCCTGACCCTCAGCCGTCCCCTAATCCTAACCCGTACGCTGACAATAACCCGCGCCCTCACACGTACGCTCCCCCTAGAGCGTTGTCGTACCCTCACCTGGACCCTAAACCGTCCCCGTCCCCTAACCCTAACCCTAGCCCGAACCCTAACCCTAACCCTTCCCCGAAGCCTGACCCTCAGCCGTCCCCTAATCCTAACCCGTACGCTGACACTAACCCACGCCCTCACACGTACGCTCCCCCTAGAGCGTTGTCGTACCCTCACCTGGACCCTAAACCGTCCCCGTCCCCTTACCCTAACCCTAGCCCGAACCCTAACCCTAACCCTTCCCCGAAGCCTGACCCTCAGCCGTCCCCTAATCCTAACCCGTACGCTGACACTAACCCGCGCCCTCACAAGTACGCTCCCCCTAGAGCGTTGTCGTACCCTCACCTCGACCCTAAACCGTCCCCGTCCCCTAACCCTAACCCTAGCCCGAACCCTAACCCTAACCCTTCCCCGAAGCCTGACCCTCAGCCGTCCCCTAATCCTAACCCGTACGCTGACACTAACCCGCGCCCTCACACGTACGCTCCCCCTAGAGCGTTGTCGTACCCTCACCTGGACCCTAAACCGTCCCCGTCCCCTAACCCTAAGCCTAGCCCGAAGCCTAACCCTAACCCTTCCCCGAAGCCTGACCCTCAGCCGTCCCCTAATCCTAACCCGTACGCTGACACTAACCCGCGCCCTCACACGTACGCTCCCCCTATAGCGTTGTCGTACCCTCACCTGGACCCTAAACCGTCCCCGTACCCTAACCCTAACCCTAGCCCGAACCCTAACCCTAACCCTTCCCCGAAGCCTGACCCTCAGCCGTCCCCTAATCCTAACCCGTACGCTGACACTAACCCGCGCCCTCACACGTACGCTCCCCCTAGAGCGTTGTCGTACCCTCACCTGGACCCTAAACCGTCCCCGTCCCCTAACCCTAACCCTAGCCCGAACCCTAACCCTAACCCTTCCCCGAAGCCTGACCCTCAGCCGTCCCCTAATCCTAACCCGTACGCTGACACTAACCCACGCCCTCACACGTACGCTCCCCCTAGAGCGTTGTCGTACCCTCACCTGGACCCTAAACCGTCCCCGTCCCCTTACCCTAACCCTAGCCCGAACCCTAACCCTAACCCTTCCCCGAAGCCTGACCCTCAGCCGTCCCCTAATCCTAACCCGTACGCTGACACTAACCCGCGCCCTCACACGTACGCTCCCCCTAGAGCGTTGTCGTACCCTCACCTGGACCCTAAACCGTCCCCGTCCCCTAACCCTAACCCTAGCCCGAACCCTAACCCTAACCCTTCCCCGAAGCCTGGCCCTCAGCCGTCCCCTAATCCTAACCCGTACGCTGACACTAACCCGCGCCCTCACACGTACGCTCCCCCTAGAGCGTTGTCGTACCCTCACCTGGACCCTAAACCGTCCCCGTCCCCTAACCCTAACCCTAGCCCGAACCCTAACCCTAACCCTTCCCCGAAGCCTGACCCTCAGCCGTCCCCTAATCCTAACCCGTACGCTGACACTAACCCGCACCCTCACACGTACGCTCCCCCTAGAGCGTTGTCGTACCCTCACCTGGACCCTAAACCATCCCCGTCCCCTAACCCTAACCCTAGCCCGAACCTTAACCCTAACCCTTCCCCGAAGCCTGACCCTCAGCCGTCCCCTAATCCTAACCCGTACGCTGACACTAACCCACGCCCTCACACGTACGCTCCCCCCTAGAGCGTTGTCGTACCCTCACCTGGACCCTAAACCGTCCCCGTCCCCTAACCCTAACCCTAGCCCGAACCCTAACCCTAACCCTTCCCCGAAGCCTGACCCTCAGCTGTCCCCTAATCCTAACCCGTACGCTGACACAAACCCGCGCCCTCACACGTACGCTCCCCGTAGAGCGTTGTCGTACCCTCACCTGGACCCTGAACCGTCCCCGTCCCCTAACCCTAACCCTAGCCTGAACCCTAACCCTAACCCTTCCCCGAAGCCTGACCCTCAGCCGTCCCCTAATCCTAACCCGTACGCTGACACTAACCCGCGCCCTCACACGTACGCTCCCCCTAGAGCGTTGTCGTACCCTCACCTGGACCCTGAACCGTCCCCGTCCCCTAACCGTAACCCTAGGCCGAAGCCTAACCCTAACCCTTCCCCGAAGCCTGACCCTCAGCCGTCCCCTAATCCTAACCCGTACGCTGACACTAACCCGCGCCCTCACACGTACGCTCCCCCTAGAGCGTTGTCGTACCCTCACCTGGACCCTAAACCGTCCCCGTCCCCTAACCCTATCCCTAGGCCGAAGCCTAACCCTAACCCTTCCCCGAAGCCTGACCCTCAGCCGTCCCCTAATCCTAACCCGTACGCTGACACTAACCCGCGCCCTCACACGTACGGTCCCCCTAGAGCGTTGTCGTACCCTCACCTGGACCCTGAACCGTCCCCGTCCTCTAACCCTAACCCTAGGCCGAAGCCTAACCCTAACCCTTCCCCGAAGCCTGACCCTCAGCCGTCCCCTAATCCTAACCCGTACGCTGACACTAACCCGCGCCCTCACACGTACGCTCCCCCTAGAGCGTTGTCGTACCCTCACCTGGACCCTAAACCGTCCCCGTCCCCTAACCCTAACCCTAGCCCGAACCCTAACCCGAACCCTTCCCCGAAGCCTGACCCTCAGCCGTCCCCTAATCCTAACCCGTACGCTGACACTAACCCGCGCCCTCACACGTACGCTCCCCCTAGAGCGTTGTCGTACCCTCACCTGGACCCTGAACCGTCCCCGTCCCCTAACCCTAACCCTAGGCCGAAGCCTAACCCTAACCCTTCCCCGAAGCCTGACCCTCAGCCGTCCCCTAATCCTAACCCGTACGCTGACACTAACCCGCGCCCTCACACGTACGCTCCCCCTAGAGCGTTGTCGTACCCTCACCTGGACCCTGAACCGTCCCCGTCCCCTAACCCTAACCCTAGGCCGAAGCCTAATCCTAACCCTTCCCCGAAGCCTGACTCTCAGCCGTCCCCTAATCCTAACCCGTACGCTGACACTAACCCGCGCCCTCACACGTACGCTCCCCCTATAGCGTTGTCGTACCCTCACCTGGACCCTAAACCGTCCCCGTACCCTAACCCTAACCCTAGCCCGAACCCTAACCCTAACCCTTCCCCGAAGCCTGACCCTCAGCCGTCCCCTAATCCTAACCCGTACGCTGACACTAACCCGCGCCCTCACACGTACGCTCCCCCTAGAGCGTTGTCGTACCCTCACCTGGACCCTAAACCGTCCCCGTCCCCTAACCCTAACCCTAGCCCGAACCCTAACCCTAACCCTTCCCCGAAGCCTGGCCCTCAGCCGTCCCCTAATCCTAACCCGTACGCTGACACTAACCCGCGCCCTCACACGTACGCTCCCCCTAGAGCGTTGTCGTACCCTCACCTGGACCCTAAACCGTCCCCGTCCCCTAACCCTAACCCTAGCCCGAACCCTAACCCTAACCCTTCCCCGAAGCCTGACCCTCAGCCGTCCCCTAATCCTAACCCGTACGCTGACACTAACCCGCGCCCTCACACGTACGCTCCCCCTAGAGCGTTGTCGTACCCTCACCTGGACCCTAAACCATCCCCGTCCCCTAACCCTAACCCTAGCCCGAACCTTAACCCTAACCCTTCCCCGAAGCCTGACCCTCAGCCGTCCCCTAATCCTAACCCGTCCGCTGACACTAACCCACGCCCTCACACGTACGCTCCCCCCTAGAGCGTTGTCGTACCCTCACCTGGACCCTAAACCGTCCCCGTCCCCTAACCCTAACCCTAGCCCGAACCCTAACCCTAACCCTTCCCCGAAGCCTGACCCTCAGCTGTCCCCTAATCCTAACCCGTACGCTGACACAAACCCGCGCCCTCACACGTACGCTCCCCCTAGAGCGTTGTCGTACCCTCACCTGGACCCTGAACCGTCCCCGTCCCCTAACCCTAACCCTAGCCTGAACCCTAACCCTAACCCTTCCCCGAAGCCTGACCCTCAGCCGTCCCCTAATCCTAACCCGTACGCTGACACTAACCCGCGCCCTCACACGTACGCTCCCCCTAGAGCGTTGTCGTACCCTCACCTGGACCCTGAACCGTCCCCGTCCCCTAACCGTAACCCTAGGCCGAAGCCTAACCCTAACCCTTCCCCGAAGCCTGACCCTCAGCCGTCCCCTAATCCTAACCCGTACGCTGACACTAACCCGCGCCCTCACACGTACGCTCCCCCTAGAGCGTTGTCGTACCCTCACCTGGACCCTAAACCGTCCCCGTCCCCTAACCCTAACCCTAGGCCGAAGCCTAACCCTAACCCTTCCCCGAAGCCTGACCCTCAGCCGTCCCCTAATCCTAACCCGTACGCTGACACTAACCCGCGCCCTCACACGTACGGTCCCCCTAGAGCGTTGTCGTACCCTCACCTGGACCCTGAACCGTCCCCGTCCTCTAACCCTAACCCTAGGCCGAAGCCTAACCCTAACCCTTCCCCGAAGCCTGACCCTCAGCCGTCCCCTAATCCTAACCCGTACGCTGACACTAACCCGCGCCCTCACACGTACGCTCCCCCTAGAGCGTTGTCGTACCCTCACCTGGACCCTAAACCGTCCCCGTCCCCTAACCCTAACCCTAGCCCGAACCCTAACCCGAACCCTTCCCCGAAGCCTGACCCTCAGCCGTCCCCTAATCCTAACCCGTACGCTGACACTAACCCGCGCCCTCACACGTACGCTCCCCCTAGAGCGTTGTCGTACCCTCACCTGGACCCTGAACCGTCCCCGTCCCCTAACCCTAACCCTAGGCCGAAGCCTAACCCTAACCCTTCCCCGAAGCCTGACCCTCAGCCGTCCCCTAATCCTAACCCGTACGCTGACACTAACCCGCGCCCTCACACGTACGCTCCCCCTAGAGCGTTGTCGTACCCTCACCTGGACCCTGAACCGTCCCCGTCCCCTAACCCTAACCCTAGGCCGAAGCCTAATCCTAACCCTTCCCCGAAGCCTGACTCTCAGCCGTCCCCTAATCCTAACCCGTACGCTGACACTAACCCGCGCCCTCACACGTACGCTCCCCATAGAGCGTTGCCGTACCCTCACCTGGACCCTGAACAGTTCCAGTCCCCTAGCCCTAACCCTAGCCCGAACCCTAACCCTAACCCTTCCCCGAAGCCTGACACTCAGCCGTCCCCTAATCCTAACCCGTACGCTGACACTAACCCGCGCCCTCACACGTACGCTCCCCCTAGTGCGTTGTCGTACCCTCACCTGGACCCTGAACCGTCCCCGTCCCCTAACCCTAACCCTAGGCCGAAGCCTAACCCTAACCCTTCCCCGAAGCCTGACCCTCAGCCGTCCCCTAATCCTAACCCGTACGCTGACACTAACCCGCGCCCTCACACGTACGCTCCCCCTAGAGCGTTGTCGTACCCTCACCTGGACCCTAAACCGTCCCCGTCCCCTAACCCTAACCCTAGCCCGAACCCTAACCCTAACCCTTAACCGAAGCCTGGCCCTCAGCCGTCCCCTAATCCTAACCCGTACGCTGACACTAACCCGCGCCCTCACACGTACGCTCCCCCTAGAGCGTTGTCGTACCCTCACCTGGACCCTAAACCGTCCCCGTCCCCTAACCCTAACCCTAGCCCGAACCCTAACCCTAACCCTTCCCCGAAGCCTGACCCTCAGCCGTCCCCTAATCCTAACCCGTACGCTGACACTAACCCGCGCCCTCACACGTACGCTCCCCCTAGAGCGTTGTCGTACCCTCACCTGGACCCTAAACCATCCCCGTCCCCTAACCCTAACCCTAGCCCGAACCCTAACCCTAACCCTTCCCCGAAGCCTGACCCTCAGCCGTCCCCTAATCCTAACCCGTACGCTGACACTAACCCACGCCCTCACACGTACGCTCCCCCTCGAGCGTTGTCGTACCCTCACCTGGACCCTGAACCGCCCCCGTCCCCTAACCCTAACCCTAGTCCGAACCCTAACCCTAACCCTTCCCCGAAGCCTGACCCTCAGCCGTCCCCTAATCCTAACCCGTACGCTGACACTAACCCGCGCCCTCACACGTACGCTCCCCCTAGAGCGTTGTCGTACCCTCACCTGGACCCTGAACCGTCCCCGTCCCCTAACCCTAACCCTAGCCCGAACCCTAACCCTAACCCTTCCCCGAAGCCTGACCCTCAGCCGTCCCCTAATCCTAACCCGTACGCTGACACTAACCCGCGCCCTCACACGTACGCTCCCCCCTAGAGCGTTGTCGTACCCTCACCTGGACCCTAAACCGTCCCCGTCCCCTAACCCTAACCCTAGCCCGAACCCTAACCCTAACCCTTCCCCGAAGCCTGACCCTCAGCTTTCCCCTAATCCTAACCCGTACGCTGACACAAACCCGCGCCCTCACACGTACGCTCCCCCTAGAGCGTTGTCGTACCCTCACCTGGACCCTGAACCGTCCCCGTCCCCTAACCCTAACCCTAGCCTGAACCCTAACCCTAACCCTTCCCCGAAGCCTGACCCTCAGCCGTCCCCTAATCCTAACCCGTACGCTGACACTAACCCGCGCCCTCACACGTACGCTCCCCCTAGAGCGTTGTCGTACCCTCACCTGTACCCTGAACCGTCCCCGTCCCCTAACCGTAACCCTAGGCCGAAGCCTAACCCTAACCCTTCCCCGAAGCCTGACCCTCAGCCGTCCCCTAATCCTAACCCGTACGCTGACACTAACCCGCGCCCTCACACGTACGCTCCCCCTAGAGCGTTGTCGTACCCTCACCTGGACCCTAAACCGTCCCCGTCCCCTAACCCTAACCCTAGGCCGAAGCCTAACCCTAACCCTTCCCCGAAGCCTGACCCTCAGCCGTCCCCTAATCCTAACCCGTACGCTGACACTAACCCGCGCCCTCACACGTACGCTCCCCCTAGAGCGTTGTCGTACCCTCACCTGGACCCTGAACCGTCCCCGTCCTCTAACCCTAACCCTAGGCCGAAGCCTAACCCTAACCCTTCCCCGAAGCCTGACCCTCAGCCGTCCCCTAATCCTAACCCGTACGCTGACACTAACCCGCGCCCTCACACGTACGCTCCCCCTAGAGCGTTGTCGTACCCTCACCTGGACCCTGAACCGTCCCCGTCCCCTAACCCTAACCCTAGCCCGAACCCTAACCCGAACCCTTCCCCGAAGCCTGACCCTCAGCCGTCCCCTAATCCTAACCCGTACGCTGACACTAACCCGCGCCCTCACACGTACGCTCCCCCTAGAGCGTTGTCGTACCCTCACCTGGACCCTGAACCGTCCCCGTCCCCTAACCCTAACCCTAGGCCGAAGCCTAACCCTAACCCTTCCCCGAAGCCTGACCCTCAGCCGTCCCCTAATCCTAACCCGTACGCTGACACTAACCCGCGCCCTCACACGTACGCTCCCCCTACAGCGTTGTCGTACCCTCACCTGGACCCTGAACCGTCCCCGTCCCCTAACCCTAACCCTAGGCCGAAGCGTAATCCTAACCCTTCCCCGAAGCCTGACTCTCAGCCGTCCCCTAATCCTAACCCGTACGCTGACACTAACCCGCGCCCTCACACGTACGCTCCCCATAGAGCGTTGCCGTACCCTCACCTGGACCCTGAACAGTTCCAGTCCCCTAACCCTAACCCTAGCCCGAACCCTAACCCTAACCCTTCCCCGAAGCCTGACACTCAGCCGTCCCCTAATCCTAACCCGTACGCTGACACTAACCCGCGCCCTCACACGTACGCTCCCCCTAGAGCGTTGTCGTACCCTCACCTGGACCCTAAACCGTCCCCGTCCCCTAACCCTAACCCTAGGCCGAAGCCTAACCCTAATCCTTCCCCGAAGCCTGACCCTCAGCCGTCCCCTAATCCTAACCCGTACGCTGACACTAACCCACGCCCTCACACGTACGCTCCCCCTAGAGCGTTGTCGTACCCTCACCTGGACCCTAAACCGTCCCCGTCCCCTAACCCTAACCCTAGGCCGAAGCCTAACCCTAATCCTTCCCCGAAGCCTGACCCTCAGCCGTCCCCTAATCCTAACCCGTACGCTGACACTAACCCGTGCCCTCACACGTACGCTCCCCCTAGAGCGTTGTCGTACCCTCACCTGGACCCTAAACCTTCCCCGTCCCCTAACCCTAAC
Source organism: Globicephala melas (assembly GCF_963455315.2). Classification (NCBI taxonomy): domain Eukaryota; kingdom Metazoa; phylum Chordata; class Mammalia; order Artiodactyla; family Delphinidae; genus Globicephala; species Globicephala melas. The sequence continues at coordinate 197,347 of NW_027207502.1, read as the reverse complement.
CCTAGCCCGAACCCTAACCCTAACCCTTCCCCGAAGCCTGACCCTCAGCCGTCCCCTAATCCTAACCCGTACGCTGACACTAACCCGCGCCCTCACACGTACGCTCCCCCTAGAGCGTTGTCGTACCCTCACATGGACCCTAAACCGTCCCCGTCCCCTAAGCCTAACCCTAGGCCGAAGCCTAACCCTAACCCTTCCCCGAAGCGTGACCCTCAGCCGTCCCCTAATCCTAACCCGTACGCTGACACTAACCCGCGCCCTCACACGTACGCTCCCCCTAGAGCGTTGTCGTACCCTCACCTGGACCCTGAACCGTCCCCGTCCCCTAACCCTAATCCTAGGCCGAAGCCTAACCCTAACCCTTCCCCGAAGCCTGACCCTCAGCCGTCCCCTAATCCTAACCCGTACGCTGACACTAACCCGCGCCCTCACACGTACGCTCCCCCTAGAGCGTTGTAGTACCCTCACTTGGACCCTAAACCGTCCCCGTCCCCTAACCCTAACCCTAGGCCGAAGCCTAAACCTAACCCTTCCCCGAAGCCTGACCCTCAGCCGTCCACTAATCCTAACCCGTACGCTGACACTAACCCACGCCCTCACACGTACGCTCCCCCTAGAGCGTTGTCGTACCCTCACCTGGACCCTAAACCGTCCCCGTCCCCTAACCCTAACCCTAGCCCGAACCCTAACCCTAACCCTTCCCCGAAGCCTGGCCCTCAGCCGTCCCCTAATCCTAACCCGTACGCTGACACTAACCCGCGCCCTCACACGTACGCTCCCCCTAGAGCGTTGTCGTACCCTCACCTGGACCCTAAACCGTCCCCGTCCCCTAACCCTAACCCTAGCCCGAACCCTAACCCTAACCCTTCCCCGAAGCCTGACCCTCAGCCGTCCCCTAATCCTAACCCGTACGCTGACACTAACCCGCGCCCTCACACGTACGCTCCCCCTAGAGCGTTGTCGTACCCTCACCTGGACCCTAAACCATCCCCGTCCCCTAACCCTAACCCTAGCCCGAACCCTAACTCTAACCCTTCCCCGAAGCCTGACCCTCAGCCGTCCCCTAATCCTAACCCGTACGCTGACACTAACCCACGCCCTCACACGTACGCTCCCCCTCGAGCGTTGTCGTACCCTCACCTGGACCCTGAACCGCCCCCGTCCCCTAACCCTAACCCTAGTCCGAACCCTAACCCTAACCCTTCCCCGAAGCCTGACCCTCAGCCGTCCCCTAATCCTAACCCGTACGCTGACACTAACCCGCGCCCTCACACGTACGCTCCCCCTAGAGCGTTGTCGTACCCTCACCTGGACCCTGAACTTTCCCCGTCCCCTAACCCTAACCCTAGCCCGAACCCTAACCCTAACCCTTCCCCGAAGCCTGACCCTCAGCCGTCCCCTAATCCTAACCCGTACGCTGACACTAACCCGCGCCCTCACACGTACGCTCCCCCCTAGAGCGTTGTCGTACCCTCACCTGGACCCTAAACCGTCCCCGTCCCCTAACCCTAACCCTAGCCCGAACCCTAACCCTAACCCTTCCCCGAAGCCTGACCCTCAGCTGTCCCCTAATCCTAACCCGTACGCTGACACTAACCCGCGCCCTCACACGTACGCTCCCCCTAGAGCGTTGTCGTACCCTCACCTGGACCCTAAACCGTCCCCGTCCCCTAACCCTAACCCTAGCCCGAACCCTAACCCTAACCCTTAACCGAAGCCTGGCCCTCAGCCGTCCCCTAATCCTAACCCGTACGCTGACACTAACCCGCGCCCTCACACGTACGCTCCCCCTAGAGCGTTGTCGTACCCTCACCTGGACCCTAAACCGTCCCCGTCCCCTAACCCTAACCCTAGCCCGAACCCTAACCCTAACCCTTCCCCGAAGCCTGACCCTCAGCCGTCCCCTAATCCTAACCCGTACGCTGACACTAACCCGCGCCCTCACACGTACGCTCCCCCTAGAGCGTTGTCGTACCCTCACCTGGACCCTAAACCGTCCCCGTCCCCTAACCCTAACCCTAGCCCGAACCCTAACCCTAACCCTTCCCCGAAGCCTGACCCTCAGCCGTCCCCTAATCCTAACCCGTACGCTGACACTAACCCACGCCCTCACACGTACGCTCCCCCTCGAGCGTTGTCGTACCCTCACCTGGACCCTGAACCGCCCCCGTCCCCTAACCCTAACCCTAGTCCGAACCCTAACCCTAACCCTTCCCCGAAGCCTGACCCTCAGCCGTCCCCTAATCCTAACCCGTACGCTGACACTAACCCGCGCCCTCACACGTACGCTCCCCCTAGAGCGTTGTCGTACCCTCACCTGGACCCTGAACCGTCCCCGTCCCCTAACCCTAACCCTAGCCCGAACCCTAACCCTAACCCTTCCCCGAAGCCTGACCCTCAGCCGTCCCCTAATCCTAACCCGTACGCTGACACTAACCCGCGCCCTCACACGTACGCTCCCCCCTAGAGCGTTGTCGTACCCTCACCTGGACCCTAAACCGTCCCCGTACCCTAACCCTAACCCTAGCCCGAACCCTAACCCTAACCCTTCCCCGAAGCCTGACCCTCAGCTTTCCCCTAATCCTAACCCGTACGCTGACACAAACCCGCGCCCTCACACGTACGCTCCCCCTAGAGCGTTGTCGTACCCTCACCTGGACCCTGAACCGTCCCCGTCCCCTAACCCTAACCCTAGACTGAACCCTAACCCTAACCCTTCCCCGAAGCCTGACCCTCAGCCGTCCCCTAATCCTAACCCGTACGCTGACACTAACCCGCGCCCTCACACGTACGCTCCCCCTAGAGCGTTGTCGTACCCTCACCTGTACCCTGAACCGTCCCCGTCCCCTAACCGTAACCCTAGGCCGAAGCCTAACCCTAACCCTTCCCCGAAGCCTGAACCTCAGCCGTCCCCTAATCCTGACCCGTACGCTGACACTAACCCGCGCCCTCACACGTACGCTCCCCCTAGAGCGTTGTCGTACCCTCACCTGGACCCTAAACCGTCCCCGTCCCCTAACCCTAACCCTAGGCCGAAGCCTAACCCTAACCCTTCCCCGAAGCCTGACCCTCAGCCGTCCCCTAATCCTAACCCGTACGCTGACACTAACCCGCGCCCTCACACGTACGCTCCCCCTAGAGCGTTGTCGTACCCTCACCTGGACCCTGAACCGTCCCCGTCCTCTAACCCTAACCCTAGGCCGAAGCCTAACCCTAACCCTTCCCCGAAGCCTGACCCTCAGCCGTCCCCTAATCCTAACCCGTACGCTGACACTAACCCGCGCCCTCACACGTACGCTCCCCCTAGAGCGTTGTCGTACCCTCACCTGGACCCTAAACCGTCCCCGTCCCCTAACCCTAACCCTAGGCCGAAGCCTAACCCTAATCCTTCCCCGAAGCCTGACCCTCAGCCGTCCCCTAATCCTAACCCGTACGCTGACACTAACCCACGCCCTCACACGTACGCTCCCCCTAGAGCGTTGTCGTACCCTCACCTGGACCCTAAACCGTCCCCGTCCCCTAACCCTAACCCTAGGCCGAAGCCTAACCCTAATCCTTCCCCGAAGCCTGACCCTCAGCCGTCCCCTAATCCTAACCCGTACGCTGACACTAACCCGTGCCCTCACACGTACGCTCCCCCTAGAGCGTTGTCGTACCCTCACCTGGACCCTAAACCGTCCCCGTCCCCTAACCCTAACCCTAGCCCGAACCCTAACCCTAACCCTTCCCCGAAGCCTGACCCTCAGCCGTCCCCTAATCCTAACCCGTACGCTGACACTAACCCGCGCCCTCACACGTACGCTCCCCCTAGAGCGTTGTCGTACCCTCACATGGACCCTAAACCGTCCCCGTCCCCTAAGCCTAACCCTAGGCCGAAGCCTAACCCTAACCCTTCCCCGAAGCGTGACCCTCAGCCGTCCCCTAATCCTAACCCGTACGCTGACACTAACCCGCGCCCTCACACGTACGCTCCCCCTAGAGCGTTGTCGTACCCTCACCTGGACCCTGAACCGTCCCCGTCCCCTAACCCTAATCCTAGGCCGAAGCCTAACCCTAACCCTTCCCCGAAGCCTGACTCTCAGCCGTCCCCTAATCCTAACCCGTACGCTGACACTAACCCGCGCCCTCACACGTACGCTCCCCCTAGAGCGTTGTCGTACCCTCACTTGGACCCTAAACCGTCCCCGTCCCCTAACCCTAACCCTAGGCCGAAGCCTAAACCTAACCCTTCCCCGAAGCCTGACCCTCAGCCGTCCCCTAATCCTAACCCGTACGCTGACACTAACCCGCACCCTCACACGTACGCTCCCCCTAGAGCGTTTTCGTACCCTCACCTGGACCCTAAACCGTCCCCGTCCCCTAACCCTAACCCTAGCCCGAACCCTAACACTAACCCTTCCCCGAAGCCTGGCCCTCAGCCGTCCCCTAATCCTAACCCGTACGCTGACACTAACCCGCGCCCTCACACGTACGCTCCCCCTAGAGCGTTGTCGTACCCTCACCTGGACCCTAAACCGTCCCCGTCCCCTAACCCTAACCCTAGCCCGAACCCTAACCCTAACCCTTCCCCGAAGCCTGACCCTCAGCCGTCCCCTAATCCTAACCCGTACGCTGACACTAACCCGCGCCCTCACACGTACGCTCCCCCTAGAGCGTTGTCGTACCCTCACCTGGACCCTAAACCATCCCCGTCCCCTAACCCTAACCCTAGCCCGAACCCTAACCCTAACCCTTCCCCGAAGCCTGACCCTCAGCCGTCCCCTAATCCTAACCCGTACGCTGACACTAACCCACGCCCTCACACGTACGCTCCCCCTCGAGCGTTGTCGTACCCTCACCTGGACCCTGAACCGCCCCCGTCCCCTAACCCTAACCCTAGTCCGAACCCTAACCCTAACCCTTCCCCGAAGCCTGACCCTCAGCCGTCCCCTAATCCTAACCCGTACGCTGACACTAACCCGCGCCCTCACACGTACGCTCCCCCTAGAGCGTTGTCGTACCCTCACCTGGACGCTGAACTGTCCCCGTCCCCTAACCCTAACCCTAGCCCGAACCCTAACCCTAACCCTTCCCCGAAGCCTGACCCTCAGCCGTCCCCTAATCCTAACCCGTACGCTGACACTAACCCGCGCCCTCACACGTACGCTCCCCCCTAGAGCGTTGTCGTACCCTCACCTGGACCCTAAACCGTCCCCGTCCCCTAACCCTAACCCTAGTCCGAACCCTAACCCTAACCCTTCCCCGAAGCCTGACCCTCAGCTGTCCCCTAATCCTAACCCGTACGCTGACACTAACCCGCGCCCTCACACGTACGCTCCCCCTAGAGCGTTGTCGTACCCTCACCTGGACCCTGAACCGTCCCCGTCCCCTAACCCTAACCCTAGCCCGAACCCTAACCCTAACCCTTCCCCGAAGCATGACCGTCAGCCGTCCCCTAATCCTAACCCGTACGCTGACACTAACCCGCGCCCTCACACGTACGCTCCCCCTAGAGCGTTGTCGTACCCTCACCTGGACCCTGAACCGTCCCCGTCCCCTAACCCTAACCCTCGGCCGAAGCCTAACCCTAACCCTTCCCCGAAGCCTGACCCTCAGCCGTCCCCTAATCCTAACCCGTACGCTGACACTAACCCGCGCCCTCACACGTACGCTCCCCCTAGAGCGTTGTCGTACCCTCACCTGGACCCTGAACCGTCCCCGTCCTCTAACCCTAACCCTAGGCCGAAGCCTAACCCTAACCCTTCCCCGAAGCCTGACCCTCAGCCGTCCCCTAATCCTAACACGTACGCTGACACTAACCCGCGCCCTCACACGTACGCTCCCCCTAGAGCGTTGTCGTACCCTCACCTGGACCCTAAACCGTCCCCGTCCCCTAACCCTAACCCTAGCCCGAACCCTAACCCTAACCCTTCCCCGAAGCCTGACCCTCAGCCGTCCCCTAATCCTAACCCGTACGCTGACACTAACCAACGCCCTCACACGTACGCTCCCCCTCGAGCGTTGTCGTACCCTCACCTGGACCCTGAACCGCCCCCGTCCCCTAACCCTAACCCTAGTCCGAACCCTAACCCTAACCCTTCCCCGAAGCCTGACCCTCAGCCGTCCCCTAATCCTAACCCGTACGCTGACACTAACCCGCGCCCTCACACGTACGCTCCCCCTAGAGCGTTGTCGTACCCTCACCTGGACCCTGAACTGTCCCCGTCCCCTAACCCTAACCCTAGCCCGAACCCTAACCCTAACCCTTCCCCGAAGCCTGACCCTCAGCCGTCCCCTAATCCTAACCCGTACGCTGACACTAACCCGCGCCCTCACACGTACGCTCCCCCCTAGAGCGTTGTCGTACCCTCACCTGGACCCTAAACCGTCCCCGTCCCCTAACCCTAACCCTAGCCCGAACCCTAACCCTAACCCTTCCCCGAAGCCTGACCCTCAGCTGTCCCCTAATCCTAACCCGTACGCTGACACTAACCCGCGCCCTCACACGTACGCTCCCCCTAGAGCGTTGTCGTACCCTCACCTGGACCCTGAACCGTCCCCGTCCCCTAACCCTAACCCTAGCCCGAACCCTAACCCTAACCCTTCCCCGAAGCCTGACCCTCAGCCGTCCCCTAATCCTAACCCGTACGCTGACACTAACCCGCGCCCTCACACGTACGCTCCCCCTAGAGCGTTGTCGTACCCTCACCTGGACCCTGAACCGTCCCCGTCCCCTAACCGTAACCCTCGGCCGAAGCTTAACCCTAACCCTTCCCCGAAGCCTGACCCTCAGCCGTCCCCTAATCCTAACCCGTACGCTGACACTAACCCGCGCCCTCACACGTACGCTCCCCCTAGAGCGTTGTCGTACCCTCACCTGGACCCTAAACCGTCCCCGTCCCCTAACCCTAACCCTAGGCCGAAGCCTAACCCTAACCCTTCCCCGAAGCCTGACCCTCAGCCGTCCCCTAATCCTAACCCGTACGCTGACACTAACCCGCGCCCTCACACGTACGCTCCCCCTAGAGCGTTGTCGTACCCTCACCTGGACCCTGAACCGTCCCCGTCCTCTAACCCTAACCCTAGGCCGAAGCCTAAACCTAACCCTTCCCCGAAGCCTGACCCTCAGCCGTCCCATAATCCTAACCCGTACGCTGACACTAACCCGCGCCCTCACACGTACGCTCCCCCTAGAGCGTTGTCGTACCCTCACCTGGACCCTAAACCGTCCCCGTCCCCTAACCCTAACCCTAGCCCGAACCCTAACCCTAACCCTTCCCCGAAGCCTGACCCTCAGCCGTCCCCTAATCCTAACCCGTACGCTGACACTAACCCGCGCCCTCACACGTACGCTCCCCCTAGAGCGTTGTCGTACCCTCACCTGGACCCTGAACCGTCCCCGTCCCCTAACCCTAACCCTAGGCCGAAGCCTAACCCTAACCCTTCCCCGAAGCCTGACCCTCAGCCGTCCCCTAATCCTAACCCGTACGCTGACACTAACCCGCGCCCTCACACGTACGCTCCCCCTAGAGCGTTGTCGTACCCTCACCTGGACCCTGAACCGTCCCCGTCCCCTAACCCTAACCCTAGGCCGAAGCCTAATCCTAACCCTTCCCCGAAGCCTGACTCTCAGCCGTCCCCTAATCCTAACCCGTACGCTGACACTAACCCGCGCCCTCACACGTACGCTCCCCCTAGAGCGTTGTCGTACCCTCACCTGGACCCTGAACCGTCCCCGTCCCCTAACCCTAACCCTAGGCCGAAGCCTAATCCTAACCCTTCCCCGAAGCCTGACTCTCAGCCGTCCCCTAATCCTAACCCGTACGCTGACACTAACCCGCGCCCTCACACGTACGCTCCCCATAGAGCGTTGTCGTACCCTCACCTGGACCCTGAACAGTTCCAGTCCCCTAACCCTAACCCTAGCCCGAACCCTAACCCTAACACTTCCCCGAAGCCTGACCCTCAGCCGTCCCCTAATCCTAACCCGTACGCTGACACTAACCCGCGCCCTCACACGTACACTCCCCCTAGAGCGTTGTCGTACCCTCACCTGGACCCTGAACCGTCCCCGTCCCCTAACCCTAACCCTAGGCCGAAGCCTAACCCTAACCCTTCCCCGAAGCCTGACCCTCAGCCGTCCCCTAATCCTAACCCGTACGCTGACACTAACCCGCGCACTCACACGTACGCTCCCCCTAGAGCGTTGTCGTACCCTCACCTGGACCCTAAACCGTCCCCGTCCCCTAACCCTAACCCTAGGCCGAACCCTAACCCTAACCCTTCCCCGAAGCCTGACCCTCAGCCGTCCCCTAATCCTAACCCGTACGCTGACACTAACCCGCGCCCTCACACGTACGCTCCCCCTAGAGCGTTGTCGTACCCTCACCTGGACCCTAAACCGTCCCCGTCCCCTAACCCTAACCCTAGGCCGAACCCTAACCCTAACGTTCCCCGAAGCCTGACCCTCAGCCTTCCCCTAATCCTAACCCGTACGCTGACACTAACCCGCGCCCTCACACGTACGCTCCCCCTAGAGCGTTGTCGTACCCTCACCTGGACCCTAAACCGTCCCCGTCCCCTAACCCTAACCCTAGGCCGAAGCCTAACCCTAACCCTTCCCCGAAGCCTGACCCTCAGCCGTCCCCTAATCCTAACCCGTACGCTGACACTAACCCGGGCCCTCACACGTACGCTCCCCCTAGAGCGTTGTCGTACCCTCACCTGGACCCCAAACCGTCCCCGTCCCCTAACCCTAACCCTAGCCCGAACCCTAACCCTAACCCTTCCCCGAAGCCTGACCCTCAGCCGTCCCCTAATCCTAACCCGTACGCTGACACTAACCCGCGCCCTCACACGTACGCTCCCCCTAGAGCGTTGTCGTACCCTCACATGGACCCTAAACCGTCCCCGTCCCCTAAGCCTAACCCTAGGCCGAAGCCTAACCCTAACCCTTCCCCGAAGCGTGACCCTCAGCCGTCCCCTAATCCTAACCCGTACGCTGACACTAACCCGCGCCCTCACACGTACGCTCCCCCTAGAGCGTTGTCGTACCCTCACCTGGACCCTGAACCGTCCCCGTCCCCTAACCCTAATCCTAGGCCGAAGCCTAAACCTAACCCTTCCCCGAAGCCTGACCCTCAGCCGTCCCCTAATCCTAACCCGTACGCTGACACTAACCCGCGCCCTCACACGTACGCTCCCCCTAGAGCGTTGTCGTACCCTCACCTGGACCCTAAACCGTCCCCGTCCCCTAACCCTAACCCTAGGCCGAAGCCTAACCCTAACCCTTCCCCGAAGCCTGACCCTCAGCCGTCCCCTAATCCTAACCCGTACGCTGACACTAACCCGCGCCCTCACACGTACGCTCCACCTAGAGCGTTGTCGTACCCTCACCTGGACCCTAAACCGTCCCCGTCCCCTAACCCTAACCCTACGCCGAAGCCTAACCCTAACCCTTCCCCGAAGCCTGACCCTCAGCCGTCCCCAATCCTAACCCGTACGCTGACACTAACCCGTGCCCTCACACGTACGCTCCCCCTAGAGCGTTGTCGTACCCTCACCTGGACCCTAAACCGTCCCCGTCCCCTAACCCTAACCCTTGCCCGAACCCTAACCCTAACCCTTCCCCGAAGCCTGACCCTCAGCCGTCCCCTAATCCTAACCCGTACGCTGACACTAACCCGCGCCCTCACACGTACGCTCGCCCTAGAGCGTTGTCGTACCCTCACCTGGTCCCTAAACCGTCCCCGTCCCCTAAGCCTAACCCTAGGCCTAAGCCTAACCCTAGGCCGAAGCCTAACCCTAACCCTTCCCCGAAGCCTGACCCTCAGCCGTCCCCTAATCCTAACTCGTACGCTGACACTAACCCGCGCCCTCACACGTACGCTCCCCCTAGAGCGTTGTCGTACCCTCACCTGGACCCTGAACCGTCCCCGTCCCCTAACCCTAATCCTAGGCCGAAGCCTAACCCTAACCCTTCCCCGAAGCCTGATCCTCAGCCGTTCCCTAATCCTAACACGTACGCTGACACTAACCCGCGCCCTCACACGTACGCTCCCCCTAGAGCGTTGTCGTACCCTCACCTGGACCCTGAACCGTCCCCGTCCCCTAACCCTAACCCTAGGCCGAAGCCTAACCCTAACCCTTCCCCGAAGCCTGACCCTCAGCCGTCCCCTAATCCTAACCCGTACGCTGACACTAACCCGCGCCCTCACACGTACGCTCCCCCTAGAGCGTTGTCGTACCCTCACCTGGACCCTGAACCGTCCCCGTCCCCTAACACTAACCCTAGGCCGAAGCCTAACCCTAACCCTTCCCCGAAGCCTGACCCTCAGCCGTCCCCTAATCCTAACCCGTACGCTGACACTAACCCGCGCCCTCACACGTACGCTCCCCCTAGAGCGTTGTCGTACCCTCACCTGGACCCTAAACCGTCCCCGTCCCCTAACCCTAACCCTAGGCCGAACCCTAACCCTAACCCTTCCCCGAAGCCTGACCCTCAGCCGTCCCCTAATCCTAACCCGTAGGCTGACACTAACCCGCGCCCTCACACGTACGCTCCCCCTAGAGCGTTGTCGTACCCTCACCTGGACCCTAAACCGTCCCCGTCCCCTAACCCTTACCCTAGGCCGAACCCTAACCCTAACGTTCCCCGAAGCCTGACCCTCAGCCTTCCCCTAATCCTAACCCGTACGCTGACACTAACCCGCGCCCTCACACGTACGCTCCCCCTAGAGCGTTGTCGTACCCTCACCTGGACCCTAAACCGTCCCCGTCCCCTAACCCTAACCCTAGGCCGAAGCCTAACCCTAACCCTTCCCCGAAGCCTGACCCTCAGCCGTCCCCTAATCCTAACCCGTACGCTGACACTAACCCGTGCCCTCACAAGTACGCTCCCCCTAGAGCGTTGTCGTACCCTCACCTGGAACCTAAACCGTCCCCGTCCCCTAACCCTAACCCTAGCCCGAACCCTAACCCTAACCCTTCCCCGAAGCCTGACCCTCAGCCGTCCCCTAATCCTAACCCGTACGCTGACACTAACCCGCGGCCTCACACGTACGCTCCCCCTAGAGCGTTGTCGTACCCTCACATGGACCCTAAACCGTCCCCGTCCCCTAAGCCTAACCCTAGGCCGAAGCCTAACCCTAACCCTTCCCCGAAGCGTGACCCTCAGCCGTCCCCTAATCCTAACCCGTACGCTGACACTAACCCGCGCCCTCACACGTACGCTCCCCCTAGAGCGTTGTCGTACCCTCACCTGGACCCTGAACCGTCCCCGTCCCCTAAACCTAATCCTAGGCCGAAGCCTAACCCTAACCCTTCCCCGAAGCCTGACCCTCAGCCGTCCCCAATCCTAACCCGTACGCTGACACTAACCCGTGCCCTCACACGTACGCTCCCCCTAGAGCGTTGTCGTACCCTCACCTGGACCCTAAACCGTCCCCGTCCCCTAACCCTAACCCTTGCCCGAACCCTAACCCTAACCCTTCCCCGAAGCCTGACCCTCAGCCGTCCCCAATCCTAACCCGTACGCTGACACTAACCCGCGCCGTCACACGTACGCTCCCCCTAGAGCGTTGTCGTACCCTCACCTGGACCCTAAACCGTCCCCGTCCCCTAAGCCTAACCCTAGGCCGAAGCCAAACCCTAACCCTTCCCCGAAGCCTGACCCTCAGCCGTCCCCTAATCCTAACTCGTACGCTGACACTAACCCGCGCCCTCACACGTACGCTCCCCCTAGAGCGTTGTCGTACCCTCACCTGGACCCTGAACCGTCCCCGTCCCCTAACCCTAATCCTAGGCCGAAGCCTAACCCTAACCCTTCCCCGAAGCCTGATCCTCAGCCGTTCCCTAATCCTAACCCGTACGCTGACACTAACCCGCGCCCTCACACGTACGCTCCCCCTAGAGCGTTGTTGTACCCTCACCTGGACCCTGAACCGTCCCCATCCCCTAACCGTAACCCTAGGCCGAAGCCTAACCCTAACCCTTCCCCGAAGCCTGACCCTCAGCCGTCCCCTAATCCTAACCCGTACGCTGACACTAACCCGCGCCCTCACACGTACGCTCCCCCTAGAGCGTTGTCGTACCCTCACCTGGACCCTGAACCGTCCCCGTCCCCTAACCCTAACCCTAGGCCGAAGCCTAACCCTAACCCTTCCCCGAAGCCTGACCCTCAGCCGTCCCCTAATCCTAACCCGTATGCTGACACTAACCCGCGCCCTCACACGTACGCTCCCCCTAGAGCGTTGTCGTACCCTCACCTGGACCCTGAACCGTCCCCGTCCCCTAACCCTAACCCTGCCCCGAACCCTAACCCTAACCCTTCCCCGAAGCCTGACCCTCAGCCGTCCCCTAATCCTAACCCGTACGCTGACACTAACCCGCGCCCTCACACGTACGCTCCCCCTAGAGCGTTGTCGTACCCTCACCTGGACCCTGAACCGTCCCCGTCCCCTAACCCTAACCCTAGTCCGAAGCCTAACCCTAACCCTTCCCCGAAGCCTGTCCCTCAGCCGTCCCCTAATCCTAACCCTTACGCTGACACTAACCCGCGCCCTCACACGTACGCTCCCCCTAGAGCGTTGTCGTACCCTCACCTGGACCCTGAACCGTCCCCGTCCCCTAACCCTAACCCTAGGCCGAAGCCTAACCCTAACCCTTCCCCGAAGCCTGACCCTCAGCCGTCCCCTAATCCTAACCCGTACGCTGACACTAACCCGCGCCCTCACACGTACGCTCCCCCTAGAGCGTTGTCGTACCCTCACCTGGACCCTAAACCGTCCCCGTCCCCTAACCCTAACCCTAGGCCGAACCCTAACCCTAACCCTTCCCCGAAGCCTGACCCTCAGCCGTCCCCTAATCCTAACCCGTACGCTGACACTAACCCGCGCCCTCACACGTACGCTCCCCCTAGAGCGTTGTCGTACTCTCACCTGGACCCTAAACCGTCCCCGTCCCCTAACCCTAACCCTAGGCCGAACCCTAACCCTAACGTTCCCCGAAGACTGACCCTCAGCCTTCCCCTAATCCTAACCCGTACGCTGACACTAACCCGCGCCCTCACACGTACGCTCCCCCTAGAGCGTTGTCGTAGCCTCACCTGGACCCTAAACCGTCCCCGTCCCCTAACCCTAACCCTAGGCCGAAGCCTAACCCTAACCCTTCCCCGAAGCCTGACCCTCAGCCGTCCCCTAATCCTAACCCGTACGCTGACACTAACCCGTGCCCTCACACGTACGCTCCCCCTAGAGCGTTGTCGTACCCTCACCTGGACCCTAAACCGTCCCCGTCCCCTAACCCTAACCCTAGCCCGAACCCTAACCCTAACCCTTCCCCGAAGCCTGACCCTCAGCCGTCCCCTAATCCTAACCCGTACGCTGACACTAACCCGCGCCCTCACACGTACGCTCCCCCTAGAGCGTTGTCGTACCCTCACATGGACCCTAAACCGTCCCCGTCCCCTAAGCCTAACCCTAGGCCGAAGCCTAACCCTAACCCTTCCCCGAAGCGTGACCCTCAGCCGTCCCCTAATCCTAACCCGTACGCTGACACTAACCCGCGCCCTCACACGTAGGCTCCCCCTAGAGCGTTGTCGTACCCTCACCTGGACCCTGAACCGTACCCGTCCCCTAACCCTAATCCTAGGCCGAAGCCTAAACCTAACCCTTCCCCGAAGCCTGACCCTCAGCCGTCCCCTAATCCTAACCCGTACGCTGACACTAACCCGCGCCCTCACACGTACGCTCCCCCTAGAGCGTTGTCGTACCCTCACCTGGACCCTAAACCGTCCCCGTCCCCTAACCCTAACCCTAGGCCGAAGCCTAACCCTAACCCTTCCCCGAAGCCTGACCCTCAGCCGTCCCCAATCCTAACCCGTACGCTGACACTAACCCGTGCCCTCACACGTACGCTCCCCCTAGAGCGTTGTCGTACCCTCACCTGGACCCTAAACCGTCCCCGTCCCCTAACCCTAACCCTTGCCCGAACCCTAACCCTAACCCTTCCCCGAAGCCTGACCCTCAGCCGTCCCCTAATCCTAACCCGTACGCTGACACTAACCCGCGCCCTCACACGTACGCTCCCCCTAGAGCGTTGTCGTACCCTCACCTGGACCCTAAACCGTCCCCGTCCCCTAAGCCTAACCCTAGGCCGAAGCCTAATCCTAACCCTTCCCCGAAGCCTGACCCTCAGCCGTCCCCTAATCCTAACCCGTACGCTGACACTAACCCGCGCCCTCACACGTACGCTCCCCCTAGAGCGTTGTCGTACCCTCACCTGGACCCTGAACCGTCCCCGTCCCCTAACCCTAATACTAGGCCGAAGCCTAACCCTAACCCTTCCCCGAAGCCTGATCCTCAGCCGTTCCCTAATCCTAACCCGTACGCTGACACTAACCCGCGCCCTCACACGTACGCTCCCCCTAGAGCGTTGTCGTACCCTCACCTGGACCCTGAACCGTCCCCGTCCCCTAACGCTAACCCTAGGCCGAAGCCTAACCCTAACCCTTCCCCGAAGCCTGACCCTCAGCCGTCCCCTAATCCTAACCCGTACGCTGACACTAACCCGCGCCCTCACACGTACGCTCCCCCTAGAGCGTTGTCGTACCCTCACCTGGACCCTGAACCGTCCCCGTCCCCTAAGCCTAAACCTAGGCCGAAGCCTAACCCTAACCCTTCCCCGAAGCCTGACCCTCAGCCGTCCCCTAATCCTAACCCGTATGCTGACACTAACCCGCGCCCTCACACGTACGCTCCCCCTAGAGCGTTGTCGTACCCTCACCTGGACCCTGAACCGTCCCCGTCCCCTAACCCTAACCCTGCCCCGAACCCTAACCCTAACCCTTCCCCGAAGCCTGACCCTCAGCCGTCCCCTAATCCTAACCCGTACGCTGACTCTAACCCGCGCCCTCACACGTACGCTCCCCCTAGAGCGTTGTCGTACCCTCACCTGGACCCTGAACCGTCCCCGTCCCCTAACCCTAACCCTAGTCCGAAGCCTAACCCTAACCCTTCCCCGAAGCCTGTCCCTCAGCCGTCCCCTAATCCTAACTCTTACGCTGACACTAACCCGCGCCCTCACACGTACGCTCCCCCTAGAGCGTTGTCGTACCCTCACCTGGACCCTGAACCGTCCCCGTCCCCTAACCCTAACCCTAGGCCGAAGCCTAACCCTAACCCTTCCCCGAAGCCTGACCCTCAAGCGTCCCCTAATCCTAACCCGTACGCTGACACTAACCCGCGCCCTCACACGTACGCTCCACCTAGAGCGTTGTCGTACCATCACCTGGACCCTGAACCGTCCCCGTCCCCTAACCCTAACCCTAGGCCGAAGCCTAACCCTAACCCTTCCCCGAAGCCTGACCCTCAGCCGTCCCCTAATCCTAACCCGTACGCTGACACTAACCCGCCCCCTCACACGTACGCTCCCCCTAGAGCGTTGTCGTACCCTCACCTGGACCCTGAACCGTCCCCGTCCCCTAACCCTAACCCTAGCCCGAACCCTAACCCTAACCCTTCCCCGAAGCCTGACCCTCAGCCGTCCCCTAATCCTAACCCGTACGCTGACACTAACCCGCGCCCTCACACGTACGCTCCCCCTAGAGCGTTGTCGTACCCTCACCTGGACCCTGAACCGTCCCCGTCCCCTAACCCTAACCCTAGGCCGAAGCCTAACCCTAACCCTTCCCCGAAGCCTGACCCTCAGCCGTCCCCTAATCCTAACCCGTACGCTGACACTAACCCGCGCCCTCACACGTACGCTCCCCCTAGAGCGTTGTCGTACCCTCACCTGGACCCTGAACCGTCCCCGTCCCCTAACCCTAACCCTAGGCCGAAGCCTAACCCTAACCCTTCCCCGAAGCCTGACCCTCAGCCGTCCCCTAATCCTAACCCGTACGCTGACACTAACCCGCGCCCTCACACGTACGCTCCCCCTAGAGCGTTGTCGTACCCTCACCTGGACCCTGAACCGTCCCCGTCCCCTAACCCTAACCCTAGGCCGAAGCCTAACCCTAACCCTTCCCCGAAGCCTGACCCTCAGCCGTCCCCTAATCCTAACCCGTACGCTGACACTAACCCACGCCCTCACACGTACGCTCCCCCTAGAACGTTGTCGTACCCTCACCTGGACCCTGAACCGTCCCCGTCCCCTAACCCTAAGCCTAGCCCGAACCCTAACCCTAACCCTTCCCCGAAGCCTGACGCTCAGCCGTCCCCTAATCCTAACCCGTACGCTGACACTAACCCGCGCCCTCACACGTACGCTCCCCCTAGAGCGTTGTCGTACCCTCACCTGGACCCTGAACCGTCCCCGTCCCCTAACCCTAACCCTAGCCCGAACCCTAACCCTAACCCTTCCCCGAAGCCTGACCCTCAGCCGTCCCCTAATCCTAACCCGTACGCTGACACTAACCCGCGCCCTCACACGTATGCTCCCCCTAGAGCGTTGTCGTACCCTCACCTGGACCCTAAACCGTCCCCGTCCCCTAACCCTAACCCTAGCCCGAACTCTAACCCTAACCCTTCCCCGAAGCCTGACCCTCAGCCGTCCCCTAATCCTAACCCGTACGCTGACACTAACCCGCGCCCTCACACGTACGCTCCCCCTAGAGCGTTGTCGTACCCTCACCTGGACCCTAAACCGTCCCCGTCCCCTAACCCTAACCCTAGCCCGAACCCAAACCCTAACCCTTCCCGAAGCCTGACCCTCAGCCGTCCCCTAATCCTAACCCGTACGCTGACACTAACCCGCGCCCTCACACGTACGCTCCCCCTAGAACGTTGTCGTACCCTCACCTGGACCCTAAACCGTCCCCGTCCCCTAACCCTAACCCTAGGCCGAAGCCTAACCCTAACCCTTCCCCGAAGCCTGAACCTCAGCCGTCCCCTAATCCTAACCCGTACGCTGACACTAACCCTTGCCCTCACACGTACGCTCCCCCTAGAGCGTTGTCGTACCCTCACCTGGACCCTAAACCGTCCCCGTCCCCTAACCCTAACCCTAGCCCGAACCCTAACCCTAACCCTTCCCGAAGCCTGACCCTCAGCCGTCCCCTAATCCTAACCCGTACGCTGACACTAACCCGCGCCCTCACACGTACGCTCCCCCTAGAACGTTGTCGTACCCTCACCTGGACCCTAAACCGTCCCCGTCCCCTAACCCTAACCCTAGGCCGAAGCCTAACCCTAACCCTTCCCCGAAGCCTGAACCTCAGCCGTCCCCTAATCCTAACCCGTACGCTGACACTAACCCTTGCCCTCACACGTACGCTCCCCCTAGAGCGTTGTCGTACCCTCACCTGGACCCTAAACCGTCCCCGTCCCCTAACCCTAACCCTAGCCCGAACACTAACCCTAACCCTTCCCCGAAGCCTGACCCTCAGCCGTCCCCTAATCCTAACCCGTACGCTGACACTAACCCGCGCCCTCACACGTACGCTCCCCCTAGAGCGTTGTCGTACCCTCACCTGGACCCTAAACCGTCCCCGTCCCCTAACCCTAACCCTAGCCCGAACCCTAACCCTAACCCTTCCCCGAAGCCTGGCCCTCAGCCGTCCCCTAATCCTAACCCGTACGCTGACACTAACCCGCGCCCTCACACGTACGCTCCCCCTAGAGCGTTGTCGTACCCTCACCTGGACCCTAAACCGTCCCCGTCCCCTAACCCTAACCCTAGGCCGAAGCCTAACCCTAACCCTTCCCCGAAGCCTGACTCTCAGCCGTCCCCTAATCCTAACCCGTACGCTGACACTAACCCGCGCCCTCACACGTACGCTCCCCCTAGAGCGTTGTCGTACCCTCACCTGGACCCTAAACCGTCCCCGTCCCCTAACCCTAACCCTAGCCCGAACCCTAACCCTAACCCTTCCCCGAAGCCTGACCCTCAGCCGTCCCCTAATCCTAACCCGTACGCTGACACTAACCCGCGCCCTCACAGGTACGCTCCCCCTAGAGCGTTGTCGTACCCTCACCTGGACCCTAAACCGTCCCTGTCCCCTAACCCTAACCCTAGCCCGAACCCTAACCCTAACCCTTCCCCGAAGCCTGACCCTCAGCCTTCCCCTAATCCTAACCCGTACGCTGACACTAACCCGCGCCCTCACACGTACGCTCCCCCTAGAGCGTTGTCGTACCCTCACCTGGACCCTGAACCGTGCCCGTCCCCTAACCCTAACCCTAGCCCGAACACTAGCCCTTCCCCGAAGCCTGACCCTCAGCCGTCCCCTAATCCTAACCCGTACGCTGACACTAACCCGCCCCCTCACACGTACGCTCCCCCTAGAGCGTTGTCGTACCCTCACCTGGACCCTGAACCGTCCCCGTCCCCTAACCCTAACCCTAGGCCGAAGCCTAACCCTAACCCTTCCCCGAAGCCTGACCCTCAGCCGTCCCCTAATCCTAACCCGTACGCTGACACTAACCCACGCCCTCACACGTACGCTCCCCCTAGAGCGTTGTCGTACCCTCACCTGGACCCTGAACGGTCCCCGTCCCCTAACCCTAAGCCTAGCCCGAACCCTAACCCTAACCCTTCCCCGAAGCCTGACGCTCAGCCGTCCCCTAATCCTAACCCGTACGCTGACACTAACCCGCGCCCTCACACGTACGCTCCCCCTAGAGCGTTGTCGTACCCTCACCTGGACCCTGAACCGTCCCCGTCCCCTAACCCTAACCCTAGCCCGAAACCTAACCCTAACCCTTCCCCGAAGCCTGACCCTCAGCCGTCCCCTAATCCTAACCCGTACGCTGACACTAACCCGCGCCCTCACACGTACGCTCCCCCTAGAGCGTTGTCGTACCCTCACCTGGACCCTAAACCGTCCCCGTCCCCTAACCCTAACCCTAGCCCGAACTCTAACCCTAACCCTTCCCCGAAGCCTGACCCTCAGCCGTCCCCTAATCCTAACCCGTACGCTGACACTAACCCGCGCCCTCACACGTACGCTCCCCCTAGAGCGTTGTCGTACCCTCACCTGGACCCTAAACCGTCCCCGTCCCCTAACCCTAACCCTAGCCCGAACCCTAACCCTAACCCTTCCCGAAGCCTGACCCTCAGCCGTCCCCTAATCCTAACCCGTACGCTGACACTAACCCGCGCCCTCACACGTACGCTCCCCCTAGAGCGTTGTCGTACCCTCACCTGGACCCTAAACCGTCCCCGTCCCCTAACCCTAACCCTAGCCCGAAGCCTAACCCTAAGCCTTCCCCGAAGCCTGACCCTCAGCCGTCCCCTAATCCTAACCCGTACGCTGACACTAACCCGCGCCCTCACACGTACGCTCCCCCTAGAGCGTTGTCGTACCCTCACCTGGACCCTAAACCGTCCCCGTCCCCTAACCCTAACCCTAGCCCGAAGCCTAACCCTAACCCTTCCCCGAAGCCTGACCCTCAGCCGTCCCCTAATCCTAACCCGTACGCTGACACTAACCCGCACCCTCACACGTACGCTCCCGCTAGAGCGTTGTCGTACCCTCACCTGGACCCTAAACCGTCCCCGTCCCCTAACCCTAACCCTAGGCCGAACCCTAACCCTAACCCTTCCCCGAAGCCTGACCCTCAGCCGTCCCCTAATCCTAACCCGTACGCTGACACTAACCCGCGCCCTCACACGTACGCTCCCCCTAGAGTGTTGTCGTACCCTCACCTGGACCCTAAACCGTCCCCGTCCCCTAACCCTAACCCTAGACCGAACCCTAACCCTAACCCTTCCCCGAAGCCTGACCCTCAGCCGTTCCCTAATCCTAACCCGTACGCTGACACTAACCCGCGCCCTCACACGTACGCTCCCCCTAGAGCGTTGTCGTACCCTCACCTGGACCCTAAACCGTCCCCGTCCCCTAACCCTAAGCCTAGCCCGAACCCTAACCCTAACCCTTCCCCGAAGCCTGACCCTCAGCCGTCCCCTAATCCTAACCCGTACGCTGACACTAACCCGCGCCCTCACACGTACGCTCCCCCTAGAGCGTTGTCGTACCCTCACCTGGACCCTAAACCGTCCCCGTCCCCGTCCCCTAACCCTAGCCCGAACCCTAACCCTAACCCTTCCCCGAAGCCTGACCCTCAGCCGTCCCCTAATCCTAACCCGTACGCTGACACTAACCCGCGCCCTCACACGTACGCTCCCCCTAGAGCATTGTCGTACCCTCACCTGGACCCTAAACCGTCCCCGTCCCCTAACCCTAACCCTAGCCCGAACCCTAACCCTAACCGTTCCCCGAAGCCTGACCCTCAGCCGTCCCCTAATCCTAACCCGTACGCTGACATTAACCCGCGCCCTCACACGTACGCTCCCCCTAGAGCGTTGTCGTACCCTCACCTGGACCCTAAACCGTCCCCGTCCCCTAACCCTAACCCTAGCCCGAACCCTAACCCTAACCCTTCCCCGAAGCCTGACCCTCAGCCGTCCCCTAATCCTAACCCGTACGCTGACACTAACCCGCGCCCTCACACGTACGCTCCCCCTAGAGCGTTGTCGTACCCTCACCTGGACCCTAAACCGTCCCCGTCCCCTAACCCTAACCCTAGCCCGAACCCTAACCCTAACCCTTCCCCGAAGCCTGGCCCTCAGCCGTCCCCTAATCCTAACCCGTATGCTGACACTAACCCGCGCCCTCACACGTACGCTCCCCCTAGAGCGTTGTCGTACCCTCACCTGGACCCTAAACCGTCCCCGTCCCCTAACCCTAACCCTAGCCCGAACCCTAACCCTAACCCTTCCCCGAAGCCTGACCCTCAGCCGTCCCCTAATCCTAACCCGTACGCTGACACTAACCAGCGCCCTCACACGTACGCTCCCCCTAGAGCGTTGTCGTACCCTCACCTGGACCCTAAACCGTCCCCGTCCCCTAACCCTAACCCTAGCCCGAACCCTAACCCTAACCCTTCCCCGAAGCCTGACCCTCAGCCGTCCCCTAATCCTAACCCGTACGCTGACACTAACCCGCGCCCTCACACGTACGCTCCCCTAGAGCGTTGTCGTACCCTCACCTGGACCCTAAACCGTCCCCGTCCCCTAACCCTAACCCTAGCCCGAACCCTAACCCTAACCCTTCCCCGAAGCCTGACCCTCAGCCGTCCCCTAATCCTAACCCGTACGCTGACACTAACCCGCGCCCTCACACGTACGCTCCCCCTAGAGCGTTGTCGTACCCTCACCTGGACCCTAAACCGTCCCCGTCCCCTAACCCTAACCCTAGCCCGAACCCTAACCCTAACCCTTCCCCGAAGCCTGACCCTCAGCCGTCCCCTAATCCTAACCCGTACGCTGACACTAACCCGCGCCCTCACACGTACGCTCCCGCTAGAGCGTTGTCGTACCCTCACCTGGACCCTAAACCGTCCCCGTCCCCTAACCCTAACCCTAGCCCGAACACTAACCCTAACCCTTCCCCGAAGCCTGACCCTCAGCCGTCCCCTAATCCTAACCCGTACGCTGACACTAACCCGCGCCCTCACACGTACGCTCCCCCTAGAGCGTTGTCGTACCCTCACCTGGACCCTAAACCGTCCCCGTCCCCTAACCCTAACCCTAGCCCGAACCCTAACCCTAACCCTTCCCCGAAGCCTGGCCCTCAGCCGTCCCCTAATCCTAACCCGTACGCTGACACTAACCCGCGCCCTCACACGTACGCTCCCCCTAGAGCGTTGTCGTACCCTCACCTGGACCCTAAACCGTCCCCGTCCCCTAACCCTAACCCTAGCCCGAACCCTAACCCTAACCCTTCCCCGAAGCCTGACCCTCAGCCGTCCCCTAATCCTAACCCGTACGCTGACACTAACCCGCGCCCTCACACGTACGCTCCCCCTAGAGCGTTGTCGTACCCTCACCTGGACCCTAAACCGTCCCCGTCCCCTAACCCTAACCCTAGCCCGAACCCTAACCCTAACCCTTCCCCGAAGCCTGACCCTCAGCCGTCCCCTAATCCTAACCCGTACGCTGACACTAACCCGCGCCCTCACACGTACGCTCCCCCTAGAGCGTTGTCGTACCCTCACCTGCACCCTAAACCGTCCCTGTCCCCTAACCCTAACCCTAGCCCGAACCCTAACCCTAACCCTTCCCCGAAGCCTGACCCTCAGCCGTCCCCTAATCCTAACCCGTACGCTGACACTAACCCGCGCCCTCACACGTACGCTCCCCCTAGAGCGTTGTCGTACCCTCACCTGGACCCTGAACCGTGCCCGTCCCCTAACCCTAACCCTAGCCCGAACCCTAGCCCTTCCCCGAAGCCTGACCCTCAGCCGTCCCCTAATCCTAACCCGTACGCTGACACTAACCCGCGCCCTCACACGTACGCTCCCCCTAGAGCGTTGTCGTACCCTCACCTGGACCCTGAACCGTCCCCGTCCCCTAACCCTAACCCTAGTCCGAAGCCTAACCCTAACCCTTCCCCGAAGCCTGACCCTCAGCCGTCCCCTAATCCTAACCCGTACGCTTACACTAACCCACGCCCTCACACGTACGCTCCCCCTAGAGCGTTGTCGTACCCTCACCTGGACCCTGAACCGTCCCCGTCCCCTAACCCTAAGCCTAGCCCGAACCCTAACCCTAACCCTTCCCCGAAGCCTGACGCTCAGCCGTCCCCTAATCCTAACCCGTACGCTGACACTAACCCGCGCCCTCACACGTACGCTCCCCCTAGAGCGTTGTCGTACCCTCACCTGGACCCTGAACCGTCCCCGTCCCCTAACCCTAACCCTAGCCCGAAGCCTAACCCTAACCCTTCCCCGAAGCCTGACCCTCAGCCGTCCCCTAATCCTAACCCGTACGCTGACACTAACCCGCGCCCTCACACGTACGCTCCCCCTAGAGCGTTGTCGTACCCTCACCTGGACCCTAAACCGACCCCGTCCCCTAACCCTAACCCTAGCCCGAACTCTAACCCTAACCCTTCCCCGAAGCCTGACCCTCAGCCGTCCCCTAATCCTAACCCGTACGCTGACACTAACCCGCGCCCTCACACGTACGCTCCCCCTAGAGCGTTGTCGTACCCTCACCTGGACCCTAAACCGTCCCCGTCCCCTAACCCTAACCCTAGCCCGAACCCTAACCCTAACCCTTCCCGAAGCCTGACCCTCAGCCGTCCCCTAATCCTAACCCGTACGCTGACACTAACCCGCGCCCTCAACGTACGCTCCCCCTAGAGCGTTGTCGTACCCTCACCTGGACCCTAAACCGTCCCCGTCCCCTAACCCTAACCCTAGCCCGAAGCCTAACCCTAATCCTTCCCCGAAGCCTGACCCTCAGCCGTCCCCTAATCCTAACCCGTACGCTGACACTAACCCGCGCCCTCACACGTACGCTCCCCCTAGAGCGTTGTCGTACCCTCAACTGGACCCTACACCGTCCCCGTCCCCTAACCCTAACCCTAGCCCGAACCCTAACCCTAACCCTTCCCCGAAGCCTGACCCTCAGCCGTCCCCTAATCCTAACCCGTACGCTGACACTAACCCGCACCCTCACACGTACGCTCCCGCTAGAGCGTTGTCGTACCCTCACCTGGACCCTAAACCGTCCCCGTCCCCTAACCCTAACCCTAGCCCGAACCCTAACCCTAACCCTTCCCCGAAGCCTGACCCTCAGCCGTCCCCTAATCCTAACCCGTACGCTGACACTAACCCGCGCCCTCACACGTACGCTCCCCCTAGAGCGTTGTCGTACCCTCACCTGGACCCTAAACCGTCCCCGTCCCCTAACCCTAACCCTAGCCCGAACCCTAACCCTAACCCTTCCCCGAAGCCTGACCCTCAGCCGTTCCCTAATCCTAACCCGTACGCTGACACTAACCCGCGCCCTCACACGTACGCTCCCCCTAGAGCGTTGTCGTACCCTCACCTGGACCCTAAACCGTCCCCGTCCCCTAACCCTAAGCCTAGCCCGAACCCTAACCCTAACCCTTCCCCGAAGCCTGACCCTCAGCCGTCCCCTAATCCTAACCCGTACGCTGACACTAACCCGCGCCCTCACACGTACGCTCCCCCTAGAGCGTTGTCGTACCCTCACCTGGACCCTAAACCGTCCCCGTCCCCTAACCCTAACCCTAGCCCGAACCCTAACCCTAACCCTTCCCCGAAGCCTGACCCTCAGCCGTCCCCTAATCCTAACCCGTACGCTGACACTAACCCGCGCCCTCACACGTATGCTCCCCCTAGAGCGTTGTCGTACCCTCACCTGGACCCTAAACCGTCCCCGTCCCCTAACCCTAACCCTAGCCCGAACCCTAACCCTAACCCTTCCCCGAAGCCTGACCCTCAGCCGTCCCCTAATCCTAACCAGTACGCTGACACTAACCCGCGCCCTCACACGTACGCTCCCCCTAGAGCGTTGTCGTACCCTCACCTGGACCCTAAACCGTCCCCGTCCCCTAACCCTAACCCTAGCCCGAACACTAACCCTAACCCTTCCCCGAAGCCTGACCCTCAGCCGTCCCCTAATCCTAACCCGTACGCTGACACTAACCCGCGCCCTCAACGTACGCTCCCCCTAGAGCGTTGTCGTACCCTCACCTGGACCCTAAACCGTCCCCGTCCCCTAACCCTAACCCTAGCCCGAAGCCTAACCCTAAGCCTTCCCCGAAGCCTGACCTTCAGCCGTCCCCTAATCCTAACCCGTACGCTGACACTAACCCGCGCCCTCACACGTACGCTCCCCCTAGAGCGTTGTCGTACCCTCAACTGGACCCTACACCGTCCCCGTCCCCTAACCCTAACCCTAGCCCGAAGCCTAACCCTAACCCTTCCCCGAAGCCTGACCCTCAGCCGTCCCCTAATCCTAACCCGTACGCTGACACTAACCCGCACCCTCACACGTACGCTCCCGCTAGAGCGTTGTCGTACCCTCACCTGGACCCTAAACCGTCCCCGTCCCCTAACCCTAACCCTAGCCCGAACCCTAACCCTAACCCTTCCCCGAAGCCTGACCCTCAGCCGTCCCCTAATCCTAACCCGTACGCTGACACTAACCCGCGCCCTCACACGTACGCTCCCCCTAGAGCGTTGTCGTACCCTCACCGGGACCCTAAACCGTCCCTGTCCCCTAACCCTAACCCTAGCCCGAACCCTAACCCTAACCCTTCCCCGAAGCCTGACCCTCAGCCGTCCCCTAATCCTAACCCGTACGCTGACACTAACCCGCGCCCTCACACGTACGCTCCCCCTAGAGCGTTGTCGTACCCTCACCTGGACCCTAAACCGTCCCCGTCCCCTAACCCTAACCCTAGCCCGAACCCTAACCCTAACCCTTCCCCGAAGCCTGACCCTCAGCCGTCCCCTAATCCTAACCCGTACGCTGACACTAACCCGCGCCCTCACACGTACGCTCCCCCTAGAGCGTTGTCGTACCCTCACATGGGCCCTAAACCGTCCCCGTCCCCTAACCCTAACCCTAGCCCGAACCCTAACCCTAACCCTTCCCCGAAGCCTGACCCTCACCCGTCCCCTAATCCTAACCCGTACGCTGACACTAACCCGCGCCCTCACACGTACGCTCCCCCTACAACGTTGTCGTACCCTCACCTGGACCCTAAACCGTCCCCGTCCCCTAACCCTAACCCTAGCCGGAACCCTAACCCTAACCCTTCCCCGAAGCCTGACCCTCACCCGTCCCCTAATCCTAACCCGTACGCTGACACTAACCCGCGCCCTCACACGTACGCTCCCCCTAGAGCGTTGTCGTACCCTCACCTGGACCCTAAACCGTCCCCATCCCCTAACCCTAACCCTAGCCCGAACCCTAACCCTAACACTTCGCCGAAGCCTGACCCTCACACGTCCCCTAATCCTAACCCGTACGCTGACACTAACCCGCGCCCTCACACGTACGCTCCCCCTAGAGCGTTGTCGTACCCTCACCTGGACCCTAAACCGTCCCCGTCCCCTAACCCTAACCCTAGCCCGAACCCTATCCCTAACCCTTCCCCGAAGCCTGACCCTCAGCCGTCCCCTAATCCTAACCCGTACGCTGACACTAACCCGCGCCCTCACACGTACGCTCCCCCTAGAGCGTTGTCGTACCCTCACCTGGACCCTAAACCGTCCCCGTCCCCTAATCCTAACCCTAGCCCGAACCCTAACCCTAACCCTTCCCCGAAGCCTGACCCTCACCCGTCCCCTAATCCTAACCCGTACGCTGACACTAACCCGCGCCCTCACACGTACCCTCCCCCTAGAGCGTTGTCGTACCCTCACCTGGACCCTAAAACGTCCCCGTCCCCTAACCCTAACCCTAGCCCGAACCCTAACCTTAACCCTTCGCCGAAGCCTGACCCTCACCCGTCCCCTAATCCTAACCCGTACGCTGACACTAACCCGCGCCCTCACACGTACGCTCCCCCTAGAGCGTTGTCGTACCCTCACCTGGACCCTCAACCGTCCCCGTCCCCTAACCCTAACCCTAGCCCGAACCCTATACATAACCCTTCGCCGAAGCCTGACCCTCACCCGTCCCCTAATCCTAACCCGTACGCTGACACTAACCCGCGCCCTCACACGTACGATCCCCTTAGAGCGTTGTCGTACCCTCACCTGGACCCTAAACCGTCCCCGTCCCCTAACCCTATCCCTACCCCGAACCCTAACCCTAACCCTTCCCCGAAGCCTGACCCTCACCCGTACCCTAATCCTAACCCGTACGCTGACACTAACCCGCGCCCTCACACGTAAGCTCCCCCTAGAGTGTTGTCGTACCCTCACCTGGACCCTAAACCGTCCCTGTACCCTAACCCTAACCCTAGCCCGAACCCTAACCCTAACCCTTCCCCGAAGCCTGACCCTCACCCGTCCCCTAATCCTAACCCGTACGCTGACACTAACCCGCGCCCTCACACGTACGCTCCCCCTAGAGCGTTGTCGTACCCTCACCTGGACCCTAAACCGTCCCCGTCCCCTAACCCTAACCCTAGCCCGAACCCTAACCCTAACACTTCCCCGAAACCTGACCCTCACCCGTCCCCTAATCCTAACCCGTACGCTGACACTAACCCGCGCCCTCACATGTACGCTCCCCCTAGAGCGTTGTCGTACCCTCACCTGGACCCTAAACCGTCCCCGTCCCCTAACCCTAACCCTAGCCCGAACACTAACCCTAACCCTTCCCCGAAGCCTGACCCTCACCCGTCCCCTAATCCTAAACCGTACGCTGACACTAACCCGCACCCTCACACGTACGCTCCCCCTAGAGTGTTGTCGTACCCTCACCTGGACCCTAAACCGTCCCCGTCCCCTAACCCTAACCCTAGCCCGAACCCTAACCCTAACCCTTCGCCGAAGCCTGACCCTCACCCGTCCCCTAATCCTAACCCGTACGCTGACACTAACCCACGCCCTCACACGTACGCTCTCCCTAGAGCGTTGTCGTACACTCACCTGGACCCTAAACCGTCCCCGTCCCCTAACCCTAACCCTAGGCCGAACCCTAACCCTAACCCTTCCCCGAAGCCTGACCCTCAGCCGTCCCCTAATCCTAACCCGTACGCTGACACTAACCCGCGCCCTCACACGTACGCTCCCCCTAGAGCATTGTCGTACCCTCACCTGGACCCTACACCGTCCCCGTCCCCTAACCCTAACCCTAGCCCGAACCCTAACACTAACCCTTCCCCGAAGCCTGACCCTCAGCCGTCCCCTAATCCTAACCCGTACGCTGACACTAACCCGCGCCCTCACACGTACGCTCCCCCTAGAGCGTTGTCGTACCCTCACCTGGACCCTAAACCGTCCCCGTCCCCTAACCCTAACCCTAGCCCGAACCCTAAACCTAACCCTTCGCCGAAGCCTGACCCTCACACGTCCCCTAATCCTAACCCGTACGCTGACACTAACCCGCGCCCTCACACGTACGCTCCCCCTAGAGCGTTGTCGTACCCTCACCTGGACCCTAAACCGTCCCCGTCCCCTAAACCTAACCCTAGCCCGAACCCTAACCCTAACCCTTCCCCGAAGCCTGACCCTCAGCCGTCCCCTAATCCTAACCCGTACGCTGACACTAACCCGCGCCCTCACACGTACGCTCCCCCTAGAACGTTGTCGTACCCTCACCTGGACCCTAAACCGTCCCCGTCCCCTAACGCTAACCCTAGCCCGAACCCTAACCCTAACCCTTCCCCGAAGCCTGACCCTCACCCGTCCCCTAATCCTAACCCGTACGCTGACACTAACCCGCGCCCTCACACGTACGCTCCCCCTAGAGCGTTGTCGTACCCTCACCTGGACCCTAAACCGTCCCCGTCCCCTAACCCTAACCCTAGCCCGAACCCTAACCCTAACCCTTCCCCGAAGCCTGACCCTCACCCGTCCCCTAATCCTAACCCGTACGCTGACACTAACCCGCGCCCTCACACGTACGCTCCCCCTAGAGCGTTGTCGTACTCTCACCTGGACCCTAAACCGTCCCCATCCCCTAACCCTAACCCTAGCCCGAACCCTAACCCTAACCCTTCGCCGTAGCCTGACACTCACACGTCCCCTAATCCTAACCCGTACGCTGACACTAACCCGCGCCCTCACACGTACGCTCCCCCTAGAGCGTTGTCGTACCCTCACCAGGACTCTAAACCGTCCCCGTCCCCTAACCCTAACCCTAGCCCGAACCCTATCCCTAACCCTTCCCCGAAGCCTGACCCTCAGCCGTCCCCTAATCCTAACCCGTACGCTGACACTAACCCGCGCCCTCACACGTACGCTCCCCCTAGAGCGTTGTCGTACCCTCACCTGGACCCTAAACCGTCCCCGTCCCCTAACCCTAACCCTAGCCCGAACCCTAACCCTAACCCTTCCCCGAAGCCTGACCCTCACCCGTCCCCTAATCCTAACCCGTACGCTGACACTAACCCGCGCCATCACACGTACGCTCCCCCTAGAGCGTGGTCGTACCCTCACCTGGACCCTAAACCGTCCCCGTCCCCTAACCCTAACCCTAGCCCGAACCCTAACCCTAACCCTTCCCCGAAGCCTGACCCTCACCCGTCCCCTAATCCTAACCCGTACGCTGACACTAACCCGCGCCCTCACACGTACGCTCCCCCTAGAGCGTTGTCGTACCCTCACCTGGACCCTAAACCGTCCCCGTCCCCTAACCCTAACCCTAGCCCGAACCCTAACCCTAACCCTTCGCCGAAGCCTGACCCTCACACGTCCCCTAATCCTAACCCGTACGCTGCCACTAACCCGCGCCCTCACACGTACGCTCCCCCTAGAGCGTTGTCGTACCCTCACCTGGACCCTAAACCGTCCCCGTCCCCTACCCCTAACCCTAGCCCGAACCCTAACCCTAACCCTTCCCCGAAGCCTGACCCTCAGCCGTCCCCTAATCCTAACCCGTACGCTGACACTAACCCGCGCCCTCACACGTACGCTCCCCCTAGAGCGTTGTCGTACCCTCACCTGGACCCTAAACCGTCCCCGTCCCCTAACCCTAACCCTAGCCCGAACCCTAAACCTAACCCTTCCCCGAAGCCTAACCCTCACCCGTCCCCTAATCCTAACCCGTACGCTGACACTAACCCACGCCCTCACACGTACGCTCCCCCTAGAGCGTTGTCGTACTCTCACCTGGACCCTAAACCGTCTTCGTCCCCTAACCCTAACCCTAGCCCGAACCCTAACCCTAACCCTTCCCCGAAGCCTGACCCTCACCCGTCCCCTAATCCTAACCCGTACGGTGACACTAACCCGCGCCCTCACACGTACGCTCCCCCTATAGCGTTGTCGTACTCTCACCTGGACCCTAAACCGTCCCCGTCCCCTAACCCTAACCCTAGCCCGAACCCTAACCCTAACCCTTCCCCGAAGCCTGACCCTCACCCGTCCCCTAATCCTAACCCGTACGCTGACACTAACCCGCGCCCTCACACGTACGCTCCCCCTAGAGCGTTGTCGTACCCTCACCTGGAACCTAAACCGTCCCCGTCCCCTAACCCTAACCCTAGCCCGAACCCTAACCCTAACCCTTCCCCGAAGCCTGACCCTCACCCGTCCCCTAATCCTAACCCGTACGCTGACACTAACCCGCGCCCTCACACGTACGCTCCCCCTAGAGCGTTGTCGTACCATCACCTGGACCCTAAACCGTCCCCGTCCCCTAACCCTAACCCTAGCCCGAACCCTAACCCTAACCCTTCACCGAAGCCTGACCCTCACCCGTCCCCTAATCCTAACCCGTACGCTGACACTAACCCGCGCCCTCACACGTACGCTCCCCCTAGAGCGTTGTCGTACCCTCACCTGGACCCTAAACCGTCCCCGTCCCCTAACCCTAACCCTAGCCCGAACCCTAACCCTAACCCTTCCCCGAAGCCTGACCCTCACCCGTCCCCTAATCCTAACCCGTACGCTGACACTAACCCGCGCCCTCACACGTACGCTCCCCCTAGAGCGTTGTCGTACCCTCACCTGGACCCTAAACCGTCCCCGTCCCCTAACCCTAACCCTAGCCCGAACCCTAACCCTAACGCTTCCCCGCAGCCTGACCCTCACCCGTCCCCTAATCCTAACCCGTACGCTGACACTAACCCGCGCCCTCACACGTACGCTCCCCCTAGAGTGTTGTCGTACCCTCACCTGGACCCTAAACCGTCCCCGTCCCCTAACCCTAACCCTAGCCCGAACCCTAACCCTAACCCTTCCCCGAAGCCTGACCCTCACCCGTCCCCTAATCCTAACCCGTACGCTGACACTAACCCGCGCCCTCACACGTACGCACCCCTAGAGCGTTGTCGTACCCTCACCTGGACCCTAAACCGTCCCCGTCCCCTAACCCTATCCCTAGCCCGAACCCTAACCCTAACCCTTCCCCGAAGCCTGACCCTCACCCGTCCCCTAATCCTAACCCGTATGCTTACACTAGCCCGCGCCCTCACACGTATGCTCCCCCTAGAGCGTTGTCGTACCCTCACATGGACCCTAAACCGTCCCCGTCCCCTAACCCTAACCCTAGCCCGAACCCTAACCCTAACCCTTCCCCGAAGCCTGACCCTCACCCGTCCCCTAATCCTAACCCGTACGCTGACACTAACCCGCGCCCTCACACGTACGCTCCCCCTAGAACGTTGTCGTACCCTCACCTGGACCCTAAACCGTCCCCGTCCCCTAACCCTAACCCTAGCCCGAACCCTAACCCTAACCCTTCCCCGAAGCCTGACCCTCACCCGTCCCCTAATCCTAACCCGTACGCTGACACTAACCCGCGCCCTCACACGTACGCTCCCCCTAGAGCGTTGTCGTACCCTCACCTGGACCCTAAACCGTCCCCATCCCCTAACCCTAACCCTAGCCCGAACCCTAACCCTAACACTTCGCCGAAGCCTGACCCTCACACGTCCCCTAATCCTAACCCGTACGCTGACACTAACCCGCGCCCTCACACGTACGCTCCCCCTAGAGCGTTGTCGTACCCTCACCTGGACCCTAAACCGTGCCCGTCCCCTAACCCTAACCCTAGCCCGAACCCTATCCCTAACCCTTCCCCGAAGCCTGACCCTCAGCCGTCCCCTAATCCTAACCCGTACGCTGACACTAACCCGCGCCCTCACACGTACGCTCCCCCTAGAGCGTTGTCGTACCCTCACCTGGACCCTAAACCGTCCCCGTCCCCTAACCCTAACCCTAGCCCGAACCCTAACCCTAACCCTTCCCCGAAGCCTGACCCTCAGCCGTCCCCTAATCCTAACCCGTACGCTGACACTAACCCGCGCCCTCACACGTACGCTCCCCCTAGAGCGTTGTCGTACCCTCACCTGGACCCTAAAACGTCCCCGTCCCCTAACCCTAACCCTAGCCCGAACCCTAACCTTAACCCTTCGCCGAAGCCTGACCCTCACCCGTCCCCTAATCCTAACCCGTACGCTGACACTAACCCGCGCCCTCACACGTACGCTCCCCCTAGAGCGTTGTCGTACCCTCACCTGGACCCTAAACCGTCCCCGTCCCCTAACCCTAACCCTAGCCCGAACCCTATACCTAACCCTTCGCCGAAGCCTGACCCTCACCCGTCCCCTAATCCTAACCCGTACGCTGACACTAACCCGCGCCCTCACACGTACGATCCCCTTAGAGCGTTGTCGTACCCTCACCTGGACCCTAAACCGTCCCCGTCCCCTAACCCTATCCCTACCCCGAACCCTAAACCTAACCCTTCCCCGAAGCCTGACCCTCACCCGTACCCTAATCCTAACCCGTACGCTGACACTAACCCGCGCCCTCACACGTAAGCTCCCCCTAGAGTGTTGTCGTACCCTCACCTGGACCCTAAACCGTCCCTGTCCCCTAACCCTAACCCTAGCCCGAACCCTAACCCTAACCCTTCCCCGAAGCCTGACCCTCACCCGTCCCCTAATCCTAACCCGTACGCTGACACTAACCCGCGCCCTCACACGTACGCTCCCCCTAGAGCGTTGTCGTACCCTCACCTGGACCCTAAACCGTCCCCGTCCCCTAACCCTAACCCTAGCCCGAACCCTAACCCTAACACTTCCCCGAAGCCTGACCCTCACCCGTCCCCTAATCCTAACCCGTACGCTGACACTAACCCGCGCCCTCACACGTACGCTCCCCCTAGAGCGTTGTCGTACCCTCACCTGGACCCTAAACCGTCCCCGTACCCTAACCCTAACCCTAGCCCGAACCCTAACCCTAACGCTTCCCCGAAGCCTGACCCTCACCCGTCCCCTAATCCTAACCCGTACGCTGACACTAAGCCACACCCTCACACGTACGCTCCCCCTAGAGTGTTGTCGTACCCTCACCTGGACCCTAAACCGTCCCCGTCCCCTAACCCTAACCCTAGCCCGAACCCTAACCCTAACCCTTCGCCGAAGCCTGACCCTCATCCGTGCCCAAATCCTAACCCGTACGCTGACACTAACCCGCGCCCTCACATGTACGCTCCCCCTAGAGCGTTGTCGTACCCTCACCTGGACCCTAAACCGTCCCCGTCCCCTAACCCTAACCCTAGCCCGAACACTAACCCTAACCCTTCCCCGAAGCCTGACCCTCACCCGTCCCCTAATCCTAAACCGTACGCTGACACTAACCCGCACCCTCACACGTACGCTCCCCCTAGAGTGTTGTCGTACCCTCACCTGGACCCTAAACCGTCCCCGTCCCCTAACCCTAACCCTAGCCCGAACCCTAACCCTAACCCTTCGCCGAAACCTGACCCTCACCCGTCCCCTAATCCTAACCCGTACGCTGACACTAACCCACGCCCTCACACGTACGCTCTCCCTAGAGCGTTGTCGTACACTCACCTGGACCCTAAACCGTCCCCGTCCCCTAACCCTAACCCTAGCCCGAACCCTAACCCTAACCCTTCCCCGAAGCCTGACCCTCAGCCGTCCCCTAATCCTAACCCGTACGCTGACACTAACCCGCGCCCTCACACGTACGCTCCCCCTAGAGCATTGTCGTACCCTCACCTGCACCCTACACCGTCCCCGTCCCCTAACCCTAACCCTAGCCCGAACCCTAACCCTAACCCTTCCCCGAAGCCTGACCCTCAGCCGTCCCCTAATCCTAACCCGTACGCTGACACTAACCCGCGCCCTCACACGTACGCTCCCCCTAGAGCGTTGTCGTACCCTCACCTGGACCCTAAACCGTCCCCGTCCCCTAACCCTAACCCTAGCCCGAACCCTAAACCTAACCCTTCGCCGAAGCCTGACCCTCACACGTCCCCTAATCCTAACCCGTACGCTGACACTAACCCGCGCCCTCACACGTACGCTCCCCCTAGAGCGTTGTCGTACCCTCACCTGGACCCTAAACCGTCCCCGTCCCCTAAACCTAACCCTAGCCCGAACCCTAACCCTAACCCTTCCCCGAAGCCTGACCCTCACCCGTCCCCTAATCCTAACCCGTACGCTGACACTAACCCGCGCCCTCACACGTACGCTCCCCCTAGAACGTTGTCGTACCCTCACCTGGACCCTAAACCGTCCCCGTCCCCTAACCCTAACCCTAGCCCGAACCCTAACCCTAACCCTTCCCCGAAGCCTGACCCTCACCCGTCCCCTAATCCTAACCCGTACGCTGACACTAACCCGCGCCCTCACACGTACGCTCCCCCTAGAGCGTTGTCGTACCCTCACCTGGACCCTAAACCGTCCCCATCCCCTAACCCTAACCCTAGCCCGAACCCTAACCCTAACCCTTCGCCGAAGCCTGACCCTCACACGTCCCCTAATCCTAACCCGTACGCTGACACTAACCCGCGCCCTCACACGTACGCTCCCCCTAGAGCGTTGTCGTACCCTCACCTGGACCCTAAACCGTCCCCGTCCCCTAACCCTAACCCTAGCCCGAACCCTATCCCTAACCCTTCCCCGAAGCCTGACCCTCAGCCGTCCCCTAATCCTAACCCGTACGCTGACACTAACCCGCGCCCTCACACGTACGCTCCCCCTAGAGCGTTGTCGTACCCTCACCTGGACCCTACACCGTCCCCGTCCCCTAACCCTAACCCTAGCCCGAACCCTAACCCTAACCCTTCCCCGAAGCCTGACCCTCAGCTGTCCCCTAATCCTAACCCGTACGCTGACACTAACCCGCGCCCTCACACGTACGCTCCCCCTAGAGCGTTGTCGTACCCTCACCTGGACCCTGAACCGTCCCCGTCTCCTAACACTAACCCTAGCCCGAAACCTAACCCTAACGCTTCCCCGAAGCCTGACCCTCAGCCGTCCCCTAATCCTAACCCGTACGCTGACACTAACCCGCGCCCTCACACGAACGCTCCCCCTAGAGCGTTGTCGTACCCTCACCTGGACCCTAAACCGTCCCCGTCCCCTAACCCTAACCCTAGCCCGAACCCTAACCCTAACCCTTCCCCGAAGCCTGACCCTCAGCCGTCCCCTATTCCTAACCCGTACGCTGACACTAACCCGCGCCCTCACACGTACGCTCCCCCTAGAGCGTTGTCGTACCCTCACCTGGACCCTAAACCGTCCCCGTCCCCTAACCCTAACCCTACCCCGAACCCTAACCCTAACCCTTCCCCGAAGCCTGACCCTCAGCCGTCCCCTTATCCTAACCCGTACGCTGACACTAACCCGCGGCCTCACACGTACGCTCCCCCTAGAGCGTTGTCGTACCCTCACCTGGACCCTAAACCGTCCCCGTCCCCTAACCCTAACCCTAGCCCGAACCCTAACCCTAACCCTTCCCCGAAGCCTGACCCTCAGCCGTCCCCTAATCCTAACCCGTACGCTGACACTAACCCGCGCCCTCACACGTACGCTCCCCCTAGAGCGTTGTCGTACCCTCACCTGGACCCTAAACCGTCCCTGTCCCCTAACCCTAACCCTAGCCCGAACCCTAACCCTAACCCTTCCCCGAAGCCTGACCCTCAGCCGTCCCCTAATCCTAACCCGTACGCTGACACTAACCCGCGCCCTCACACGAACGCTCCCCCTAGAGCGTTGTCGTACCCTCACCTGGACCCTACACCGTCCCCGTCCCCTAACCCTAACCCTAGCCCGAACCCTAACCCTAACCCTTCCCCGAAGCCTGACCCTCAGCCGTCCCCTAATCCTAACCCGTACGCTGACACTAACCCGCGCCCTCACACGTACGCTCTCCCTAGAGCGTTGTCGTACCCTCACCTGGACCCTAAACCGTCCCCGTCCCCTAACCCTAACCCTAGCCCGAACCCTAACCCTAACCCTTCCCCGAAGCCTGACCCTCACCCGTCCCCTAATCCTAACCCGTACGCTGACACTAACCCGCGCCCTCACACGTACGCTCCCCCTAGAGCGTTGTCGTACCCTCACCTGGACCCTAAACCGTCCCCGTCCCCTAACCCTAACCCTAGCCCGAACCCTAACCCTAACCCTTCCCCGAAGCCTGAACCTCAGCCGTCCCCTAATCCTAACCCGTACGCTGACACTAACCCGCGCCCTCACACGTACGCTCCCCCTAGAGCGTTGTCGTACCCTCACCTGGACCCTACACCGTCCCCGTCCCCTAACCCTAACCCTAGCCCGAACCCTAACCCTAACCCTTCCCCGAAGCCTGACCCTCAGCCGTCCCCTAATCCTAACCCGTACGCTGACACTAACCCGCGCCCTCACACGTACGCTCTCCCTAGAGCGTTGTCGTACCCTCACCTGGACCCTAAACCGTCCCCGTCCCCTAACCCTAACCCTAGCCCGAACCCTAACCCTAACCCTTCCCCGAAGCCTGACCCTCAGCCGTCCCCTAATCCTAACCCGTACGCTGACACTAACCCGCGCCCTCACACGTACGCTCCCCCTAGAGCGTTGTCGTACCCTCACCTGGACCCTAAACCGTCCCCGTCCCCTAACCCTAACCCTAGCCCGAACCCTAACCCTAACCCTTCCCCGAAGCCTGACCCTCACCCGTCCCCTAATCCTAACCCGTACGCTGACACTAACCCGCGCCCTCACACGTACACTCCCCCTAGAGCGTTGTCGTACCCTCACCTGGACCCTAAACCGTCCCCGTCCCCTAACCCTAACCCTAGCCCGAACCCTAACCCTAACCCTTCCCCGAAGCCTGACCCTCACCCGTCCCCGAATCCTAACCCGTACGCTGACACTAACCCGCGCCCTCACACGTACGCTCCCCCTAGAGCGTTGTCGTACCCTCACCTGGACCCTAAACCGTCCCCGTCCCCTAACCCTAACCCTAGCCTGAACCCTAACCCTAACCCTTCCCCGAAGCCTGACCCTCAGCCGTCCCCTAATCCTAACCCGTACGCTGACACTAACCCGCGCCCTCACACGTACGCTCCCCCTAGAGCGTTGTCGTACCCTCACCTGGACCCTACACCGTCCCCGTCCCCTAACCCTAACCCTAGCCCGAACCCTAACCCTAACCCTTCCCCGAAGCCTGACCCTCAGCCGTCCCCTAATCCTAACCCGTACGCTGACACTAACCCGCGCCCTCACACGTACGCTCCCCCTAGAGCGTTGTCGTACCCTCACCTGGACCCTAAACCGTCCCCGTCCCCTAACCCTAACCCTAGCCCGAACCCTAACCCTAACCCTTCCCCGAAGCCTGACCCTCACCCGTCCCCTAATCCTAACCCGTACGCTGACACTAACCCGCGCCCTCACACGTACACTCCCCCTAGAGCGTTGTCGTACCCTCACCTGGACCCTAAACCGTCCCCGTCCCCTAACCCTAACCCTAGCCCGAACCCTAACCCTAACCCTTCCCCGAAGCCTGATCCTCACCCGTCCCCTAATCCTAACCTGTACGCTGACACTAACCCGCGCCCTCACACGTACGCTCCCCCTAGAGCGTTGTCGTACCCTCACCTGGACCCTAAACCGTCCCCGTCCCCTAACCCTAACCCTAGCCCGAACCCTAACCCTACCCCTTCCCCGAAGCCTGACCCTCAGCCGTCCCCTAATCCTAACCCGTACGCTGACACTAACCCGCGCCCTCACACGTACGCTCCCCCTAGAGCGTTGTCGTACCCTCACCTGGACCCTAAACCGTCCCCGTCCCCTAACCCTAACCCTAGCCCGAACCCTAACCCTAACCCTTCGCCGAAGCCTGACCCTCAGCCGTCCCCTAATCCTAACCCGTACGCTGACACTAACCCGCGGCCTCACACGTACGCTCCCCCTAGAGCGTTGTCGTACCCTCACCTGGACCCTACACCGTCCCCGTCCCCTAACCCTAACCCTAGCCCGAACCCTAACCCTAACCCTTCCCCGAAGCCTGACCCTCAGCCGTCCCCTAATCCTAACCCGTACGCTGACACTAACCCGCGCCCTCACACGTACGCTCCCCCTAGAGCGTTGTCGTACCCTCACCTGGACCCTAAACCGTCCCCGTCCCCTAACCCTAACCCTAGCCCGAACCCTAACCCTAACCCTTCCCCGAAGCCTGACCCTCACCCGTCCCCTAATCCTAACCCGTACGCTGACACTAACCCGCGCCCTCACACGTACACTCCCCCTAGAGCGTTGTCGTACCCTCACCTGGACCCTAAACCGTCCCCGTCCCCTAACCCTAACCCTAGCCCGAACCCTAACCCTAACCCTTCCCCGAAGCCTGATCCTCACCCGTCCCCTAATCCTAACCTGTACGCTGACACTAACCCGCGCCCTCACACGTACGCTCCCCCTAGAGCGTTGTCGTACCCTCACCTGGACCCTAAACCGTCCCCGTCCCCTAACCCTAACCCTAGCCCGAACCCTAACCCTACCCCTTCCCCGAAGCCTGACCCTCAGCCGTCCCCTAATCCTAACCCGTACGCTGACACTAACCCGCGCCCTCACACGTACGCTCCCCCTAGAGCGTTGTCGTACCCTCACCTGGACCCTAAACCGTCCCCGTCCCCTAACCCTAACCCTAGCCCGAACCCTAACCCTAACCCTTCGCCGAAGCCTGACCCTCAGCCGTCCCCTAATCCTAACCCGTACGCTGACACTAACCCGCGGCCTCACACGTACGCTCCCCCTAGAGCGTTGTCGTACCCTCACCTGGACCCTACACCGTCCCCATCCCCTAACCCTAACCCTAGCCCGAACCCTAACCCTAACCCTTCCCCGAAGCCTGACCCTCAGCCGTCCCCTAATCCTAACCCGTACGCTGACACTAACCCGCGCCCTCACACGTACGCTCCCCCTAGAGCGTTGTCGTACCCTCATCTGGACCCTGAACCGTCCCCGTCCCCTACCCCTAAGCCTAGCCCGAACCCTGACCCTAACCCTTCCCCGAAGCCTGACCCTCAGCCGTCCCCTAATCCTAACCCGTACGCTGACACTAACCCGCGCCCTCACAGGTACGCTCCCCCTAGAGCGTTGTCGTACCCTCACCTGGACCCTGAACCGTCCCCGTCCCCTAACCCTAACCCTAGCCCGAACCCTAACCCTAACGCTTCCCCGAAGCCTGACCCTCAGCCGTCCCCTAATCCTAACCCGTACGCTGACACTAACCCGCGCCCTCACACGAACGCTCCCCCTAGAGCGTTGTCGTACCCTCACCTGGACCCTAAACCGTCCCCGTCCCCTAACCCTAACCCTAGCCCGAACCCTAACCCTAACCCTTCCCCGAAGCCTGACCCTCAGCCGTCCCCTATTCCTAACCCGTACGCTGAAACTAACCCGCGCCCTCACACGTACGCTCCCCCTAGAGCGTTGTCGTACCCTCACCTGGACCCTAAACCGTCCCCGTACCCTAACCCTAACCCTAGCCCGAACCCTAACCCTAACCCATCCCCGAAGCCTGACCCTCAGCCGTCCCCTTATCCTAACCCGTACGCTGACACTAACCCGCGGCCTCACACGTACGCTCCCCCTAGAGCGTTGTCGTACCCTCACCTGGACCCTAAACCGTCCCCGTCCCCTAACCCTAACCCTAGCCCGAACCCTAACCCTAACACTTCCCCGAAGCCTGACCCTCAGCCGTCCCCTAATCCTAACCCGTACGCTGACACTAACCCGCGCCCTCACACGTACGCTCCCCCTAGAGCGTTGTCGTACCCTCACCTGGACCCTAAACCGTCCCCGTCCCCTAACCCTAACCCTAGCCCGAACCCTAACCCTAACCCTTCCCCGAAGCCTGACCCTCAGCCGTCCCCTAATCCTAACCCGTACGCTGACACTAACCCGCGCCCTCACACGAACGCTCCCCCTAGAGCGTTGTCGTACCCTCACCTGGACCCTACACCGTCCCCGTCCCCTAACCCTAACCCTAGCCCGAACCCTAACCCTAACCCTTCCCCGAAGCCTGACCCTCAGCCGTCCCCTAATCCTAACCCGTACGCTGACACTAACCCGCGCCCTCACACGTACGCTCTCCCTAGAGCGTTGTCGTACCCTCACCTGGACCCTAAACCGTCCCCGTCCCCTAACCCTAACCCTAGCCCGAACCCTAACCCTAACACTTCCCCGAAGCCTGACCCTCACCCGT
Source organism: Globicephala melas (assembly GCF_963455315.2). Taxonomy (NCBI): domain Eukaryota; kingdom Metazoa; phylum Chordata; class Mammalia; order Artiodactyla; family Delphinidae; genus Globicephala; species Globicephala melas. The sequence continues at coordinate 157,484 of NW_027207502.1, read as the reverse complement.
CCCCTAATCCTAACCCGTACGCTGACACTAACCCGCGCCCTCACACGTACGCTCCCCCTAGAGCGTTGTCGTACCCTCACCTGGACCCTAAACCGTCCCCGTCCCCTAACCCTAACCCTAGCCCGAACCCTAACCCTAACCCTTCCCCGAAGCCTGACCCTCACCCGTCCCCGAATCCTAACCCGTACGCTGACACTAACCCGCGCCCTCACACGTACGCTCCCCCTAGAGCGTTGTCGTACCCTCACCTGGACCCTAAACCGTCCCCGTCCCCTAACCCTAACCCTAGCCCGAACCCTAACCCTAACCCTTCCCCGAAGCCTGACCCTCAGCCGTCCCCTAATCCTAACCCGTACGCTGACACTAACCCGCGCCCTCACACGTACGCTCCCCCTAGAGCGTTGTCGTACCCTCACCTGGACCCTACACCGTCCCCGTCCCCTAACCCTAACCCTAGCCCGAACCCTAACCCTAACCCTTCCCCGAAGCCTGACCCTCAGCCGTCCCCTAATCCTAACCCGTACGCTGACACTAACCCGCGCCCTCACACGTACGCTCCCCCTAGAGCGTTGTCGTACCCTCACCTGGACCCTCAACCGTCCCCGTCCCCTAACCCTAACCCTAGCCCGAACCCTAACCCTAACCCTTCGCCGAAGCCTGACCCTCAGCCGTCCCCTAATCCTAACCCGTACGCTGACACTAACCCGCGCCCTCACACGTACGCTCCCCCTAGAGCGTTGTCGTACCCTCACCTGGACCCTAAACCGTCCCCGTCCCCTAACCCTAACCCTAGCCCGAACCCTAACCCTAACCCTTCCCCGAAGCCTGACCCTCACCCGTCCCCTAATCCTAACCCGTACGCTGACACTAACCCGCGCCCTCACACGTACGCTCCCCCTAGAACGTTGTCGTACCCTCACCTAGACCCTAAACCGTCCCCGTCCCCTAACCCTAACCCTAGCCCGAACCCTAACCCTAACCCTTCCCCGAAGCCTGACCCTCACCCGTCCCCTAATCCTAACCCGTACGCTGACACTAACCCGCGCCCTCACACGTACGCTCCCCCTAGAGCGTTGTCGTACCCTCACCTGGACCCTAAACTGTCCCCGTCCCCTAACCCTAACCCTAGCCCGAACCCTAACCCTAACCCTTCCCCGAAGCCTGACCCTCAGCCGTCCCCTAATCCTAACCCGTACGCTGACACTAACCCGCGCCCTCACACGTACGCTCCCCCTAGAGCGTTGTCGTACCCTCATCTGGACCCTAAACCGTCCCCGTCCCCTAACCCTAACCCTAGCCCGAACCCTAACCCTAACCCTTCCCCGAAGCCTGACCCTCACCCGTCCCCTAATCCTAACCCGTACGCTGACACTAACCTGCGCCCTCACACGTACGCTCCCCCTAGAGCGTTGTCGTACCCTCACCTGGACCCTAAACCGTCCCCGTCCCCTAACCCTAACCCTAGCCCGAACCCTAACCCTAACCCTTCCCCGAAGCCTGATCCTCACCCGTCCCCTAATCCTAACCTGTACGCTGACACTAACCCGCGCCCTCACACGTACGCTCCCCCTAGAGCGTTGTCGTACCCTCACCTGGACCCTAAACCGTCCCCGTCCCCTAACCCTAACCCTAGCCCGAACCCTAACCCTAACCCTTCGCCGAAGCCTGACCCTCACACGTCCCCTAATCCTAACCCGTACGCTGACACTAACCCGCGCCCTCACACGTACGCTCCCCCTAGAGCGTTGTCGTACCCTCACCTGGACCCTGAACCGTCCCCGTCCCCTAACCCTAACCCTAGCCCGAACCCTAACCCTAACCCTTCCCCGAAGCCTGACCCTCACCCGTCCCCTAATCCTAACCCGTACGCTGACACTAACCCGCGCCCTCACACGTACGCTCCCCCTAGAGCGTTGTCGTACCCTCACCTGGACCCTAAACCGTCCCCGTCTCCTAACCCTAACCCTAGCCCGAACCCTAACCCTAACCCTTCGCCGAAGCCTGACCCTCAGCCGTCCCCTAATCCTAACCCGTACGCTGACACTAACCCGCGCCCTCACACGTACGCTCCCCCTAGAGCGTTGTCGTACCCTCACCTGGACCCTAAACCGTCCCCGTCCCCTAACCCTAACCCTAGCCCGAACCCTGACCCTAACCCTTCCCCGAAGCCTGACCCTCAGCCGTCCCCTAATCCTAACCCGTACATTGACACTAACCCGCGCCCTCACACGTACGCTCCCCCTAGAGCGTTGTCGTACCCTCACCTGGACCCTGAACCGTCCCCGTCCCCTAACCCTAACCCTAGCCCGAACCCTAACCCTAACCCTTCCCCGAAGCCTGACCCTCAGCCGTCCCCTAATCCTAACCCGTACGCTGACACTAACCCGCGGCCTCACACGTACGCTCCCCCTAGAGCGTTGTCGTACCCTCACCTGGACCCTAAACCGTCCCCGTCCCCTAACCCTAACCCTAGCCCGAACCCTAACCCTAAGCCTTCCCCGAAGCCTGACCCTCACCCGTCCCCTAATCCTAACCCGTACGCTGACACTAACCCGCGCCCTCACACGTACGCTCCCCTTAGAGCGTTGTCGTACCCTCACCTGGACCCTAAACCGTCTCCGTCCCCTAACCCTAACCCTAGCCCGAACCCTAACCCTAACCCTTCCCCGAAGCCTGACCCTCAGCCGTCCCCTAATCCTAACCCGTACGCTGACACTAACCCGCGGCCTCACACGTACGCTCCCCCTAGAGCGTTGTCGTACCCTCACCTGGACCCTACACCGTCCCCGTCCCCTAACCCTAACCCTAGCCCGAACCCTAACCCTAACCCTTCCCCGAAGCCTGACCCTCAGCCGTCCCCTAATCCTAACCCGTACGCTGACACTAACCCGCGCCCTCACACGTACGCTCCCCCTAGAGCGTTGTCGTACCCTCACCTGGACCCTGAACCGTCCCCGTCCCCTACCCCTAACCCTAGCCCGAACCCTGACCCTAACCCTTCCCCGAAGCCGGAACCTCAGCCGTCCCCTAATCCTAACCCGTACGCTGACACTAACCCGCGCCCTCACACGTACGCTCCCCCTAGAGCGTTGTCGTACCCTCACCTGGACCCTGAACCGTCCCCGTCCCCTAACCCTAACCCTAGCCCGAACCCTAACCCTAACCCTTCCCCGAAGCCTGACCCTCAGCCGTCCCCTAATCCTAACCCGTACGCTGACACTAACCCGCGCCCTCACACGAACGCTCCCCCTAGAGCGTTGTCGTACCCTCACCTGGACCCTAAACCGTCCCCGTCCCCTAACCCTAACCCTAGCCCGAACCCTAACCCTAACCCTTCCCCGAAGCCTGACCCTCAGCCGTCCCCTAATCCTAACCCGTACGCTGACACTAACCCGCGCCCTCACACGTACGCTCCCCCTAGAGCGTTGTCGTACCCTCACCTGGACCCTACACCGTCCCCGTCCCCTACCCCTAACCCTAGCCCGAACCCTGACCCTAAAACTTCCCCGAAGCCTGACCCTCAGCCGTCCCCTAATCCTAACCCGTACGCTGACACTAACCCGCGCCCTCACACGTACGCTCCCCCTAGAGCGTTGTCGTACCCTCACCTGGACCCTGAACCGTCCCCGTCCCCTAACCCTAACCCTAGCCCGAACCCTAACCCTAACCCTTCCCCGAAGCCTGACCCTCAGCCGTCCCCTAATCCTAACCCGTACGCTGACACTAACCCACGCCCTCACACGAACGCTCCCCCTAGAGCGTTGTCGTACCCTCACCTGGACCCTAAACCGTCCCCGTCCCCTAACCCTAACCCTAGCCCGAACCCTAACCCTAACCCTTCCCCGAAGCCTGACCCTCAGCCGTCCCCTAATCCTAACCCGTACGCTGACACTAACCCGCGCCCTCACACGTACGCTCCCCCTAGAGCGTTGTCGTACCCTCACCTGGACCCTACACCGTCCCCGTCCCCTAACCCTAACCCTAGCCCGAACCCTAACCCTAACCCTTCCCAGAAGCCTGACCCTCAGCCGTCCCCTATTCCTAACCCGTACGCTGACACTAACCCGCGCCCTCACACGTACGCTCTCCCTAGAGCGTTGTCGTACCCTCACCTGGACCCTAAACCGTCCCCGTCCCCTAACCCTAACCCTAGCCCGAACCCTAACCCTAACCCTTCCCCGAAGCCTGACCCTCACCCGTCCCCTAATCCTAACCCGTACATTGACACTAACCCGCGCCCTCACACTTACGCTCCCCCTAGAGCGTTGTCGTACCCTCACCTGGACCCTAAACCGTCCCCGTCCCCTAACCCTAACCCTAGCCCGAACCCTAACCCTAACCCTTCCTTGAAGCCTGACCCTCACCGTCCCCTAATCCTAACCCGTACGCTGACACTAACCCGCGCCCTCACACGTACGCTCCCCCTAGAGCGTTGTCGTACCCTCACCTGGACCCTAAACCGTCCCCGTCCCCTAACCCTAACCCTAGCCCGAACCCTAACCCTAACCCTTCCCCGAAGCCTGACCCTCAGCCGTCCCCTAATCCTAACCCGTACATTGACACTAACCCGCGCCCTCACACGTACGCTCCCCCTAGAGCGTTGTCGTACCCTCACCTGGACCCTAAACCGTCCCCGTCCCCTAACCCTAACCCTAGCCCGAACCCTAACCCTAACCGTTCGCCGAAGCCTGACCCTCAGCCGTCCCCTAATCCTAACCCGTACGCTGACACTAACCCGCGCCCTCACACGTACGCTCCCCCTAGAGCGTTGTCGTACCCTCACCTGGACCCTAAACCGTCCCCGTCCCCTAACCCTAACCCTAGCCCGAACCCTAACCCTAACCCTTCCCCGAAGCCTGACCCTCAGCCGTCCCCTAATCCTAACCCGTACGCTGACACTAACCCGCGCCCTCACACGTACGCTCCCCCTAGAGCGTTGTCGTACCCTCACCTGGACCCTAAACCGTCCCCGTCCCCTAACCCTAACCCTAGCCCGAACCCTAACCCTAACCCTTCCCCGAAGCCTGATCCTCACCCGTCCCCTAATCCTAACCCGTACGCTGACACTAACCCGCGCCCTCACACGTACGCTCCCCCTAGAGCGTTGTCGTACCCTCATCTGGACCCTAAACCGTCCCCGTCCCCTAACCCTAACCCTAGCCCGAACCCTAACCCTAACCCTTCGCCGAAGCCTGACCCTCACACGTCCCCTAATCCTAACCCGTACGCTGACACTAACCCGCGCCCTCACACGTACGCTCCCCCTACAGCGTTGTCGTACCCTCACCTGGACCCTAAACCGTCCCCGTCCCCTAACCCTAACCCTAGCCCGAACCCTAACCCTAACCCTTCGCCGAAGCCTGACCCTCAGCCGTCCCCTAATCCTAACCCGTACGCTGACACTAACCCGCGCCCTCACACGTACGCTCCCCCTAGAGCGTTGTCGTACCCTCACCTGGACCCTAAACCGTCCCCGTCCCCTAACCCTATCCCTAGCCCGAACCCTAACCCTAACCCTTCCCCGAAGCCTGACCCTCAGCCGTCCCCTAATCCTAACCCGTACGCTGACACTAACCCGCGCCCTCACACGTACGCTCTCCCTAGAGCGTTGTCGTACCCTCACCTGGACCCTAAACCGTCCCCGTCCCCTAACCCTAACCCTAGCCCGAACCCTAACCCTAACCCTTCCCCGAAGCCTGACCCTCACCCGTCCCCTAATCCTAACCCGTACGCTGAAACTAACCCGCGCCCTCACACGTACGCTCCCCCTAGAGCGTTGTCGTACCCTCACCTGGACCCTGAACCGTCCCCGTCCCCTAACCCTAACCCTAGCTCGAACCCTAACCCTAACCCTTTCCCGAAGCCTGACCCTCAGCCGTCCCCTAATCCTAACCCGTACGCTGACACTAACCCGCGACCTCACACGTACGCTCCCCCTAGAGCGTTGTCGTACCCTCACCTGGACCCTCAACCGTCCCCGTCCCCTAACCCTAACCCTAGCCCGAACCCTAACCCTAACCCTTCGCCGAAGCCTGACCCTCAGCCGTCCCCTAATCCTAACCCGTACGCTGACACTAACCCGCGCCCTCACACGTACGCTCCCCCTAGAGCGTTGTCGTACCCTCACCTGGACCCTAAACCGTCCCCGTCCCCTAACCCTAACCCTAGCCCGAACCCTAACCCTAACCCTTCCCCGAAGCCTGACCCTCACCCGTCCCCTAATCCTAACCCGTACGCTGACACTAACCCGCGCCCTCACACGTACGCTCCCCCTAGAACGTTGTCGTACCCTCACCTAGACCCTAAACCGTCCCCGTCCCCTAACCCTAACCCTAGCCCGAACCCTAACCCTAACCCTTCCCCGAAGCCTGACCCTCACCCGTCCCCTAATCCTAACCCGTACGCTGACACTAACCCGCGCCCTCACACGTACGCTCCCCCTAGAGCGTTGTCGTACCCTCACCTGGACCCTCAACCGTCCCCGTCCCCTAACCCTAACCCTAGCCCGAACCCTAACCCTAACCCTTCGCCGAAACCTGACCCTCAGCCGTCCCCTAATCCTAACCCGTACGCTGACACTAACCCGCGCCCTCACACGTACGCTCCCCCTAGAGCGTTGTCGTACCCTCACCTGGACCCTAAACCGTCCCCGTCCCCTAACCCTAACCCTAGCCCGAACCCTAACCCTAACCCTTCCCCGAAGCCTGACCCTCACCCGTCCCCTAATCCTAACCCGTACGCTGACACTAACCCGCGCCCTCACACGTACGCTCCCCCTAGAACGTTGTCGTACCCTCACCTAGACCCTAAACCGTCCCCGTCCCCTAACCCTAACCCTAGCCCGAACCCTAACCCTAACCCTTCCCCGAAGCCTGACCCTCACCCGTCCCCTAATCCTAACCCGTACGCTGACACTAACCCGCGCCCTCACACGTACGCTCCCCCTAGAGCGTTGTCGTACCCTCACCTGGACCCTAAACCGTCCCCGTCCCCTAACCCTAACCCTAGCCCGAACCCTAACCCTAACCCTTCCCCGAAGCCTGACCCTCAGCCGTCCCCTAATCCTAACCCGTACGCTGACACTAACCCGCGCCCTCACACGTACGCTCCCCCTAGAGCGTTGTCGTACCCTCACCTGGACCCTAAACCGTCCCCGTCCCCTAACCCTAACCCTAGCCCGAACCCTAACCCTAACCCTTCCCCGAAGCCTGACCCTCACCCGTCCCCTAATCCTAACCCGTACGCTGACACTAACCTGCGCCCTCACACGTACGCTCCCCCTAGAGCGTTCTCGTACCCTCACCTGGACCCTAAACCGTCCCCGTCCCCTAACCCTAACCCTAGCCCGAACCCTAACCCTAACCCTTCCCCGAAGCCTGATCCTCACCCGTCCCCTAATCCTAACCTGTACGCTGACACTAACCCGCGCCCTCACACGTACGCTCCCCCTAGAGCGTTGTCGTACCCTCACCTGGACCCTAAACCGTCCCCGTCCCCTAACCCTAACCCTAGCCCGAACCCTAACCCTAACCCTTCGCCGAAGCCTGACCCTCACACGTCCCCTAATCCTAACCCGTACGCTGACACTAACCCGCGCCCTCACACGTACGCTCCCCCTAGAGCGTTGTCGTACCCTCACCTGGACCCTAAACCGTCCCCGTCCCCTAACCCTAACCCTAGCCCGAACCCTAACCCTAACCCTTCGCCGAAGCCTGACCCTCAGCCGTCCCCTAATCCTAACCCGTACGCTGACACTAACCCGCGCCCTCACACGTACGCTCCCCCTAGAGCGTTGTCGTACCCTCACCTGGACCCTAAACCGTCCCCGTCCCCTAACCCTATCCCTAGCCCGAACCCTAACCCTAACCCTTCCCCGAAGCCTGACCCTCAGCCGTCCCCTAATCCTAACCCGTACGCTGACACTAACCCGCGCCCTCACACGTACGCTCTCCCTAGAGCGTTGTCGTACCCTCACCTGGACCCTAAACCGTCCCCGTCCCCTAACCCTAACCCTAGCCCGAACCCTAACCCTAACCCTTCGCCGAAGCCTGACCCTCAGCCGTCCCCTAATCCTAACCCGTACGCTGACACTAACCCGCGGCCTCACACGTACGCTCCCCCTAGAGCGTTGTCGTACCCTCACCTGGACCCTGAACCGTCCCCGTCCCCTAACCCTAACCCTAGGCCGAAGCCTAACCCTAACCCTTCCCCGAAGCCTGACTCTCAGCCGTCCCCTAATCCTAACCCGTACGCTGACACTAACCCGCGCCCTCACACGTACGCTCCCCCTAGAGCGTTGTCGTACCCTCACCTGGACCCTAAACCGTCCCCGTCCCCTAACCCTAACCCTAGCCCGAACCCTAACCCTAACCCTTCCCCGAAGCCTGACCCTCACCCGTCCCCTAATCCTAACCCGTACATTGACACTAACCCGCGCCCTCACACGTACGCTCCCCCTAGAGCGTTGTCGTACCCTCACCTGGACCCTAAACCGTCCCCGTCCCCTAACCCTAACCCTAGCCCGAACCCTAACCCTAACCCTTCGCCGAAGCCTGACCCTCAGCCGTCCCCTAATCCTAACCCGTACGCTGACACTAACCCGCGCCCTCACACGTACGCTCCCCCTAGAGCGTTGTCGTACCCTCACCTGGACCCTAAACCGTCCCCGTCCCCTAACCCTAACCCTAGCCCGAACCCTAACCCTAACCCTTCCCCGAAGCCTGACCCTCAGCCGTCCCCTAATCCTAACCCGTACGCTGACACTAACCCGCGCCCTCACTCGTACGCTCCCCCTAGAGCGTTGTCGTACCCTCACCTGGACCCTAAACCGTCCCCGTCCCCTAACCCTAACCCTAGCCCGAACCCTAACCCTAACCCTTCCCCGAAGCCTGACCCTCAGCCGTCCCCTAATCCTAACCCGTACGCTGACACTAACCCGCGCCCTCACACGTACGCTCCCCCTAGAGCGTTGTCGTACCCTCACCTGGACCCTACACCGTCCCCGTCCCCTAACCCTAACCCTAGCCCGAACCCTAACCCTAACCCTTCCCCGAAGCCTGACCCTCAGCCGTCCCCTAATCCTAACCCGTACGCTGACACTAACCTGCGCCCTCACACGTACGCTCTCTCTAGAGCGTTGTCGTACCCTCACCTGGACCCTAAACCGTCCCCGTCCCCTAACCCTAACCCTAGCCCGAACCCTAACCCTAAGCCTTCCCCGAAGCCTGACCCTCACCCGTCCCCTAATCCTAACCCGTACGCTGAAACTAACCCGCGCCCTCACACGTACGCTCCCCTTAGAGCGTTGTCGTACCCTCACCTGGACCCTAAACCGTCTCCGTCCCCTAACCCTAACCCTAGCCCGAACCCTAACCCTAACCCTTCCCCGAAGCCTGACCCTCAGCCGTCCCCTAATCCTAACCCGTACGCTGACACTAACCCGCGGCCTCACACGTACGCTCCCCCTAGAGCGTTGTCGTACCCTCACCTGGACCCTACACCGTCCCCGTCCCCTAACCCTAACCCTAGCCCGAACCCTAACCCTAACCCTTCCCCGAAGCCTGACCCTCAGCCGTCCCCTAATCCTAACCCGTACGCTGACACTAACCCGCGCCCTCACACGTACGCTCCCCCTAGAGCGTTGTCGTACCCTCACCTGGACCCTGAACCGTCCCCGTCCCCTACCCCTAACCCTAGCCCGAACCCTGACCCTAACCCTTCCCCGAAGCCTGACCCTCAGCCGTCCCCTAATCCTAACCCGTACGCTGACACTAACCCGCGCCCTCACACGTACGCTCCCCCTAGAGCGTTGTCGTACCCTCACCTGGACCCTGAACCGTCCCCGTCCCCTAACCCTAACCCTAGCCCGAACCCTAACCCTAACCCTTCCCCGAAGCCTGACCCTCAGCCGTCCCCTAATCCTAACCCGTACGCTGACACTAACCCGCGCCCTCACACGAACGCTCCCCCTAGAGCGTTGTCGTACCCTCACCTGGACCCTAAACCGTCCCCGTCCCCTAACCCTAACCCTAGCCCGAACCCTAACCCTAACCCTTCCCCGAAGCCTGACCCTCAGCCGTCCCCTAATCCTAACCCGTACGCTGACACTAACCCGCGCCCTCACACGTACGCTCCCCCTAGAGCGTTGTCGTACCCTCACCTGGACCCTACACCGTCCCCGTCCCCTAACCCTAACCCTAGCCCGAACCCTAACCCTAACCCTTCCCCGAAGCCTGACCCTCAGCCGTCCCCTAATCCTAACCCGTACGCTGACACTAACCCGCGCCCTCACACGTACGCTCTCCCTAGAGCGTTGTCGTACCCTCACCTGGACCCTAAACCGTCCCCGTCCCCTAACCCTAACCCTAGCCCGAACCCTAACCCTAACCCTTCCCCGAAGCCTGACCCTCACCCGTCCCCTAATCCTAACCCGTACATTGACACTAACCCGCGCCCTCACACTTACGCTCCCCCTAGAGCGTTGTCGTACCCTCACCTGGACCCTAAACCGTCCCCGTCCCCTAACCCTAACCTTAGCCCGAACCCTAACCCTAACCCTTCCCCGAAGCCTGACCCTCAGCCGTCCCCTAATCCTAACCCGTACGCTGACACTAACCCGCGGCCTCACACGTACGCTCCCCCTAGAGCGTTGTCGTACCCTCACCTGGACCCTGAACCGTCCCCTTCCCCTAACCCTAACCCTAGGCCGAAGCCTAACCCTAACCCTTCCCCGAAGCCTGACCCTCAGCCGTCCCCTAATCCTAACCCGTACGCTGACACTAACCCGCGCCCTCACACGTACGCTCCCCCTAGAGCGTTGTCGTACCCTCACCTGGACCCTAAACCGTCCCCGTCCCCTAACCCTAACCCTAGCCCGAACCCTAACCCTAACCCTTCCCCGAAGCCTGACACTCACCCGTCCCCTAATCCTAACCCGTACATTGACACTAACCCGCGCCCTCACACGTATGCTCCCCCTAGAGCGTTGTCGTACCCTCACCTGGACCCTAAACCGTCCCCGTCCCCTAACCCTAACCCTAGCCCGAACCCTAACCCTAACCCTTCGCCGAAGCCTGACCCTCAGCCGTCCCCTAATCCTAACCCGTACGCTGACACTAACCCACGCCCTCACACGTACGCTCCCCCTAGAGCGTTGTCGTACCCTCACCTGGACCCTAAACCGTCCCCGTCCCCTAACCCTAACCCTAGCCCGAACCCTAACCCTAACCCTTCGCCGAAGCCTGACCCTCAGCCGTCCCCTAATCCTAACCCGTACGCTGACACTAACCCGCGCCCTCACACGTACGCTCCCCCTAGAGCGTTGTCGTACCCTCACCTGGACCCTAAACCGTCCCCGTCCCCTAACCCTAACCCTAGCCCGAACCCTAACCCTAACCCTTCGCCGAAGCCTGACCCTCACACGTCCCCTAATCCTAACCCGTACGCTGACACTAACCCGCGCCCTCACACGTACGCTCCCCCTACAGCGTTGTCGTACCCTCACCTGGACCCTAAACCGTCCCCGTCCCCTAACCCTAACCCTAGCCCGAACCCTAACCCTAACCCTTCGCCGAAGCCTGACCCTCAGCCGTCCCCTAATCCTAACCCGTACGCTGACACTAACCCGCGCCCTCACACGTACGCTCCCCCTAGAGCGTTGTCGTACCCTCACCTGGACCCTAAACCGTCCCCGTCCCCTAACCCTATCCCTAGCCCGAACCCTAACCCTAACCCTTCCCCGAAGCCTGACCCTCAGCCGTCCCCTAATCCTAACCCGTACGCTGACACTAACCCGCGCCCTCACACGTACGCTCTCCCTAGAGCGTTGTCGTACCCTCACCTGGACCCTAAACCGTCCCCGTCCCCTAACCCTAACCCTAGCCCGAACCCTAACCCTAACACTTCCCCGAAGCCTGACCCTCACCCGTCCCCTAATCCTAACCCGTACGCTGAAACTAACCCGCGCCCTCACACGTACGCTCCCCCTAGAGCGTTGTCGTACCCTCACCTGGACCCTGAACCGTCCCCGTCCCCTAACCCTAACCCTAGCTCGAACCCTAACCCTAACCCTTTCCCGAAGCCTGACCCTCAGCCGTCCCCTAATCCTAACCCGTACGCTGACACTAACCCGCGACCTCACACGTATGCTCCCCCTAGAGCGTTGTCGTACCCTCACCTGGACCCTCAACCGTCCCCGTCCCCTAACCCTAACCCTAGCCCGAACCCTAACCCTAACCCTTCCCCGAAGCCTGACCCTCAGCCGTCCCCTAATCCTAACCCGTACGCTGACACTAACCCGCGCCCTCACACGTACGCTCCCCCTAGAGCGTTGTCGTACCCTCACCTGGACCCTAAACCGTCCCCGTCCCCTAACCCTAACCCTAGCCCGAACCCTAACCCTAACCCTTCCCCGAAGCCTGACCCTCACCCGTCCCCTAATCCTAACACGTACGCTGACACTAACCCGCGCCCTCACACGTACGCTCCCCCTAGAGCGTTGTCGTACCCTCACCTGGACCCTAAACCGTCCCCTTCCCCTAACCCTAACCCTAGCCCGAACCCTAACCCTAACCCTTCCCCGAAGCCTGACCCTCACCCGTCCCCTAATCCTAACCTGTACGCTGACACTAACCCGCGCCCTCACACGTACGCTCCCCCTAGAGCGTTGTCGTACCCTCACCTGGACCCTAAACCGTCCCCGTCCCCTAACCCTAACCCTAGCCCGAACCCTAACCCTAACCCTTCCCCGAAGCCTGACCCTCACCCGTCCCCTAATCCTAACCCGTACGCTGACACTAACCTGCGCCCTCACACGTACACTCCCCCTAGAGCGTTGTCGTACCCTCACCTGGACCCTATACCATCCCCTTCCCCTAACCCTAACCCTAGCCCGAACCCTAACCCTAACCCTTCCCCGAAGCCTGATCCTCACCCGTCCCCTAATCCTAACCTGTACGCTGACACTAACCCGCGCCCTCACACGTACGCTCCCCCTAGAGCGTTGTCGTACCCTCACCTGGACCCTAAACCGTCCCCGTCCCCTAACCCTAACCCTAACCCGAACCCTAACCCTAACCCTTCGCCGAAGCCTGACCCTCACACGTCCCCTAATCCTAACCCGTACGCTGACACTAACCCGCGCCCTCACACGTACGCTCCCCCTAGAGCGTTGTCGTACCCTCACCTGGACCCTAAACCGTCCCCGTCCCCTAACCCTAACCCTAGCCCGAACCCTAACCCTAACCCTTCGCCGAAGCCTGACCCTCAGCCGTCCCCTAATCCTAACCCGTACGCTGACACTAACCTGCGCGCTCACACGTACGCTCCCCCTAGAGCGTTGTCGTACCCTCACCTGGACCCTAAACCGTCCCCGTCCCCTAACCCTATCCCTAGCCCGAACCCTAACCCTAACCCTTCCCCGAAGCCTGACCCTCAGCCGTCCCCTAATCCTAACCCGTACGCTGACACTAACCCGCGCCCTCACACGTACGCTCTCCCTAGAGCGTTGTCGTACCCTCACCTGGACCCTAAACCGTCCCCGTCCCCTAACCCTAACCCTAGCCCGAACCCTAACCCTAACACTTCCCCGAAGCCTGACCCTCACCCGTCCCCTAATCCTAACCCGTACGCTGACACTAACCCGCGCCCTCACACGTACGCTCCCCATAGAGCGTTGTCGTACCCTCACCTGGACCCTAAACCGTCCCCGTCCCCTAACCCTAACCCTAGCCCGAACCCTAACCCTAACCCTTCCCCGAAGCCTGACCCTCAGCCGTCCCCTAATCCTAACCCGTACGCTGACACTAACCCGCGCCCTCACACGTACGCTCCCCCTAGAGCGTTGTCGTACCCTCACCTGGACCCTAAACCGTCTCCGTCCCCTAACCCTAACCCTAGCCCGAACCCTAACCCTAACCCTTCCCCGAAGCCTGACCCTCACCCGTCCCCTAATCCTAACCCGTACGCTGACACTAACCCGCGCCCTCACACGTACGCTCCCCTTAGAGCGTTGTCGTACCCTCACCTGGACCCTAAACCGTCTCCGTCCCCTAACCCTAACCCTAGCCCGAACCCTAACCCTAACCCTTCCCCGAAGCCTGACCCTCAGCCGTCCCCTAATCCTAACCCGTACGCTGACACTAACCCGCGGCCTCACACGTACGCTCCCCCTAGAGCGTTGTCGTACCCTCACCTGGACCCTACACCGTCCCCGTCCCCTAACCCTAACCCTAGCCCGAACCCTAACCCTAACCCTTCCCCGAAGCCTGACCCTCAGCCGTCCCCTAATCCTAACCCGTACGCTGACACTAACCCGCGCCCTCACACGTACGCTCCCCCTAGAGCGTTGTCGTACCCTCACCTGGACCCTGAACCGTCCCCGTCCCCTACCCCTAACCCTAGCCCGAACCCTGACCCTAACCCTTCCCCGAAGCCTGACCCTCAGCCGTCCCCTAATCCTAACCCGTACGCTGACACTAACCCGCGCCCTCACACGTACGCTCCCCCTAGAGCGTTGTCGTACCCTCACCTGGACCCTGAACCGTCCCCGTCCCCTAACCCTAACCCTAGCCCGAACCCTAACCCTAACCCTTCCCCGAAGCCTGACCCTCAGCCGTCCCCTAATCCTAACCCGTACGCTGACACTAACCCGCGCCCTCACACGAACGCTCCCCCTAGAGCGTTGTCGTACCCTCACCTGGACCCTAAACCGTCCCCGTCCCCTAACCCTAACCCTAGCCCGAACCCTAACCCTAACCCTTCCCCGAAGCCTGACCCTCAGCCGTCCCCTAATCCTAACCCGTACGCTGACACTAACCCGCGCCCTCACACGTACGCTCCCCCTAGAGCGTTGTCGTACCCTCACCTGGACCCTACACCGTCCCCGTCCCCTAACCCTAACCCTAGCCCGAACCCTAACCCTAACACTTCCCCGAAGCCTGACCCTCAGCCGTCCCCTAATCCTAACCCGTACGCTGACACTAACCCGCGCCCTCACACGTACGCTCTCCCTAGAGCGTTGTCGTACCCTCACCTGGACCCTAAACCGTCCCCGTCCCCTAACCCTAACCCTAGCCCGAACCCTAACCCTAACCCTTCCCCGAAGCCTGACCCTCACCCGTCCCCTAATCCTAACCCGTACATTGACACTAACCCGCGCCCTCACACTTACGCTCCCCCTAGAGCGTTGTCGTACCCTCACCTGGACCCTAAACCGTCCCCGTCCCCTAACCCTAACCCTAGCCCGAACCCTAACCCTAACCCTTCCCCGAAGCCTGACCCTCAGCCGTCCCCTAATCCTAACCCGTACGCTGACACTAACCCGCGGCCTCACACGTACGCTCCCCCTAGAGCGTTGTCGTACCCTCACCTGGACCCTACACCGTCCCCGTCCCCTAACCCTAACCCTAGCCCGAACCCTAACCCTAACCCTTCCCCGAATCCTGACACTCAGCCGTCCCCTAATCCTAACCCGTACGCTGACACTAACCCGCGCCCTCACACGTACGCTCCCCCTAGAGCGTTGTCGTACCCTCACCTGGACCCTGAACCGTCCCCGTCCCCTACCCCTAACCCTAGCCCGAACCCTGACCCTAACCCTTCCCCGAAGCCTGACCCTCAGCCGTCCCCTAATCCTAACCCGTACGCTGACACTAACCCGCGCCCTCACACGTACGCTCCCCCTAGAGCGTTGTCGTACCCTCACCTGGACCCTGAACCGTCCCCGTCCCCTAACCCTAACCCTAGCCCGAACCCTAACCCTAACCCTTCCCCGAAGCCTGACCCTCAGCCGTCCCCTAATCCTAACCCGTACGCTGACACTAACCCGCGCCCTCACACGAACGCTCCCCCTAGAGCGTTGTCGTACCCTCACCTGGACCCTAAACCGTCCCCGTCCCCTAACCCTAACCCTAGCCCGAACCCTAACCCTAACCCTTCCCCGAAGCCTGACCCTCAGCCGTCCCCTAATCCTAACCCGTACGCTGACACTAACCCGCGCCCTCACACGTACGCTCCCCCTAGAGCGTTGTCGTACCCTCACCTGGACCCTACACCGTCCCCGTCCCCTAACCCTAACCCTAGCCCGAACCCTAACCCTAACCCTTCCCCGAAGCCTGACCCTCAGCCGTCCCCTAATCCTAACCCGTACGCTGACACTAACCCGCGCCCTCACACGTACGCTCTCCCTAGAGCGTTGTCGTACCCTCACCTGGACCCTAAACCGTCCCCGTCCCCTAACCCTAACCCTAGCCCGAACCCTAACCCTAACCCTTCCCCGAAGCCTGACCCTCACCCGTCCCCTAATCCTAACCCGTACATTGACACTAACCCGCGCCCTCACACTTACGCTCCCCCTAGAGCGTTGTCGTACCCTCACCTGGACCCTAAACCGTCCCCGTCCCCTAACCCTAACCCTAGCCCGAACCCTAACCCTAACCCTTCCCCGAAGCCTGACCCTCAGCCGTCCCCTAATCCTAACCCGTACGCTGACACTAACCCGCGGCCTCACACGTACGCTCCCCCTAGAGCGTTGTCGTACCCTCACCTGGACCCTACACCGTCCCCGTCCCCTAACCCTAACCCTAGCCCGAACCCTAACCCTAACCCTTCCCCGAATCCTGACACTCAGCCGTCCCCTAATCCTAACCCGTACGCTGACACTAACCCGCGCCCTCACACGTACGCTCCCCCTAGAGCGTTGTCGTACCCTCACCTGGACCCTGAACCGTCCCCGTCCCCTAACCCTAACCCTAGCCCGAACCCTGACCCTAACCCTTCCCCGAAGCCTGACCCTCAGCCGTCCCCTAATCCTAACCCGTACGCTGACACTAACCCGCGCCCTCACACGTACGCTCCCCCTAGAGCGTTGTCGTACCCTCACCTGGACCCTGAACCGTCCCCGTCCCCTAACCCTAACCCTAGGCCGAAGCCTAACCCTAACCCTTCCCCGAAGCCTGACCCTCAGCCGTCCCCTAATCCTAACCCGTACGCTGACACTAACCCGTGCCCTCACACGTACGCTCCCCCTAGAGCGTTGTCGTACCCTCACCTGGACCCTGAACCGTCCCCATCCCCTAACCCTAACCCTAGCCCGAACACTAACCCTAACCCTTCCCCGAAGCCTGACCCTCACCCGTCCCCTAATCCTAACCCGTACGCTGACACTAACCCGCGCCCTCACACGTACGCTCCCCCTAGAGCGTGGTCGTACCCTCACCTGGACCCTAAACCGTCCCCGTCCCCTAACCCTAACCCTAGCCCGAACCCTAACCCTAACCCTTCCCCGAAGCCTGACCCTCAGCCGTCCCCTAATCCTAACCCGTACGCTGACACTAACCCGCGCCCTCACACGTACGCTCCCCCTAGAGCGTTGTCGTACCCTCACCTGGACCCTAAACCGTCCCCGTCCCCTAACCCTAACCCTAGTCCGAACCCTAACCCTAACCCTTCCCCGAAGCCTGATCCTCACCCGTCCCCTAATCCTAACCCGTACGCTGACACTAACCCGCGCCCTCACACGTACGCTCCCCCTAGAGCGTTGTCGTACCCTCATCTGGACCCTAAACCGTCCCCGTCCCCTAACCCTAACCCTAGCCCGAACCCTAACCCTAACCCTTCGCCGAAGCCTGACCCTCAGCCGTCCCCTAATCCTAACCCGTACGCTGACACTAACCCGCGCCCTCACACGTACGCTCCCCCTAGAGCGTTGTCGTACCCTCACCTGGACCCTGAACCGTCCCCGTCCCCTACCCCTAACCCTAGCCCGAACCCTGACCCTAACCCTTCCCCGAAGCCTGACCCTCAGCCGTCCCCTAATCCTAACCCGTACGCTGACACTAACCCGCGCCCTCACACGTACGCTCCCCCTAGAGCGTTGTCGTACCCTCACCTGGACCCTGAACCGTCCCCGTCCCCTAACCCTAACCCTAGCCCGAACCCTAACCCTAACCCTTCCCCGAAGCCTGACCCTCAGCCGTCCCCTAATCCTAACCCGTACGCTGACACTAACCCGCGCCCTCACACGAACGCTCCCCCTAGAGGGTTGTCGTACCCTCACCTGGACCCTAAACCGTCCCCGTCCCCTAACCCTAACCCTAGCCCGAACCCTAACCCTAACCCTTCCCCGAAGCCTGACCCTCAGCCGTCCCCTAATCCTAACCCGTACGCTGACACTAACCCGCGCCCTCACACGTACGCTCCCCCTAGAGCGTTGTCGTACCCTCACCTGGACCCTACACCGTCCCCGTCCCCTAACCCTAACCCTAGCCCGAACCCTAACCCTAACCCTTCCCCGAAGCCTGACCCTCAGCCGTCCCCTAATCCTAACCCGTACGCTGACACTAACCCGCGCCCTCACACGTACGCTCTCCCTAGAGCGTTGTCGTACCCTCACCTGGACCCTAAACCGTCCCCGTCCCCTAACCCTAACCCTAGCCCGAACCCTAACCCTAACCCTTCCCCGAAGCCTGACCCTCACCCGTCCCCTAATCCTAACCCGTACATTGACACTAACCCGCGCCCTCACACTTACGCTCCCCCTAGAGCGTTGTCGTACCCTCACCTGGACCCTAAACCGTCCCCGTCCCCTAACCCTAACCCTAGCCCGAACCCTAACCCTAACCCTTCCCCGAAGCCTGACCCTCAGCCGTCCCCTAATCCTAACCCGTACGCTGACACTAACCCGCGGCCTCACACGTACGCTCCCCCTAGAGCGTTGTCGTACCCTCACCTGGACCCTACACCGTCCCCGTCCCCTAACCCTAACCCTAGCCCGAACCCTAACCCTAACCCTTCCCCGAATCCTGACACTCAGCCGTCCCCTAATCCTAACCCGTACGCTGACACTAACCCGCGCCCTCACACGTACGCTCCCCCTAGAGCGTTGTCGTACCCTCACCTGGACCCTGAACCGTCCCCGTCCCCTAACCCTAACCCTAGCCCGAACCCTGACCCTAACCCTTCCCCGAAGCCTGACCCTCAGCCGTCCCCTAATCCTAACCCGTACGCTGACACTAACCCGCGCCCTCACACGTACGCTCCCCCTAGAGCGTTGTCGTACCCTCACCTGGACCCTGAACCGTCCCCGTCCCCTAACCCTAACCCTAGGCCGAAGCCTAACCCTAACCCTTCCCCGAAGCCTGACCCTCAGCCGTCCCCTAATCCTAACCCGTACGCTGACACTAACCCGTGCCCTCACACGTACGCTCCCCCTAGAGCGTTGTCGTACCCTCACCTGGACCCTGAACCGTCCCCATCCCCTAACCCTAACCCTAGCCCGAACACTAACCCTAACCCTTCCCCGAAGCCTGACCCTCACCCGTCCCCTAATCCTAACCCGTACGCTGACACTAACCCGCGCCCTCACACGTACGCTCCCCCTAGAGCGTGGTCGTACCCTCACCTGGACCCTAAACCGTCCCCGTCCCCTAACCCTAACCCTAGCCCGAACCCTAACCCTAACCCTTCCCCGAAGCCTGACCCTCAGCCGTCCCCTAATCCTAACCCGTACGCTGACACTAACCCGCGCCCTCACACGTACGCTCCCCCTAGAGCGTTGTCGTACCCTCACCTGGACCCTAAACCGTCCCCGTCCCCTAACCCTAACCCTAGTCCGAACCCTAACCCTAACCCTTCCCCGAAGCCTGATCCTCACCCGTCCCCTAATCCTAACCCGTACGCTGACACTAACCCGCGCCCTCACACGTACGCTCCCCCTAGAGCGTTGTCGTACCCTCATCTGGACCCTAAACCGTCCCCGTCCCCTAACCCTAACCCTAGCCCGAACCCTAACCCTAACCCTTCGCCGAAGCCTGACCCTCAGCCGTCCCCTAATCCTAACCCGTACGCTGACACTAACCCGCGCCCTCACACGTACGCTCCCCCTAGAGCGTTGTCGTACCCTCACCTGGACCCTGAACCGTCCCCGTCCCCTACCCCTAACCCTAGCCCGAACCCTGACCCTAACCCTTCCCCGAAGCCTGACCCTCAGCCGTCCCCTAATCCTAACCCGTACGCTGACACTAACCCGCGCCCTCACACGTACGCTCCCCCTAGAGCGTTGTCGTACCCTCACCTGGACCCTGAACCGTCCCCGTCCCCTAACCCTAACCCTAGCCCGAACCCTAACCCTAACCCTTCCCCGAAGCCTGACCCTCAGCCGTCCCCTAATCCTAACCCGTACGCTGACACTAACCCGCGCCCTCACACGAACGCTCCCCCTAGAGGGTTGTCGTACCCTCACCTGGACCCTAAACCGTCCCCGTCCCCTAACCCTAACCCTAGCCCGAACCCTAACCCTAACCCTTCCCCGAAGCCTGACCCTCAGCCGTCCCCTAATCCTAACCCGTACGCTGACACTAACCCGCGCCCTCACACGTACGCTCCCCCTAGAGCGTTGTCGTACCCTCACCTGGACCCTACACCGTCCCCGTCCCCTAACCCTAACCCTAGCCCGAACCCTAACCCTAACCCTTCCCCGAAGCCTGACCCTCAGCCGTCCCCTAATCCTAACCCGTACGCTGACACTAACCCGCGCCCTCACACGTACGCTCTCCCTAGAGCGTTGTCGTACCCTCACCTGGACCCTAAACCGTCCCCGTCCCCTAACCCTAACCCTAGCCCGAACCCTAACCCTAACCCTTCCCCGAAGCCTGACCCTCACCCGTCCCCTAATCCTAACCCGTACATTGACACTAACCCGCGCCCTCACACTTACGCTCCCCCTAGAGCGTTGTCGTACCCTCACCTGGACCCTAAACCGTCCCCGTCCCCTAACCCTAACCCTAGCCCGAACCCTAACCCTAACCCTTCCCCGAAGCCTGACCCTCAGCCGTCCCCTAATCCTAACCCGTACGCTGACACTAACCCGCGGCCTCACACGTACGCTCCCCCTAGAGCGTTGTCGTACCCTCACCTGGACCCTACACCGTCCCCGTCCCCTAACCCTAACCCTAGCCCGAACCCTAACCCTAACCCTTCCCCGAATCCTGACACTCAGCCGTCCCCTAATCCTAACCCGTACGCTGACACTAACCCGCGCCCTCACACGTACGCTCCCCCTAGAGCGTTGTCGTACCCTCACCTGGACCCTGAACCGTCCCCGTCCCCTAACCCTAACCCTAGCCCGAACCCTGACCCTAACCCTTCCCCGAAGCCTGACCCTCAGCCGTCCCCTAATCCTAACCCGTACGCTGACACTAACCCGCGCCCTCACACGTACGCTCCCCCTAGAGCGTTGTCGTACCCTCACCTGGACCCTGAACCGTCCCCGTCCCCTAACCCTAACCCTAGCCCGAACCCTAACCCTAACCCTTCCCCGAAGCCTGACCCTCAGCCGTCCCCTAATCCTAACCCGTACGCTGACACTAACCCGTGCCCTCACACGTACGCTCCCCCTAGAGCGTTGTCGTACCCTCACCTGGACCCTGAACCGTCCCCATCCCCTAACCCTAACCCTAGCCCGAACACTAACCCTAACCCTTCCCCGAAGCCTGACCCTCACCCGTCCCCTAATCCTAACCCGTACGCTGACACTAACCCGCGCCCTCACACGTACGCTCCCCCTAGAGCGTGGTCGTACCCTCACCTGGACCCTAAACCGTCCCCGTCCCCTAACCCTAACCCTAGCCCGAACCCTAACCCTAACCCTTCCCCGAAGCCTGACCCTCAGCCGTCCCCTAATCCTAACCCGTACGCTGACACTAACCCGCGCCCTCACACGTACGCTCCCCCTAGAGCGTTGTCGTACCCTCACCTGGACCCTAAACCGTCCCCGTCCCCTAACCCTAACCCTAGTCCGAACCCTAACCCTAACCCTTCCCCGAAGCCTGATCCTCACCCGTCCCCTAATCCTAACCCGTACGCTGACACTAACCCGCGCCCTCACACGTACGCTCCCCCTAGAGCGTTGTCGTACCCTCATCTGGACCCTAAACCGTCCCCGTCCCCTAACCCTAACCCTAGCCCGAACCCTAACCCTAACCCTTCGCCGAAGCCTGACCCTCAGCCGTCCCCTAATCCTAACCCGTACGCTGACACTAACCCGCGCCCTCACACGTACGCTCCCCCTAGAGCGTTGTCGTACCCTCACCTGGACCCTAAACCGTCTCCGTCCCCTAACCCTAACCCTAGCCCGAACCCTAACCCTAACCCTTCCCCGAAGCCTGACCCTCAGCCGTCCCCTAATCCTAACCCGTACGCTGACACTAACCCGCGCCCTCACACGTACGCTCCCCCTAGAGCGTTGTCGTACCCTCACCTGGACCCTAAACCGTCTCCGTCCCCTAACCCTAACCCTAGCCCGAACCCTAACCCTAACCCTTCCCCGAAGCCTGACCCTCAGCCGTCCCCTAATCCTAACCCGTACGCTGACACTAACCCGCGCCCTCACACGTACGCTCCCCCTAGAGCGTTGTCGTACCCTCACCTGGACCCTACACCGTCCCCGTCCCCTAACCCTAACCCTAGCCCGAACCCTAACCCTAACCCTTCCCCGAAGCCTGACCCTCAGCCGTCCCCTAATCCTAACCCGTACGCTGACACTAACCTGCGCCCTCACACGTACGCTCTCTCTAGAGCGTTGTCGTACCCTCACCTGGAACCTAAACCGTCCCCGTCCCCTAACCCTAACCCTAGCCCGAACCCTAACCCTAAGCCTTCCCCGAAGCCTGACCCTCACCCGTCCCCTAATCCTAACCCGTACGCTGACACTAACCCGCGCCCTCACACGTACGCTCCCCTTAGAGCGTTGTCGTACCCTCACCTGGACCCTAAACCGTCTCCGTCCCCTAACCCTAACCCTAGCCGGAACCCTAACCCTAACCCTTCCCCGAAGCCTGACCCTCAGCCGTCCCCTAATCCTAACCCGTACGCTGACACTAACCCGCGCCCTCACACGTACGCTCCCCCTAGAGCGTTGTCGTACCCTCACCTGGACCCTGAACCGTCCCCGTCCCCTAACCCTAACCCTAGCCCGAACCCTAACCCTAACACTTCCCCGAAGCCTGACCCTCAGCCGTCCCCTAATCCTAACCCGTACGCTGACACTAACCCGTGCCCTCACACGTACGCTCCCCCTAGAGCGTTGTCGTACCCTCACCTGGACCCTGAACCGTCCCCATCCCCTAACCCTAACCCTAGCCCGAACACTAACCCTAACCCTTCCCCGAAGCCTGACCCTCACCCGTCCCCTAATCCTAACCCGTACGCTGACACTAACCCGCGCCCTCACACGTACGCTCCCCCTAGAGCGTGGTCGTACCCTCACCTGGACCCTAAACCGTCCCCGTCCCCTAACCCTAACCCTAGCCCGAACCCTAACCCTAACCCTTCCCCGAAGCCTGACCCTCAGCCGTCCCCTAATCCTAACCCGTACGCTGACACTAACCCGCGCCCTCACACGTACGCTCCCCCTAGAGCGTTGTCGTACCCTCACCTGGACCCTAAACCGTCCCCGTCCCCTAACCCTAACCCTAGTCCGAACCCTAACCCTAACCCTTCCCCGAAGCCTGATCCTCACCCGTCCCCTAATCCTAACCCGTACGCTGACACTAACCCGCGCCCTCACACGTACGCTCCCCCTAGAGCGTTGTCGTACCCTCATCTGGACCCTAAACCGTCCCCGTCCCCTAACCCTAACCCTAGCCCGAACCCTAACCCTAACCCTTCGCCGAAGCCTGACCCTCACACGTCCCCTAATCCTAACCCGTACGCTGACACTAACCCGCGCCCTCACACGTACGCTCCCCCTACAGCGTTGTCGTACCCTCACCTGGACCCTAAACCGTCCCCGTCCCCTAACCCTAACCCTAGCCCGAACCCTAACCCTAACCCTTCGCCGAAGCCTGACTCTCAGCCGTCCCCTAATCCTAACCCGTACGCTGACACTAACCCGCGCCCTCACACGTACGCTCCCCCTAGAGCGTTGTCGTACCCTCACCTGGACCCTAAACCGTCCCCGTCCCCTAACCCTAACCCTAGCCCGAACCCTAACCCTAACCCTTCCCCGAAGCCTGACCCTCAGCCGTCCCCTAATCCTAACCCGTACGCTGACACTAACCCGCGCCCTCACTCGTACGCTCCCCCTAGAGCGTTGTCGTACCCTCACCTGGACCCTAAACCGTCCCCGTCCCCTAACCCTAACCCTAGCCCGAACCCTAACCCTAACCCTTCCCCGAAGCCTGACCCTCAGCCGTCCCCTAATCCTAACCCGTACGCTGACACTAACCCGCGCCCTCACACGTACGCTCCCCCTAGAGCGTTGTCGTACCCTCACCTGGACCCTACACCGTCCCCGTCCCCTAACCCTAACCCTAGCCCGAACCCTAACCCTAACCCTTCCCCGAAGCCTGACCCTCAGCCGTCCCCTAATCCTAACCCGTACGCTGACACTAACCTGCGCCCTCACACGTACGCTCTCTCTAGAGCGTTGTCGTACCCTCACCTGGACCCTAAACCGTCCCCGTCCCCTAACCCTAACCCTAGCCCGAACCCTAACCCTAAGCCTTCCCCGAAGCCTGACCCTCACCCGTCCCCTAATCCTAACCCGTACGCTGAAACTAACCCGCGCCCTCACACGTACGCTCCCCTTAGAGCGTTGTCGTACCCTCACCTGGACCCTAAACCGTCTCCGTCCCCTAACCCTAACCCTAGCCCGAACCCTAACCCTAACCCTTCCCCGAAGCCTGACCCTCAGCCGTCCCCTAATCCTAACCCGTACGCTGACACTAACCCGCGGCCTCACACGTACGCTCCCCCTAGAGCGTTGTCGTACCCTCACCTGGACCCTACACCGTCCCCGTCCCCTAACCCTAACCCTAGCCCGAACCCTAACCCTAACCCTTCCCCGAAGCCTGACCCTCAGCCGTCCCCTAATCCTAACCCGTACGCTGACACTAACCCGCGCCCTCACACGTACGCTCCCCCTAGAGCGTTGTCGTACCCTCACCTGGACCCTGAACCGTCCCCGTCCCCTACCCCTAACCCTAGCCCGAACCCTGACCCTAACCCTTCCCCGAAGCCTGACCCTCAGCCGTCCCCTAATCCTAACCCGTACGCTGACACTAACCCGCGCCCTCACACGTACGCTCCCCCTAGAGCGTTGTCGTACCCTCACCTGGACCCTGAACCGTCCCCGTCCCCTAACCCTAACCCTAGCCCGAACCCTAACCCTAACCCTTCCCCAAAGCCTGACCCTCAGCCGTCCCCTAATCCTAACCCGTACGCTGACACTAACCCGCGCCCTCACACGAACGCTCCCCCTAGAGCGTTGTCGTACCCTCACCTGGACCCTAAACCGTCCCCGTCCCCTAACCCTAACCCTAGCCCGAACCCTAACCCTAACCCTTCCCCGAAGCCTGACCCTCAGCCGTCCCCTAATCCTAACCCGTACGCTGACACTAACCCGCGCCCTCACACGTACGCTCCCCCTAGAGCGTTGTCGTACCCTCACCTGGACCCTACACCGTCCCCGTCCCCTAACCCTAACCCTAGCCCGAACCCTAACCCTAACCCTTCCCCGAAGCCTGACCCTCAGCCGTCCCCTAATCCTAACCCGTACGCTGACACTAACCCGCGCCCTCACACGTACGCTCTCCCTAGAGCGTTGTCGTACCCTCACCTGGACCCTAAACCGTCCCCGTCCCCTAACCCTAACCCTAGCCCGAACCCTAACCCTAACCCTTCCCCGAAGCCTGACCCTCACCCGTCCCCTAATCCTAACCCGTACATTGACACTAACCCGCGCCCTCACACTTACGCTCCCCCTAGAGCGTTGTCGTACCCTCACCTGGACCCTAAACCGTCCCCGTCCCCTAACCCTAACCCTAGCCCGAACCCTAACCCTAACCCTTCCCCGAAGCCTGACCCTCAGCCGTCCCCTAATCCTAACCCGTACGCTGACACTAACCCGCGGCCTCACACGTACGCTCCCCCTAGAGCGTTGTCGTACCCTCACCTGGACCCTGAACCGTCCCCTTCCCCTAACCCTAACCCTAGGCCGAAGCCTAACCCTAACCCTTCCCCGAAGCCTGACCCTCAGCCGTCCCCTAATCCTAACCCGTACGCTGACACTAACCCGCGCCCTCACACGTACGCTCCCCCTAGAGCGTTGTCGTACCCTCACCTGGACCCTAAACCGTCCCCGTCCCCTAACCCTAACCCTAGCCCGAACCCTAACCCTAACCCTTCCCCGAAGCCTGACCCTCACCCGTCCCCTAATCCTAACCCGTACATTGACACTAACCCGCGCCCTCACACGTACGCTCCCCCTAGAGCGTTGTCGTACCCTCACCTGGACCCTAAACCGTCCCCGTCCCCTAACCCTAACCCTAGCCCGAACCCTAACCCTAACCCTTCGCCGAAGCCTGACCCTCAGCCGTCCCCTAATCCTAACCCGTACGCTGACACTAACCCACGCCCTCACACGTACGCTCCCCCTAGAGCGTTGTCGTACCCTCACCTGGACCCTAAACCGTCCCCGTCCCCTAACCCTAACCCTAGCCCGAACCCTAACCCTAACCCTTCGCCGAAGCCTGACCCTCAGCCGTCCCCTAATCCTAACCCGTACGCTGACACTAACCCGCGCCCTCACACGTACGCTCCCCCTAGAGCGTTGTCGTACCCTCACCTGGACCCTAAACCGTCCCCGTCCCCTAACCCTAACCCTAGCCCGAACCCTAACCCTAACCCTTCGCCGAAGCCTGACCCTCACACGTCCCCTAATCCTAACCCGTACGCTGACACTAACCCGCGCCCTCACACGTACGCTCCCCCTACAGCGTTGTCGTACCCTCACCTGGACCCTAAACCGTCCCCGTCCCCTAACCCTAACCCTAGCCCGAACCCTAACCCTAACCCTTCGCCGAAGCCTGACCCTCAGCCGTCCCCTAATCCTAACCCGTACGCTGACACTAACCCGCGCCCTCACACGTACGCTCCCCCTAGAGCGTTGTCGTACCCTCACCTGGACCCTAAACCGTCCCCGTCCCCTAACCCTATCCCTAGCCCGAACCCTAACCCTAACCCTTCCCCGAAGCCTGACCCTCAGCCGTCCCCTAATCCTAACCCGTACGCTGACACTAACCCGCGCCCTCACACGTACGCTCTCCCTAGAGCGTTGTCGTACCCTCACCTGGACCCTAAACCGTCCCCGTCCCCTAACCCTAACCCTAGCCCGAACCCTAACCCTAACACTTCCCCGAAGCCTGACCCTCACCCGTCCCCTAATCCTAACCCGTACGCTGAAACTAACCCGCGCCCTCACACGTACGCTCCCCCTAGAGCGTTGTCGTACCCTCACCTGGACCCTGAACCGTCCCCGTCCCCTAACCCTAACCCTAGCTCGAACCCTAACCCTAACCCTTTCCCGAAGCCTGACCCTCAGCCGTCCCCTAATCCTAACCCGTACGCTGACACTAACCCGCGACCTCACACGTATGCTCCCCCTAGAGCGTTGTCGTACCCTCACCTGGACCCTCAACCGTCCCCGTCCCCTAACCCTAACCCTAGCCCGAACCCTAACCCTAACCCTTCCCCGAAGCCTGACCCTCAGCCGTCCCCTAATCCTAACCCGTACGCTGACACTAACCCGCGCCCTCACACGTACGCTCCCCCTAGAGCGTTGTCGTACCCTCACCTGGACCCTAAACCGTCCCCGTCCCCTAACCCTAACCCTAGCCCGAACCCTAACCCTAACCCTTCCCCGAAGCCTGACCCTCACCCGTCCCCTAATCCTAACCCGTACGCTGACACTAACCCGCGCCCTCACACGTACGCTCCCCCTAGAGCGTTGTCGTACCCTCACCTGGACCCTAAACCGTCCCCTTCCCCTAACCCTAACCCTAGCCCGAACCCTAACCCTAACCCTTCCCCGAAGCCTGACCCTCACCCGTCCCCTAATCCTAACCTGTACGCTGACACTAACCCGCGCCCTCACACGTACGCTCCCCCTAGAGCGTTGTCGTACCCTCACCTGGACCCTAAACCGTCCCCGTCCCCTAACCCTAACCCTAGCCCGAACCCTAACCCTAACCCTTCCCCGAAGCCTGACCCTCACCCGTCCCCTAATCCTAACCCGTACGCTGACACTAACCTGCGCCCTCACACGTACGCTCCCCCTAGAGCGTTGTCGTACCCTCACCTGGACCCTAAACCGTCCCCTTCCCCTAACCCTAACCCTAGCCCGAACCCTAACCCTAACCCTTCCCCGAAGCCTGATCCTCACCCGTCCCCTAATCCTAACCTGTACGCTGACACTAACCCGCGCCCTCACACGTACGCTCCCCCTAGAGCGTTGTCGTACCCTCACCTGGACCCTAAACCGTCCCCGTCCCCTAACCCTAACCCTAACCCGAACCCTAACCCTTCGCCGAAGCCTGACCCTCACACGTCCCCTAATCCTAACCCGTACGCTGACACTAACCCGCGCCCTCACACGTACGCTCCCCCTAGAGCGTTGTCGTACCCTCACCTGGACCCTAAACCGTCCCCGTCACCTAACCCTAACCCTAGCCCGAACCCTAACCCTAACCCTTCGCCGAAGCCTGACCCTCAGCCGTCCCCTAATCCTAACCCGTACGCTGACACTAACCTGCGCGCTCACACGTACGCTCCCCCTAGAGCGTTGTCGTACCCTCACCTGGACCCTAAACCGTCCCCGTCCCCTAACCCTATCCCTAGCCCGAACCCTAACCCTAACCCTTCCCCGAAGCCTGACCCTCAGCCGTCCCCTAATCCTAACCCGTACGCTGACACTAACCCGCGCCCTCACACGTACGCTCTCCCTAGAGCGTTGTCGTACCCTCACCTGGACCCTAAACCGTCCCCGTCCCCTAACCCTAACCCTAGCCCGAACCCTAACCCTAACACTTCCCCGAAGCCTGACCCTCACCCGTCCCCTAATCCTAACCCGTACGCTGACACTAACCCGCGCCCTCACACGTACGCTCCCCATAGAGCGTTGTCGTACCCTCACCTGGACCCTAAACCGTCCCCGTCCCCTAACCCTAACCCTAGCCCGAACCCTAACCCTAACCCTTCCCCGAAGCCTGACCCTCAGCCGTCCCCTAATCCTAACCCGTACGCTGACACTAACCCGCGCCCTCACACGTACGCTCCCCCTAGAGCGTTGTCGTACCCTCACCTGGACCCTAAACCGTCTCCGTCCCCTAACCCTAACCCTAGCCCGAACCCTAACCCTAACCCTTCCCCGAAGCCTGACCCTCACCCGTCCCCTAATCCTAACCCGTACGCTGACACTAACCCGCGCCCTCACACGTACGCTCCCCTTAGAGCGTTGTCGTACCCTCACCTGGACCCTAAACCGTCTCCGTCCCCTAACCCTAACCCTAGCCCGAACCCTAACCCTAACCCTTCCCCGAAGCCTGACCCTCAGCCGTCCCCTAATCCTAACCCGTACGCTGACACTAACCCGCGGCCTCACACGTACGCTCCCCCTAGAGCGTTGTCGTACCCTCACCTGGACCCTACACCGTCCCCGTCCCCTAACCCTAACCCTAGCCCGAACCCTAACCCTAACCCTTCCCCGAAGCCTGACCCTCAGCCGTCCCCTAATCCTAACCCGTACGCTGACACTAACCCGCGCCCTCACACGTCCGCTCCCCCTAGAGCGTTGTCGTACCCTCACCTGGACCCTGAACCGTCCCCGTCCCCTACCCCTAACCCTAGCCCGAACCCTGACCCTAACCCTTCCCCGAAGCCTGACCCTCAGCCGTCCCCTAATCCTAACCCGTACGCTGACACTAACCCGCGCCCTCACACGTACGCTCCCCCTAGAGCGTTGTCGTACCCTCACCTGGACCCTGAACCGTCCCCGTCCCCTAACCCTAACCCTAGCCCGAACCCTAACCCTAACCCTTCCCCGAAGCCTGACCCTCAGCCGTCCCCTAATCCTAACCCGTACGCTGACACTAACCCGCGCCCTCACACGAACGCTCCCCCTAGAGCGTTGTCGTACCCTCACCTGGACCCTACACCGTCCCCGTCCCCTAACCCTAACCCTAGCCCGAACCCTAACCCTAACCCTTCCCCGAAGCCTGACCCTCAGCCGTCCCCTAATCCTAACCCGTACGCTGACACTAACCCGCGCCCTCACACGTACGCTCCCCCTAGAGCGTTGTCGTACCCTCACCTGGACCCTACACCGTCCCCGTCCCCTAACCCTAACCCTAGCCCGAACCCTAACCCTAACCCTTCCCCGAAGCCTGACCCTCAGCCGTCCCCTAATCCTAACCCGTACGCTGACACTAACCCGCGCCCTCACACGTACGCTCTCCCTAGAGCGTTGTCGTACCCTCACCTGGACCCTAAACCGTCCCCGTCCCCTAACCCTAACCCTAGCCCGAACCCTAACCCTAACCCTTCCCCGAAGCCTGACCCTCACCCGTCCCCTAATCCTAACCCGTACATTGACACTAACCCGCGCCCTCACACTTACGCTCCCCCTAGAGCGTTGTCGTACCCTCACCTGGACCCTAAACCGTCCCCGTCCCCTAACCCTAACCCTAGCCCGAACCCTAACCCTAACCCTTCCCCGAAGCCTGACCCTCAGCCGTCCCCTAATCCTAACCCGTACGCTGACACTAACCCGCGGCCTCACACGTACGCTCCCCCTAGAGCGTTGTCGTACCCTCACCTAGACCCTACACCGTCCCCGTCCCCTAACCCTAACCCTAGCCCGAACCCTAACCCTAACCCTTCCCCGAATCCTGACACTCAGCCGTCCCCTAATCCTAACCCGTACGCTGACACTAACCCGCGCCCTCACACGTACGCTCCCCCTAGAGCGTTGTCGTACCCTCACCTGGACCCTGAACCGTCCCCGTCCCCTACCCCTAACCCTAGCCCGAACCCTGACCCTAACCCTTCCCCGAAGCCTGACCCTCAGCCGTCCCCTAATCCTAACCCGTACGCTGACACTAACCCGCGCCCTCACACGTACGCTCCCCCTAGAGCGTTGTCGTACCCTCACCTGGACCCTGAACCGTCCCCGTCCCCTAACCCTAACCCTAGCCCGAACCCTAACCCTAACCCTTCCCCGAAGCCTGACCCTCAGCCGTCCCCTAATCCTAACCCGTACGCTGACACTAACCCGCGCCCTCACACGAACGCTCCCCCTAGAGCGTTGTCGTACCCTCACCTGGACCCTAAACCGTCCCCGTCCCCTAACCCTAACCCTAGCCCGAACCCTAACCCTAACCCTTCCCCGAAGCCTGACCCTCAGCCGTCCCCTAATCCTAACCCGTACGCTGACACTAACCCGCGCCCTCACACGTACGCTCCCCCTAGAGCGTTGTCGTACCCTCACCTGGACCCTACACCGTCCCCGTCCCCTAACCCTAACCCTAGCCCGAACCCTAACCCTAACCCTTCCCCGAAGCCTGACCCTCAGCCGTCCCCTAATCCTAACCCGTACGCTGACACTAACCCGCGCCCTCACACGTACGCTCTCCCTAGAGCGTTGTCGTACCCTCACCTGGACCCTAAACCGTCCCCGTCCCCTAACCCTAACCCTAGCCCGAACCCTAACCCTAACCCTTCCCCGAAGCCTGACCCTCACCCGTCCCCTAATCCTAACCCGTACATTGACACTAACCCGCGCCCTCACACTTACGCTCCCCCTAGAGCGTTGTCGTACCCTCACCTGGACCCTAAACCGTCCCCGTCCCCTAACCCTAACCCTAGCCCGAACCCTAACCCTAACCCTTCCCCGAAGCCTGACCCTCAGCCGTCCCCTAATCCTAACCCGTACGCTGACACTAACCCGCGGCCTCACACGTACGCTCCCCCTAGAGCGTTGTCGTACCCTCACCTGGACCCTACACCGTCCCCGTCCCCTAACCCTAACCCTAGCCCGAACCCTAACCCTAACCCTTCCCCGAATCCTGACACTCAGCCGTCCCCTAATCCTAACCCGTACGCTGACACTAACCCGCGCCCTCACACGTACGCTCCCCCTAGAGCGTTGTCGTACCCTCACCTGGACCCTGAACCGTCCCCGTCCCCTAACCCTAACCCTAGCCCGAACCCTGACCCTAACACTTCCCCGAAGCCTGACCCTCAGCCGTCCCCTAATCCTAACCCGTACGCTGACACTAACCCGCGCCCTCACACGTACGCTCCCCCTAGAGCGTTGTCGTACCCTCACCTGGACCCTGAACCGTCCCCGTCCCCTAATCCTAACCCTAGGCCGAAGCCTAACCCTAACCCTTCCCCGAAGCCTGAACCTCAGCCGTCCCCTAATCCTAACCCGTACGCTGACACTAACCCGTGCCCTCACACGTACGCTCCCCCTAGAGCGTTGTCGTACCCTCACCTGGACCCTGAACCGTCCCCATCCCCTAACCCTAACCCTAGCCCGAACACTAACCCTAACCCTTCCCCGAAGCCTGACCCTCACCCGTCCCCTAATCCTAACCCGTACGCTGACACTAACCCGCGCCCTCACACGTACGCTCCCCCTAGAGCGTGGTCGTACCCTCACCTGGACCCTAAACCGTCCCCGTCCCCTAACCCTAACCCTAGCCCGAACCCTAACCCTAACCCTTCCCCGAAGCCTGACCCTCAGCCGTCCCCTAATCCTAACCCGTACGCTGACACTAACCGGCGCCCTCACACGTACGCTCCCCCTAGAGCGTTGTCGTACCCTCACCTGGACCCTAAACCGTCCCCGTCCCCTAACCCTAACCCTAGTCCGAACCCTAACCCTAACGCTTCCCCGAAGCCTGATCCTCACCCGTCCCCTAATCCTAACCCGTACGCTGACACTAACCCGCGCCCTCACACGTACGCTCCCCCTAGAGCGTTGTCGTACCCTCATCTGGACCCTAAACCGTCCCCGTCCCCTAACCCTAACCCTAGCCTGAACCCTAACCCTAACCCTTCGCCGAAGCCTGACCCTCAGCCGTCCCCTAATCCTAACCCGTACGCTGACACTAACCCGCGCCCTCACACGTACGCTCCCCCTAGAGCGTTGTCGTACCCTCACCTGGACCCTGAACCGTCCCCGTCCCCTACCCCTAACCCTAGCCCGAACCCTGACCCTAACCCTTCCCCGAAGCCTGACCCTCAGCCGTCCCCTAATCCTAACCCGTACGCTGACACTAACCCGCGCCCTCACACGTACGCTCCCCCTAGAGCGTTGTCGTACCCTCACCTGGACCCTGAACCGTCCCCGTCCCCTAACCCTAACCCTAGCCCGAACCCTAACCCTAACCCTTCCCCGAAGCCTGACCCTCAGCCGTCCCCTAATCCTAACCCGTACGCTGACACTAACCCGCGCCCTCACACGAACGCTCCCCCTAGAGCGTTGTCGTACCCTCACCTGGACCCTAAACCGTCCCCGTCCCCTAACCCTAACCCTAGCCCGAACCCTAACCCTAACCCTTCCCCGAAGCCTGACCCTCAGCCGTCCCCTAATCCTAACCCGTACGCTGACACTAACCCGCGCCCTCACACGTACGCTCCCCCTAGAGCGTTGTCGTACCCTCACCTGGACCCTACACCGTCCCCGTCCCCTAACCCTAACCCTAGCCCGAACCCTAACCCTAACCCTTCCCTGAAGCCTGACCCTCAGCCGTCCCCTAATCCTAACCCGTACGCTGACACTAACCCGCGCCCTCACACGTACGCTCTCCCTAGAGCGTTGTCGTACCCTCACCTGGACCCTAAACAGTCCCCGTCCCCTAACCCTAACCCTAGCCCGAACCCTAACCCTAACCCTTCCCCGAAGCCTGACCCTCACCCGTCCCCTAATCCTAACCCGTACATTGACACTAACCCGCGCCCTCACACTTACGCTCCCCCTAGAGCGTTGTCGTACCCTCACCTGGACCCTAAACCGTCCCCGTCCCCTAACCCTAACCCTAGCCCGAACCCTAACCCTAACCCTTCCCCGAAGCCTGACCCTCAGCCGTCCCCTAATCCTAACCCGTACGCTGACACTAACCCGCGGCCTCACACGTACGCTCCCCCTAGAGCGTTGTCGTACCCTCACCTGGACCCTACACCGTCCCCGTCCCCTAACCCTAACCCTAGCCCGAACCCTAACCCTAACCCTTCCCCGAATCCTGACACTCAGCCGTCCCCTAATCCTAACCCGTACGCTGACACTAACCCGCGCCCTCACACGTACGCTCCCCCTAGAGCGTTGTCGTACCCTCACCTGGACCCTGAACCGTCCCCGTCCCCTAACCCTAACCCTAGCCCGAACCCTGACCCTAACCCTTCCCCGAAGCCTGACCCTCAGCCGTCCCCTAATCCTAACCCGTACGCTGACACTAACCCGCGCCCTCACACGTACGCTCCCCCTAGAGCGTTGTCGTACCCTCACCTGGACCCTGAACCGTCCCCGTCCCCTAACCCTAACCCTAGCCCGAACCCTAACCCTAACCCTTCCCCGAAGCCTGACCCTCAGCCGTCCCCTAATCCTAACCCGTACGCTGACACTAACCCGTGCCCTCACACGTACGCTCCCCCTAGAGCGTTGTCGTACCCTCACCTGGACCCTGAACCGTCCCCATCCCCTAACCCTAACCCTAGCCCGAACACTAACCCTAACCCTTCCCCGAAGCCTGACCCTCACCCGTCCCCTAATCCTAACCCGTACGCTGACACTAACCCGCGCCCTCACACGTACGCTCCCCCTAGAGCGTGGTCGTACCCTCACCTGGACCCTAAACCGTCCCCGTCCCCTAACCCTAACCCTAGCCCGAACCCTAACCCTAACCCTTCCCCGAAGCCTGACCCTCAGCCGTCCCCTAATCCTAACCCGTACGCTGACACTAACCCGCGCCCTCACACGTACGCTCCCCCTAGAGCGTTGTCGTACCCTCACCTGGACCCTAAACCGTCCCCGTCCCCTAACCCTAACCCTAGTCCGAACCCTAACCCTAACCCTTCCCCGAAGCCTGATCCTCACCCGTCCCCTAATCCTAACCCGTACGCTGACACTAACCCGCGCCCTCACACGTACGCTCCCCCTAGAGCGTTGTCGTACCCTCATCTGGACCCTAAACCGTCCCCGTCCCCTAACCCTAACCCTAGCCCGAACCCTAACCCTAACCCTTCGCCGAAGCCTGACCCTCAGCCGTCCCCTAATCCTAACCCGTACGCTGACACTAACCCGCGCCCTCACACGTACGCTCCCCCTAGAGCGTTGTCGTACCCTCACCTGGACCCTAAACCGTCTCCGTCCCCTAACCCTAACCCTAGCCCGAACCCTAACCCTAACCCTTCCCCGAAGCCTGACCCTCAGCCGTCCCCTAATCCTAACCCGTACGCTGACACTAACCCGCGCCCTCACACGTACGCTCCCCCTAGAGCGTTGTCGTACCCTCACCTGGACCCTAAACCTTCTCCGTCCCCTAACCCTAACCCTAGCCCGAACCCTAACCCTAACCCTTCCCCGAAGCCTGACCCTCAGCCGTCCCCTAATCCTAACCCGTACGCTGACACTAACCCGCGCCCTCACACGTACGCTCCCCCTAGAGCGTTGTCGTACCCTCACCTGGACCCTACACCGTCCCCGTCCCCTAACCCTAACCCTAGCCCGAACCCTAACCCTAACCCTTCCCCGAAGCCTGACCCTCAGCCGTCCCCTAATCCTAACCCGTACGCTGACACTAACCTGCGCCCTCACACGTACGCTCTCTCTAGAGCGTTGTCGTACCCTCACCTGGACCCTAAACCGTCCCCGTCCCCTAACCCTAACCCTAGCCCGAACCCTAACCCTAAGCCTTCCCCGAAGACTGACCCTCACCCGTCCCCTAATCCTAACCCGTACGCTGACACTAACCCGCGCCCTCACACGTACGCTCCCCTTAGAGCGTTGTCGTACCCTCACCTGGACCCTAAACCGTCTCCGTCCCCTAACCCTAACCCTAGCCGGAACCCTAACCCTAACCCTTCCCCGAAGCCTGACCCTCAGCCGTCCCCTAATCCTAACCCGTACGCTGACACTAACCCGCGCCCTCACACGTACGCTCCCCCTAGAGCGTTGTCGTACCCTCACCTGGACCCTGAACCGTCCCCGTCCCCTAACCCTAACCCTAGCCCGAACCCTAACCCTAACCCTTCCCCGAAGCCTGACCCTCAGCCGTCCCCTAATCCTAACCCGTACGCTGACACTAACCCGTGCCCTCACACGTACGCTCCCCCTAGAGCGTTGTCGTACCCTCACCTGGACCCTGAACCGTCCCCATCCCCTAACCCTAACCCTAGCCCGAACACTAACCCTAACCCTTCCCCGAAGCCTGACCCTCACACGTCCCCTAATCCTAACCCGTACGCTGACACTAACCCGCGCCCTCACACGTACGCTCCCCCTAGAGCGTGGTCGTACCATCACCTGGACCCTAAACCGTCCCCGTCCCCTAACCCTAACCCTAGCCCGAACCCTAACCCTAACCCTTCCCCGAAGCCTGACCCTCAGCCGTCCCCTAATCCTAACCCGTACGCTGACACTAACCCGCGCCCTCACACGTACGCTCCCCCTAGAGCGTTGTCGTACCCTCACCTGGACCCTAAACCGTCCCCGTCCCCTAACCCTAACCCTAGTCCGAACCCTAACCCTAACCCTTCCCCGAAGCCTGATCCTCACCCGTCCCCTAATCCTAACCCGTACGCTGACACTAACCCGCGCCCTCACACGTACGCTCCCCCTAGAGCGTTGTCGTACCCTCATCTGGACCCTAAACCGTCCCCGTCCCCTAACCCTAACCCTAGCCCGAACCCTAACCCTAACCCTTCGCCGAAGCCTGACCCTCACACGTCCCCTAATCCTAACCCGTACGCTGACACTAACCCGCGCCCTCACACGTACGCTCCCCCTACAGCGTTGTCGTACCCTCACCTGGACCCTAAACCGTCCCCGTCCCCTAACCCTAACCCTAGCCCGAACCCTAACCCTAACCCTTCGCCGAAGCCTGACCCTCAGCCGTCCCCTAATCCTAACCCGTACGCTGACACTAACCCGCGCCCTCACACGTACGCTCCCCCTAGAGCGTTGTCGTACCCTCACCTGGACCCTAAACCGTCTCCGTCCCCTAACCCTAACCCTAGCCCGAACCCTAACCCTAACCCTTCCCCGAATCCTGACCCTCAGCCGTCCCCTAATCCTAAACCGTACGCTGACACTAACCCGCGCCCTCACACGTACGCTCCCCCTAGAGCGTTGTCGTACCCTCACCTGGACCCTAAACCGTCTCCGTCCCCTAACCCTAACCCTAGCCCGAACCCTAACCCTAACCCTTCCCCGAAGCCTGACCCTCAGCCGTCCCCTAATCCTAACCCGTACGCTGACACTAACCCGCGCCCTCACACGTACGCTCCCCCTAGAGCGTTGTCGTACCCTCACCTGGACCCTACACCGTCCCCGTCCCCTAACCCTAACCCTAGCCCGAACCCTAACCCTAACCCTTCCCCGAAGCCTGACCCTCAGCCGTCCCCTAATCCTAACCCGTACGCTGACACTAACCCGCGCCCTCACACGTACGCTCTCTCTAGAGCGTTGTTGTACCCTCACCTGGACCCTAAACCGTCCCCGTCCCCTAACCCTAACCCTAGCCCGAACCCTAACCCTAAGCCTTCCCCGAAGCCTGACCCTCACCCGTCCCCTAATCCTAACCCGTACGCTGACACTAACCCGCGCCCTCACACGTACGCTCCCCTTAGAGCGTTGTCGTACCCTCACCTGGACCCTAAACCGTCTCCGTCCCCTAACCCTAACCCTAGCCCGAACCCTAACCCTAACCCTTCCCCGAAGCCTGACCCTCAGCCGTCCCCTAATCCTAACCCGTACGCTGACACTAACCCGCGGCCTCACACGTACGCTCCCCCTAGAGCGTTGTCGTACCCTCACCTGGACCCTACACCGTCCCCGTCCCCTAACCCTAACCCTAGCCCGAACCCTAACCCTAACACTTCCCCGAAGCCTGACCCTCAGCCGTCCCCTAATCCTAACCCGTACGCTGACACTAACCCGCGCCCTCACACGTACGCTCCCCCTAGAGTGTTGTCGTACCCTCACCTGGACCCTGAACCGTCCCCGTCCCCTACCCCTAACCCTAGCCCGAACCCTGACCCTAACCCTTCCCCGAAGCCTGACCCTCAGCCGTCCCCTAATCCTAACCCGTACGCTGACACTAACCCGCGCCCTCACACGTACGCTCCCCCTAGAGCGTTGTCGTACCCTCACCTGGACCCTGAACCGTCCCCGTCCCCTAACCCTAACCCTAGCCCGAACCCTAACCCTAACCCTTCCCCGAAGCCTGACCCTCAGCCGTCCCCTAATCCTAACCCGTACGCTGACACTAACCCGCGCCCTCACACGAACGCTCCCCCTAGAGCGTTGTCGTACCCTCACCTGGACCCTAAACCGTCCCCGTCCCCTAACCCTAACCCTAGCCCGAACCCTAACCCTAACCCTTCCCCGAAGCCTGACCCTCAGCCGTCCCCTAATCCTAACCCGTACGCTGACACTAACCCGCGCCCTCACACGTACGCTCCCCCTAGAGCGTTGTCGTACCCTCACCTGGACCCTACACCGTCCCCGTCCCCTAACCCTAACCCTAGCCCGAACCCTAACCGTAACCCTTCCCCGAAGCCTGACCCTCAGCCGTCCCCTAATCCTAACCCGTACGCTGACACTAACCCACGCCCTCACACGTACGCTCTCCCTAGAGCGTTGTCGTACCCTCACCTGGACCCTAAACCGTCCCCGTCCCCTAACCCTAACCCTAGCCCGAACCCTAACCCTAACCCTTCCCCGAAGCCTGACCCTCACCCGTCCCCTAATCCTAACCCGTACATTGACACTAACCCGCGCCCTCACACTTACGCTCCCCCTAGAGCGTTGTCGTACCCTCACCTGGACCCTAAACCGTCCCCGTCCCCTAACCCTAACCCTAGCCCGAACCCTAACCCTAACCCTTCCCCGAAGCCTGACCCTCAGCCGTCCCCTAATCCTAACCCGTACGCTGACACTAACCCGCGGCCTCACACGTACGCTCCCCCTAGAGCGTTGTCGTACCCTCACCTGGACCCTACACCGTCCCCGTCCCCTAACCCTAACCCTAGCCCGAACCCTAACCCTAACCCTTCCCCGAATCCTGACACTCAGCCGTCCCCTAATCCTAACCCGTACGCTGACACTAACCCGCGCCCTCACACGTACGCTCCCCCTAGAGCGTTGTCGTACCCTCACCTGGACCCTGAACCGTCCCCGTCCCCTAACCCTAACCCTAGCCCGAACCCTGACCCTAACCCTTCCCCGAAGCCTGACCCTCAGCCGTCCCCTAATCCTAACCCGTACGCTGACACTAACCCGCGGCCTCACACGTACGCTCCCCCTAGAGCGTTGTCGTACCCTCACCTGGACCCTGAACCGTCCCCGTCCCCTAACCCTAACCCTAGCCCGAACCCTAACCCTAACCCTTCCCCGAAGCCTAACCCTCAGCCGTCCCCTAATCCTAACCCGTACGCTGACACTAACCCGTGCCCTCACACGTACGCTCCCCCTAGAGCGTTGTCGTACCCTCACCTGGACCCTGAACCGTCCCCATCCCCTAACCCTAACCCTAGCCCGAACACTAACCCTAACCCTTCCCCGAAGCCTGACCCTCAGCCGTCCCTTAATCCTAACCCGTACGCTGACACTAACCTGCGCCCTCACACGTACGCTCTCTCTAGAGCGTTGTCGTACCCTCACCTGGACCCTAAACCGTCCCCGTCCCCTAACCCTAACCCTAGCCCGAACCCTAACCCTAAGCCTTCCCCGAAGCCTGACCCTCACCCGTCCCCTAATCCTAACCCGTACGCTGACACTAACCCGCGCCCTCACACGTACGCTCCCCTTAGAGCGTTGTCGTACCCTCACCTGGACCCTAAACCGTCTCCGTCCCCTAACCCTAACCCTAGCCCGAACCCTAACCCTAACCCTTCCCCGAAGCCTGACCCTCAGCCGTCCCCTAATCCTAACCCGTACGCTGACACTAACCCGCGGCCTCACACGTACGCTCCCCCTAGAGCGTTGTCGTACCCTCACCTGGACCCTACACCGTCCCCGTCCCCTAACACTAACCCTAGCCCGAACCCTAACCCTAACCCTTCCCCGAAGCCTGACCCTCAGCCGTCCCCTAATCCTAACCCGTACGCTGACACTAACCCGCGCCCTCACACGTACGCTCCCCCTAGAGCGTTGTCGTACCCTCACCTGGACCCTACACCGTCCCCGTCCCCTAACCCTAACCCTAGCCCGAACCCTAACCCTAACCCTTCCCCGAATCCTGACACTCAGCCGTCCCCTAATCCTAACCCGTACGCTGACACTAACCCGCGCCCTCACACGTACGCTCCCCCTAGAGCGTTGTCGTACCCTCACCTGGACCCTGAACCGTCCCCGTCCCCTAACCCTAACCCTAGCCCGAACCCTGACCCTAACCCTTCCCCGAAGCCTGACCCTCAGCCGTCCCCTAATCCTAACCCGTACGCTGACACTAACCCGCGCCCTCACACGTACGCTCCCCCTAGAGCGTTGTCGTACCCTCACCTGGACCCTGAACCGTCCCCGTCCCCTAACCCTAACCCTAGCCCGAACCCTAACCCTAACCCTTCCCCGAAGCCTGACCCTCAGCCGTCCCCTAATCCTAACCCGTACGCTGACACTAACCCGTGCCCTCACACGTACGCTCCCCCTAGAGCGTTGTCGTACCCTCACCTGGACCCTGAACCGTCCCCGTCCCCTAACCCTAACCCTAGCCCGAACACTAACCCTAACCCTTCCCCGAAGCCTGACCCTCAGCCGTCCCCTAATCCTAACCCGTACGCTGACACTAACCCGCGCCCTCACACGTACGCTCCCCCTAGAGCGTGGTCGTACCCTCACCTGGACCCTGAACCGTCCCCGTCCCCTAACCCTAACCCTAGCCCGAACCCTAACCCTAACCCTTCCCCGAAGCCTGACCCTCAGCCGTCCCCTAATCCTAACCCGTACGCTGACACTAACCCGCGCCCTCACACGTACGCTCCCCCTAGAGCGTTGTCGTACCCTCACCTGGACCCTGAACCGTCCCCGTCCCCTAACCCTAACCCTAGTCCGAACCCTAACCCTAACCCTTCCCCGAAGCCTGATCCTCACCCGTCCCCTAATCCTAACCCGTACGCTGACACTAACCCGCGCCCTCACACGTACGCTCCCCCTAGAGCGTTGTCGTACCCTCACCTGGACCCTAAACCGTCCCCGTCCCCTAACCCTAGCCCTAGTCCGAACCCTAACCCTAACCCTTCCCCGAAGCCTGATCCTCACCCGTCCCCTAATCCTAACCCGTACGCTGACACTAACCCGCGCCCTCACACGTACGCTCCCCCTAGAGCGTTGTCGTACCCTCATCTGGACCCTAAACCGTCCCCGTCCCCTAACCCTAACCCTAGCCCGAACCCTAACCCTAACCCTTCGCCGAAGCCTGACCCTCACACGTCCCCTAATCCTAACCCGTACGCTGACACTAACCCGCGCCCTCACACGTACGCTCCCCCTACAGCGTTGTCGTACCCTCACCTGGACCCTAAACCGTCCCCGTCCCCTAACCCTAACCCTAGCCCGAACCCTAACCCTAACCCTTCGCCGAAGCCTGACCCTCAGCCGTCCCCTAATCCTAACCCGTACGCTGACACTAACCCGCGCCCTCACACGTACGCTCCCCCTAGAGCGTTGTCGTACCCTCACCTGGACCCTAAACCGTCCCCGTCCCCTAACCCTATCCCTAGCCCGAACCCTAACCCTAACCCTTCCCCGAAGCCTGACCCTCAGCCGTCCCCTAATCCTAACCCGTACGCTGACACTAACCCGCGCCCTCACACGTACGCTCTCCCTAGAGCGTTGTCGTACCCTCACCGGGACCCTAAACCGTCCCCGTCCCCTAACCCTAACCCTAGCCCGAACCCTAACCCTAACCCTTCCCCGAAGCCTGACCCTCACCCGTCCCCTAATCCTAACCCGTACGCTGAAACTAACCCGCGCCCTCACACGTACGCTCCCCCTAGAGCGTTGTCGTACCCTCACCTGGACCCTGAACCGTCCCCGTCCCCTAACCCTAACCCTAGCTCGAACCCTAACCCTAACCCTTTCCCGAAGCCTGACCCTCAGCCGTCCCCTAATCCTAACCCGTACGCTGACACTAACCCGCGACCTCACACGTACGCTCCCCCTAGAGCGTTGTCGTACCCTCACCTGGACCCTAAACCGTCCCCGTCCCCTAACCCTAACCCTAGCCCGAACCCTAACCCTAACCCTTCCCCGAAGCCTGACCCTCAGCCGTCCCCTAATCCTAACCCGTACGCTGACACTAACCCGCGCCCTCACACGTACGCTCCCCCTAGAGCGTTGTCGTACCCTCACCTGGACCCTAAACCGTCCCCGTCCCCTAACCCTAACCCTAGCCCGAACCCTAACCCTAACCCTTCCCCGAAGCCTGACCCTCAGCCGTCCCCTAATCCTAACCCGTACGCTGACACTAACCCGCGCCCTCACACGTACGCTCCCCCTAGAGCGTTGTCGTACCCTCACCTGGACCCTACACCGTCCCCGTCCCCTAACCCTAACCCTAGCCCGAACCCTAACCCTAACCCTTCCCCGAAGCCTGACCCTCAGCCGTCCCCTAATCCTAACCCGTACGCTGACACTAACCCGCGCCCTCACACGTACGCTCTCCCTAGAGCGTTGTCGTACCCTCACCTGGACCCTAAACCGTCCCCGTCCCCTAACCCTAACCCTAGCCCGAACCCTAACCCTAACCCTTCCCCGAAGCCTGACGCTCACCCGTCCCCTAATCCTAACCCGTACGGTGACACTAACCCGCGCCCTCACACGTACGCTCCCCTTAGAGCGTTGTCGTACCCTCACCTGGACCCTACACCGTCCCCGTCCCCTAACCCTAACCCTAGCCCGAACCCTAACCCTAACCCTTCCCCGAAGCCTGACCCTCAGCCGTCCCCTAATCCTAACCCGTACGCTGACACTAACCCGCGGCCTCACACGTACGCTCCCCCTAGAGCGTTGTCGTACCCTCACCTGGACCCTACACCGTCCCCGTCCCCTAACCCTAACCCTAGCCCGAACCCTAACCCTAACCCTTCCCCGAAGCCTGACCCTCAGCCGTCCCCTAATCCTAACCCGTACGCTGACACTAACCCGCGCCCTCACACGTACGCTCCCCCTAGAGCGTTGTCGTACCCTCACCTGCACCCTGATCCGTCCCCGTCCCCTACCCCTAACCCTAGCCCGAACCCTGACCCTAACCCTTCCCCGAAGCCTGACCCTCAGCCGTCCCCTAATCCTAACCCGTACGCTGACACTAACCCGCGCCCTCACACGTACGCTCCCCCTAGAGCGTTGTCGTACCCTCACCTGGACCCTGAACCGTCCCCGTCCCCTAACCCTAACCCTAGCCGAAACCCTAACCCTAACCCTTCCCCGAAGCCTGACCCTCAGCCGTCCCCTAATCCTAACCCGTACGCTGACACTAACCCGCGCCCTCACACGTACGCTCCCCCTAGAGCGTTGTCGTACCCTCACCTGGACCCTGAACCGTCCCCGTCCCCTAACCCTAACCCTAGCCCGAACCCTAACCCTAACCCTTCCCCGAAGCC
The DNA here is from genome assembly GCF_963455315.2 of Globicephala melas. Lineage (NCBI taxonomy): Eukaryota > Metazoa > Chordata > Mammalia > Artiodactyla > Delphinidae > Globicephala > Globicephala melas. Next base: position 113,825 of record NW_027207502.1, on the reverse strand, counting down.
TGACCCTCACCCGTCCCCTAATCCTAACCCGTACGCTGACACTAACCCGCGCCCTCACACGTACGCTCCCCCTAGAGCGTGGTCGTACCCTCACCTGGACCCTAAACCGTCCCCGTCCCCTAACCCTAACCCTAGCCCGAAACCTAACCCTAACCCTTCCCCAAAGCCTGACCCTCAGCCGTCCCCTAATCCTAACCCGTACGCTGAAACTAACCCGCGCCCTCACACGTACGCTCCCCCTAGAGCGTTGTCGTACCCTCACCTGGACCCTGAACCGTCCCCGTCCCCTAACCCTAACCCTAGGCCGAAGCCTAACCCTAACCCTTCCCCGAAGCCTGACCCTCAGCCGTCCCCTAATCCTAACCCGTACGCTGACACTAACCCGCGCCCTCACACGTACGCTCCCCCTAGAGCGTTGTCGTACCCTCACCTGGACCCTAAACCGTCCCCGTCCCCTAACCCTAACCCTAGCCCGAACCCTAACCCTAACCCTTCCCCGAAGCCTGACCCTCAGCCGTCCCCTAATCCTAACCCGTACGCTGACACTAACCCGCGGCCTCACACGTACGCTCCCCCTAGAGCGTTGTCGTAACCTCACCTGGACCCTACACCGTCCCCGTCCCCTAACCCTAACCCTAGCCCGAACCCTAACCCTAACCCTTCCCCGAAGCCTGACCCTCAGCCGTCCCCTAATCCTAACCCGTACGCTGACACTAACCCGCGCCCTCACACGTACGCTCCCCTTAGAGCGTTGTCGTACCCTCACCTGGACCCTAAACCGTCCCCGTCCCCTAACCCTAACCCTAGCCCGAACCCTAACCCTAACCCTTCCCCGAAGCCTGACCCTCAGCCGTCCCCTAATCCTAACCCGTACGCTGACACTAACCCGCGGCCTCACACGTACGCTCCCCCTAGAGCGTTGTCGTACCCTCACCTGGACCCTACACCGTCCCCGTCCCCTAACCCTAACCCTAGCCCGAACCCTAACCCTAACCCTTCCCCGAAGCCTGACCCTCAGCCGTCCCCTAATCCTAACCCGTACGCTGACACTAACCCGCGCCCTCACACGTACGCTCCCCCTAGAGCGTTGTCGTACCCTCACCTGGACCCTGAACCGTCCCCGTCCCCTACCCCTAACCCTAGCCCAAACCCTGACCCTAACACTTCCCCGAAGCCTGACCCTCAGCCGTCCCCTAATCCTAACCCGTACGCTGACACTAACCCGCGCCCTCACACGTACGCTCCCCCTAGAGCGTTGTCGTACCCTCACCTGGACCCTGAACCGTCCCCGTCCCCTAACCCTAACCCTAGCCCGAACCCTAACCCTAACCCTTCCCCGAAGCCTGACCCTCAGCCGTCCCCTAATCCTAACCCGTACGCTGACACTAACCCGCGCCCTCACACGTACGCTCCCCCTAGAGCGTTGTCGTACCCTCATGTGGACCCTGACCCGTCCCCGTCCCCTAACCCTAACCCTAGCCCGAACCCTAACCCTAACCCTTCCCCGAAGCCTGACCCTCACCCGTCCCCTAATCCTAACCCGTACGCTGACACTAACCCGCGCCCTCACACGTACGCTCCCCCTAGAGCGTTGTCGTACCCTCACCTGGACCCTACACCGTCCCCGTCCCCTAACCCTAACCCTAGCCCGAACCCTAACCCTAACCCTTCCCCGAAGCCTGACCCTCAGCCGTCCCCTAATCCTAACCCGTACGCTGACACTAACCCGCGCCCTCACACGTACGCTCCCCCTAGAGCGTTGTCGTACCCTCACCTGGACCCTGAACCGTCCCCGTCCCCTACCCCTAACCCTAGCCCAAACCCTGACCCTAACCCTTCCCCGAAGCCTGACCCTCAGCCGTCCCCTAATCCTAACCCGTACGCTGACACTAACCCGCGCCCTCACACGTACGCTCCCCCTAGAGCGTTGTCGTACCCTCACCTGGACCCTGAACCGTCCCCGTCCCCTAACCCTAACCCTAGCCCGAACCCTAACCCTAACCCTTCCCCGAAGCCTGACCCTCAGCCGTCCCCTAATCCTAACCCGTACGCTGACACTAACCCGCGCCCTCACACGTACGCTCCCCCTAGAGCGTTGTCGTACCCTCATGTGGACCCTGACCCGTCCCCGTCCCCTAACCCTAACCCTAGCCCGAACCCTAACCCTAACCCTTCCCCGAAGCCTGACCCTCAGCCGTCCCCTAATCCTAACCCGTACGCTGACACTAACCCGCGCCCTCACACGTACGCTCCCCCTAGAGCGTTGTCGTACCCTCACCTGGACCCTGAACCGTCCCCGTCCCCTAACCCTAACCCTAGCCCGAACCCTAACCCTAACCCTTCCCCGAAGCCTGACCCTCACCCGTCCCCTAATCCTAACCCGTACGCTGACACTAACCCGCGCCCTCACACGTACGCTCCCCCTAGAGCGTGGTCGTACCCTCACCTGGACCCTAAACCGTCCCCGTCCCCTAACCCTAACCCTAGCCCGAACCCTAACCCTAACCCTTCCCCAAAGCCTGACCCTCAGCCGTCCCCTAATCCTAACCCGTACGCTGAAACTAACCCGCGCCCTCACACGTACGCTCCCCCTAGAGCGTTGTCGTACCCTCACCTGGACCCTGAACCGTCCCCGTCCCCTAACCCTAACCCTAGGCCGAAGCCTAACCCTAACCCTTCCCCGAAGCCTGACCCTCAGCCGTCCCCTAATCCTAACCCGTACGCTGACACTAACCCGCGCCCTCACACGTACGCTCCCCCTAGAGCGTTGTCGTACCCTCACCTGGACCCTACACCGTCCCCGTCCCCTAACCCTAACCCTAGCCCGAACCCTAACCCTAACCCTTCCCCGAAGCCTGACCCTCAGCCGTCCCCTAATCCTAACCCGTACGCTGACACTAACCCGCGGCCTCACACGTACGCTCCCCCTAGAGCGTTGTCGTAACCTCACCTGGACCCTACACCGTCCCCGTCCCCTAACCCTAACCCTAGCCCGAACCCTAACCCTAACCCTTCCCCGAAGCCTGACCCTCAGCCGTCCCCTAATTCTAACCCGTACGCTGACACTAACCCACGCCCTCACACGTACGCTCCCCTTAGAGCGTTGTCGTACCCTCACCTGGACCCTAAACCGTCCCCGTCCCCTAACCCTAACCCTAGCCCGAACCCTAACCCTAACCCTTCCCCGAAGCCTGACCCTCAGCCGTCCCCTAATCCTAACCCGTACGCTGACACTAACCCGCGGCCTCACACGTACGCTCCCCCTAGAGCGTTGTCGTACCCTCACCTGGACCCTACACCGTCCCCGTCCCCTAACCCTAACCCTAGCCCGAACCCTAACCCTAACCCTTCCCCGAAGCCTGACCCTCAGCCGTCCCCTAATCCTAACCCGTACGCTGACACTAACCCGCGCCCTCACACGTACGCTCCCCCTAGAGCGTTGTCGTACCCTCACCTGGACCCTGAACCGTCCCCGTCCCCTACCCCTAACCCTAGCCCAAACCCTGACCCTAACCCTTCCCCGAAGCCTGACCCTCAGCCGTCCCCTAATCCTAACCCGTACGCTGACACTAACCCGCGCCCTCACACGTACGCTCCCCCTAGAGCGTTGTCGTACCCTCACCTGGACCCTGAACCGTCCCCGTCCCCTAACCCTAACCCTAGCCCGAACCCTAACCCTAACCCTTCCCCGAAGCCTGACCCTCAGCCGTCCCCTAATCCTAACCCGTACGCTGACACTAACCCGCGGCCTCACACGTACGCTCCCCCTAGAGCGTTGTCGTACCCTCACCTGGACCCTACACCGTCCCCGTCCCCTAACCCTAACCCTACCCCGAACCCTAACCCTAACCCTTCCCCGAAGCCTGACCCTCAGCCGTCCCCTAATCCTAACCCGTACGCTGACACTAACCCGCGCCCTCACACGTACGCTCCCCCTAGAGCGTTGTCGTACCCTCACCTGGACCCTGAACCGTCCCCGTCCCCTACCCCTAACCCTAGCCCAAACCCTGACCCTAACCCTTCCCCGAAGCCTGACCCTCAGCCGTCCCCTAATCCTAACCCGTACGCTGACACTAACCCGCGCCCTCACACGTACGCTCCCCCTAGAGCGTTGTCGTACCCTCACCTGGACCCTGAACCGTCCCCGTCCCCTAACCCTAACCCTAGCCCGAACCCTAACCCTAACCCTTCCCCGAAGCCTGACCCTCAGCCGTCCCCTAATCCTAACCCGTACGCTGACACTAACCCGCGCCCTCACACGTACGCTCCCCCTAGAGCGTTGTCGTACCCTCACCTGGACCCTGAACCGTCCCCGTCCCCTAACCCTAACCCTAGCCCGAACCCTAACCCTAACCCTTCCCCGAAGCCTGACCCTCAGCCGTCCCCTAATCCTAACCCGTACGCTGACACTAACCCGCGCCCTCACACGTACGCTCCCCCTAGAGCGTGGTCGTACCCTCACCTGGACCCTAAACCGTCCCCGTCCCCTAACCCTAACCCTAGCCCGAACCCTAACCCTAACCCTTCCCCGAAGCCTGACCCTCAGCCGTCCCCTAATCCTAACCCGTACGCTGAAACTAACCCGCGCCCTCACACGTACGCTCCCCCTAGAGCGTTGTCGTACCCTCACCTGGACCCTGAACCGTCCCCGTCCCCTAACCCTAACCCTAGGCCGATGCCTAACCCTAACACTTCCCCGAAGCCTGACCCTCAGCCGTCCCCTAATCCTAACCCGTACGCTGACACTAACCCGCGCCCTCACACGTACGCTCCCCCTAGAGCGTTGTCGTACCCTCACCTGGACCCTGAACCGTCCCCGTCCCCTAACCCTAACCCTAGGCCGATGCCTAACCCTAACACTTCCCCGAAGCCTGACCCTCAGTCGTCCCCTAATCCTAACCCGTACGCTGACACTAACCCGCGCCCTCACACGTACGCTCCCCCTAGAGCGTTGTCGTACCCTCATGTGGACCCTGACCCGTCCCCGTCCCCTAACCCTAACCCTAGCCCGAACCCTAACCCTAACCCTTCCCCGAAGCCTGACCCTCACCCGTCCCCTAATCCTAACCCGTACGCTGACACTAACCCGCGCCCTCACACGTACGCTCCCCCTAGAGCGTTGTCGTACCCTCACCTGGACCCTACACCGTCCCCGTCCCCTAACCCTAACCCTAGCCCGAACCCTAACCCTAACCCTTCCCCGAAGCCTGACCCTCAGCCGTCCCCTAATCCTAACCCGTACGCTGACACTAACCCGCGCCCTCACACGTACGCTCCCCCTAGAGCGTTGTCGTACCCTCACCTGGACCCTGAACCGTCCCCGTCCCCTACCCCTAACCCTAGCCCAAACCCTGACCCTAACCCTTCCCCGAAGCCTGACCCTCAGCCGTCCCCTAATCCTAACCCGTACGCTGACACTAACCCGCGCCCTCACACGTACGCTCCCCCTAGAGCGTTGTCGTACCCTCACCTGGACCCTGAACCGTCCCCGTCCCCTAACCCTAACCCTAGCCCGAACCCTAACCCTAACCCTTCCCCGAAGCCTGACCCTCAGCCGTCCCCTAATCCTAACCCGTACGCTGACACTAACCCGCGCCCTCACACGTACGCTCCCCCTAGAGCGTTGTCGTACCCTCATGTGGACCCTGACCCGTCCCCGTCCCCTAACCCTAACCCTAGCCCGAACCCTAACCCTAACCCTTCCCCGAAGCCTGACCCTCAGCCGTCCCCTAATCCTAACCCGTACGCTGACACTAACCCGCGCCCTCACACGTACGCTCCCCCTAGAGCGTTGTCGTACCCTCACCTGGACCCTGAACCGTCCCCGTCCCCTAACCCTAACCCTAGCCCGAACCCTAACCCTAACCCTTCCCCGAAGCCTGACCCTCACCCGTCCCCTAATCCTAACCCGTACGCTGACACTAACCCGCGCCCTCACACGTACGCTCCCCCTAGAGCGTGGTCGTACCCTCACCTGGACCCTAAACCGTCCCCGTCCCCTAACCCTAACCCTAGCCCGAACCCTAACCCTAACCCTTCCCCAAAGCCTGACCCTCAGCCGTCCCCTAATCCTAACCCGTACGCTGAAACTAACCCGCGCCCTCACACGTACGCTCCCCCTAGAGCGTTGTCGTACCCTCACCTGGACCCTGAACCGTCCCCGTCCCCTAACCCTAACCCTAGGCCGAAGCCTAACCCTAACCCTTCCCCGAAGCCTGACCCTCAGCCGTCCCCTAATCCTAACCCGTACGCTGACACTAACCCGCGCCCTCACACGTACGCTCCCCCTAGAGCGTTGTCGTACCCTCACCTGGACCCTACACCGTCCCCGTCCCCTAACCCTAACCCTAGCCCGAACCCTAACCCTAACCCTTCCCCGAAGCCTGACCCTCAGCCGTCCCCTAATCCTAACCCGTACGCTGACACTAACCCGCGGCCTCACACGTACGCTCCCCCTAGAGCGTTGTCGTAACCTCACCTGGACCCTACACCGTCCCCGTCCCCTAACCCTAACCCTAGCCCGAACCCTAACCCTAACCCTTCCCCGAAGCCTGACCCTCAGCCGTCCCCTAATTCTAACCCGTACGCTGACACTAACCCACGCCCTCACACGTACGCTCCCCTTAGAGCGTTGTCGTACCCTCACCTGGACCCTAAACCGTCCCCGTCCCCTAACCCTAACCCTAGCCCGAACCCTAACCCTAACCCTTCCCCGAAGCCTGACCCTCAGCCGTCCCCTAATCCTAACCCGTACGCTGACACTAACCCGCGGCCTCACACGTACGCTCCCCCTAGAGCGTTGTCGTACCCTCACCTGGACCCTACACCGTCCCCGTCCCCTAACCCTAACCCTAGCCCGAACCCTAACCCTAACCCTTCCCCGAAGCCTGACCCTCAGCCGTCCCCTAATCCTAACCCGTACGCTGACACTAACCCGCGCCCTCACACGTACGCTCCCCCTAGAGCGTTGTCGTACCCTCACCTGGACCCTGAACCGTCCCCGTCCCCTACCCCTAACCCTAGCCCAAACCCTGACCCTAACCCTTCCCCGAAGCCTGACCCTCAGCCGTCCCCTAATCCTAACCCGTACGCTGACACTAACCCGCGCCCTCACACGTACGCTCCCCCTAGAGCGTTGTCGTACCCTCACCTGGACCCTGAACCGTCCCCGTCCCCTAACCCTAACCCTAGCCCGAACCCTAACCCTAACCCTTCCCCGAAGCCTGACCCTCAGCCGTCCCCTAATCCTAACCCGTACGCTGACACTAACCCGCGGCCTCACACGTACGCTCCCCCTAGAGCGTTGTCGTACCCTCACCTGGACCCTACACCGTCCCCGTCCCCTAACCCTAACCCTACCCCGAACCCTAACCCTAACCCTTCCCCGAAGCCTGACCCTCAGCCGTCCCCTAATCCTAACCCGTACGCTGACACTAACCCGCGCCCTCACACGTACGCTCCCCCTAGAGCGTTGTCGTACCCTCACCTGGACCCTGAACCGTCCCCGTCCCCTACCCCTAACCCTAGCCCAAACCCTGACCCTAACCCTTCCCCGAAGCCTGACCCTCAGCCGTCCCCTAATCCTAACCCGTACGCTGACACTAACCCGCGCCCTCACACGTACGCTCCCCCTAGAGCGTTGTCGTACCCTCACCTGGACCCTGAACCGTCCCCGTCCCCTAACCCTAACCCTAGCCCGAACCCTAACCCTAACCCTTCCCCGAAGCCTGACCCTCAGCCGTCCCCTAATCCTAACCCGTACGCTGACACTAACCCGCGCCCTCACACGTACGCTCCCCCTAGAGCGTTGTCGTACCCTCACCTGGACCCTGAACCGTCCCCGTCCCCTAACCCTAACCCTAGCCCGAACCCTAACCCTAACCCTTCCCCGAAGCCTGACCCTCAGCCGTCCCCTAATCCTAACCCGTACGCTGACACTAACCCGCGCCCTCACACGTACGCTCCCCCTAGAGCGTGGTCGTACCCTCACCTGGACCCTAAACCGTCCCCGTCCCCTAACCCTAACCCTAGCCCGAACCCTAACCCTAACCCTTCCCCGAAGCCTGACCCTCAGCCGTCCCCTAATCCTAACCCGTACGCTGAAACTAACCCGCGCCCTCACACGTACGCTCCCCCTAGAGCGTTGTCGTACCCTCACCTGGACCCTGAACCGTCCCCGTCCCCTAACCCTAACCCTAGGCCGATGCCTAACCCTAACACTTCCCCGAAGCCTGACCCTCAGCCGTCCCCTAATCCTAACCCGTACGCTGACACTAACCCGCGCCCTCACACGTACGCTCCCCCTAGAGCGTTGTCGTACCCTCACCTGGACCCTGAACCGTCCCCGTCCCCTAACCCTAACCCTAGGCCGATGCCTAACCCTAACACTTCCCCGAAGCCTGACCCTCAGTCGTCCCCTAATCCTAACCCGTACGCTGACACTAACCCGCGCCCTCACACGTACGCTCCCCCTAGAGCGTTGTCGTACCCTCACCTGGACCCTGAACCGTCCCCGTCCCCTAACCCTAACCCTAGCCCGAACCCTGACCCTAACCCTTCCCCGAAGCCTGACCCTCAGCCGTCCCCTAATCCTAACCCGTACGCTGACACTAACCCGCGCCCTCACACGTACGCTCCCCCTAGAGCGTTGTCGTACCCTCACCTGGACCCTGAACCGTCCCCGTCCCCTAACCCTAACCCTAGCCCGAACCCTAACCCTAACCCTTCCCCGAAGCCTGACCCTCAGCCGTCCCCTAATCCTAACCCGTACGCTGACACTAACCCGCGCCCTCACACGTACGCTCCCCCTAGAGCGTTGTCGTACCCTCACCTGGACCCTGAACCGTCCCCGTCCCCTAACCCTAACCCTAGCCCGAACCCTAACCCTAACCCTTCCCCGAAGCCTGACCCTCAGCCGTCCCCTAATCCTAACCCGTACGCTGACACTAACCCGCGGCCTCACACGTACGCTCCCCCTAGAGCGTTGTCGTACCCTCACCTGGACCCTGAACCGTCCCCGTCCCCTAACCCTAACCCTAGGCCGATGCCTAACCCTAACACTTCCCCGAAGCCTGACCCTCAGTCGTCCCCTAATCCTAACCCGTACGCTGACACTAACCCGCGCCCTCACACGTACGCTCCCCCTAGAGCGTTGTCGTACCCTCACCTGGACCCTGAACCGTCCCCGTCCCCTAACCCTAACCCTAGCCCGAACCCTGACCCTAACCCTTCCCCGAAGCCTGACCCTCAGCCGTCCCCTAATCCTAACCCGTACGCTGACACTAACCCGCGCCCTCACACGTACGCTCCCCCTAGAGCGTTGTCGTACCCTCACCTGGACCCTGAACCGTCCCCGTCCCCTAACCCTAACCCTAGCCCGAACCCTAACCCTAACCCTTCCCCGAAGCCTGACCCTCAGCCGTCCCCTAATCCTAACCCGTACGCTGACACTAACCCGCGCCCTCACACGTACGCTCCCCCTAGAGCCTTGTCGTACCCTCACCTGGACCCTGAACCGTCCCCGTCCCCTAACCCTAACCCTAGCCCGAACCCTAACCCTAACCCTTCCCCGAAGCCTGACCCTCACCCGTCCCCTAATCCTAACCCGTACGCTGACACTAACCCGCGCCCTCACACGTACGCTCCCCCTAGAGCGTGGTCGTACCCTCACCTGGACCCTAAACCGTCCCCGTCCCCTAACCCTAACCCTAGCCCGAACCCTAACCCTAACCCTTCCCCGAAGCCTGACCCTCAGCCGTCCCCTAATCCTAACCCGTACGCTGAAACTAACCCGCGCCCTCACACGTACGCTCCCCCTAGAGCGTTGTCGTACCCTCACCTGGACCCTGAACCGTCCCCGTCCCCTAACCCTAACCCTAGGCCGAAGCCTAACCCTAACCCTTCCCCGAAGCCTGACCCTCAGCCGTCCCCTAATCCTAACCCGTACGCTGACACTAACCCGCGCCCTCACACGTACGCTCCCCCTAGAGCGTTGTCGTACCCTCACCTGGACCCTAAACCGTCCCCGTCCCCTAACCCTAACCCTAGCCCGATCCCTAACCCTAACACTTCCCCGAAGCCTGACCCTCAGCCGTCCCCTAATCCTAACCCGTACGCTGACACTAACCTGCGCCCTCACACGTACGCTCCCCCTGGAGCGTTGTCGTACCCTCACCTGGACCCTCAACCGTCCCCGTCCCCTAACCCTAACCCTAGCCCGATCCCTAACCCTAACACTTCGCCGAAGCCTGACCCTCAGCCGTCCCCTAATCCTAACCCGTACGCTGACACTAACCCGCGCCCTCACACGTACGCTCCCCCTAGAGTGTTGTCGTACCCTCACCTGGACCCTAAACCGTCCCCGTCCCCTAACCCTAACCCTAGGCCGAACCCTAACCGTAACCCTTCCCCGAAGCCTGACCCTCAGCCGTCCCCTAATCCTAAACCGTACGCTGACACTAACCCGCGCCCTCACACGTACGCTCCCCCTAGAGCGTTGTCGTACCCTCACCTGGACCCTACACCGTCCCCGTCCCCTAACCCTAACCCTAGCCCGAACCCTAACCCTAACCCTTCCCCGAAGCCTGACCCTCAGCCGTCCCCTAATCCTAACCCGTACGCTGACACTAACCCGCGGCCTCACACGTACGCTCCCCCTAGAGCGTTGTCGTAACCTCACCTGGACCCTACACCGTCCCCGTCCCCTAACCCTAACCCTAGCCCGAACCCTAACCCTAACCCTTCCCCGAAGCCTGACCCTCAGCCGTCCCCTAATCCTAACCCGTACGCTGACACTAACCCACGCCCTCACACGTACGCTCCCCTTAGAGCGTTGTCGTACCCTCACCTGGACCCTAAACCGTCCCCGTCCCCTAACCCTAACCCTAGCCCGAACCCTAACCCTAACCCTTCCCCGAAGCCTGACCCTCAGCCGTCCCCTAATCCTAACCCGTACGCTGACACTAACCCGCGGCCTCACACGTACGCTCCCCCTAGAGCGTTGTCGTACCCTCACCTGGACCCTACACCGTCCCCGTCCCCTAACCCTAACCCTAGCCCGAACCCTAACCCTAACCCTTCCCCGAAGCCTGACCCTCAGCCGTCCCCTAATCCTAACCCGTACGCTGACACTAACCCGCGCCCTCACACGTACGCTCCCCCTAGAGCGTTGTCGTACCCTCACCTGGACCCTGAACCGTCCCCGTCCCCTACCCCTAACCCTAGCCCAAACCCTGACCCTAACCCTTCCCCGAAGCCTGACCCTCAGCCGTCCCCTAATCCTAACCCGTACGCTGACACTAACCCGCGCCCTCACACGTACGCTCCCCCTAGAGCGTTGTCGTACCCTCACCTGGACCCTGAACCGTCCCCGTCCCCTAACCCTAACCCTAGCCCGAACCCTAACCCTAACCCTTCCCCGAAGCCTGACCCTCAGCCGTCCCCTAATCCTAACCCGTACGCTGACACTAACCCGCGCCCTCACACGTACGCTCCCCCTAGAGCGTTGTCGTACCCTCATGTGGACCCTGACCCGTCCCCGTCCCCTAACCCTAACCCTAGCCCGAACCCTAACCCTAACCCTTCCCCGAAGCCTGACCCTCACCCGTCCCCTAATCCTAACCCGTACGCTGACACTAACCCGCGCCCTCACACGTACGCTCCCCCTAGAGCGTGGTCGTACCCTCACCTGGACCCTAAACCGTCCCCGTCCCCTAACCCTAACCCTAGCCCGAACCCTAACCCTAACCCTTCCCCGAAGCCTGACCCTCAGCCGTCCCCTAATCCTAACCCGTACGCTGAAACTAACCCGCGCCCTCACACGTACGCTCCCCCTAGAGCGTTGTCGTACCCTCACCTGGACCCTGAACCGTCCCCGTCCCCTAACCCTAACCCTAGGCCGATGCCTAACCCTAACACTTCCCCGAAGCCTGACCCTCAGCCGTCCCCTAATCCTAACCCGTACGCTGACACTAACCCGCGCCCTCACACGTACGCTCCCCCTAGAGCGTTGTCGTACCCTCACCTGGACCCTGAACCGTCCCCGTCCCCTAACCCTAACCCTAGCCCGAACCCTGACCCTAACCCTTCCCCGAAGCCTGACCCTCAGCCGTCCCCTAATCCTAACCCGTACGCTGACACTAACCCGCGCCCTCACACGTACGCTCCCCCTAGAGCGTTGTCGTACCCTCACCTGGACCCTGAACCGTCCCCGTCCCCTAACCCTAACCCTAGCCCGAACCCTAACCCTAACCCTTCCCCGAAGCCTGACCCTCAGCCGTCCCCTAATCCTAACCCGTACGCTGACACTAACCCGCGCCCTCACACGTACGCTCCCCCTAGAGCGTTGTCGTACCCTCACCTGGACCCTGAACCGTCCCCGTCCCCTAACCCTAACCCTAGCCCGAACCCTAACCCTAACCCTTCCCCGAAGCCTGACCCTCAGCCGTCCCCTAATCCTAACCCGTACGCTGACACTAACCCGCGGCCTCACACGTACGCTCCCCCTAGAGCGTTGTCGTACCCTCACCTGGACCCTGAACCGTCCCCGTCCCCTAACCCTAACCCTAGGCCGATGCCTAACCCTAACACTTCCCCGAAGCCTGACCCTCAGTCGTCCCCTAATCCTAACCCGTACGCTGACACTAACCCGCGCCCTCACACGTACGCTCCCCCTAGAGCGTTGTCGTACCCTCACCTGGACCCTGAACCGTCCCCGTCCCCTAACCCTAACCCTAGCCCGAACCCTGACCCTAACCCTTCCCCGAAGCCTGACACTCAGCCGTCCCCTAATCCTAACCCGTACGCTGACACTAACCCGCGCCCTCACACGTACGCTCCCCCTAGAGCGTTGTCGTACCCTCACCTGGACCCTGAACCGTCCCCGTCCCCTAACCCTAACCCTAGCCCGAACCCTAACCCTAACCCTTCCCCGAAGCCTGACCCTCAGCCGTCCCCTAATCCTAACCCGTACGCTGACACTAACCCGCGCCCTCACACGTACGCTCCCCCTAGAGCCTTGTCGTACCCTCACCTGGACCCTGAACCGTCCCCGTCCCCTAACCCTAACCCTAGCCCGAACCCTAACCCTAACCCTTCCCCGAAGCCTGACCCTCACCCGTCCCCTAATCCTAACCCGTACGCTGACACTAACCCGCGCCCTCACACGTACGCTCCCCCTAGAGCGTGGTCGTACCCTCACCTGGACCCTAAACCGTCCCCGTCCCCTAACCCTAACCCTAGCCCGAACCCTAACCCTAACCCTTCCCCGAAGCCTGACCCTCAGCCGTCCCCTAATCCTAACCCGTACGCTGACACTAACCCGCGCCCTCACACGTACGCTCCCCCTAGAGCGTTGTCGTACCCTCACCTGGACCCTGAACCGTCCCCGTCCCCTAACCCTAACCCTAGCCCGAACCCTAACCCTAACCCTTCCCCGAAGCCTGACCCTCAGCCGTCCCCTAATCCTAACCCGTACGCTGACACTAACCCGCGCCCTCACACGTACGCTCCCCCTAGAGCGTTGTCGTACCCTCATGTGGACCCTGACCCGTCCCCGTCCCCTAACCCTAACCCTAGCCCGAACCCTAACCCTAACCCTTCCCCGAAGCCTGACCCTCACCCGTCCCCTAATCCTAACCCGTACGCTGACACTAACCCGCGCCCTCACACGTACGCTCCCCCTAGAGCGTGGTCGTACCCTCACCTGGACCCTAAACCGTCCCCGTCCCCTAACCCTAACCCTAGCCCGAACCCTAACCCTAACCCTTCCCCGAAGCCTGACCCTCAGCCGTCCCCTAATCCTAACCCGTACGCTGAAACTAACCCGCGCCCTCACACGTACGCTCCCCCTAGAGCGTTGTCGTACCCTCACCTGGACCCTGAACCGTCCCCGTCCCCTAACCCTAACCCTAGGCCGATGCCTAACCCTAACACTTCCCCGAAGCCTGACCCTCAGCCGTCCCCTAATCCTAACCCGTACGCTGACACTAACCCGCGCCCTCACACGTACGCTCCCCCTAGAGCGTTGTCGTACCCTCACCTGGACCCTGAACCGTCCCCGTCCCCTAACCCTAACCCTAGCCCGAACCCTGACCCTAACCCTTCCCCGAAGCCTGACCCTCAGCCGTCCCCTAATCCTAACCCGTACGCTGACACTAACCCGCGCCCTCACACGTACGCTCCCCCTAGAGCGTTGTCGTACCCTCACCTGGACCCTGAACCGTCCCCGTCCCCTAACCCTAACCCTAGCCCGAACCCTAACCCTAACCCTTCCCCGAAGCCTGACCCTCAGCCGTCCCCTAATCCTAACCCGTACGCTGACACTAACCCGCGCCCTCACACGTACGCTCCCCCTAGAGCGTTGTCGTACCCTCACCTGGACCCTGAACCGTCCCCGTCCCCTAACCCTAACCCTAGCCCGAACCCTAACCCTAACCCTTCCCCGAAGCCTGACCCTCAGCCGTCCCCTAATCCTAACCCGTACGCTGACACTAACCCGCGGCCTCACACGTACGCTCCCCCTAGAGCGTTGTCGTACCCTCACCTGGACCCTGAACCGTCCCCGTCCCCTAACCCTAACCCTAGGCCGATGCCTAACCCTAACACTTCCCCGAAGCCTGACCCTCAGTCGTCCCCTAATCCTAACCCGTACGCTGACACTAACCCGCGCCCTCACACGTACGCTCCCCCTAGAGCGTTGTCGTACCCTCACCTGGACCCTGAACCGTCCCCGTCCCCTAACCCTAACCCTAGCCCGAACCCTGACCCTAACCCTTCCCCGAAGCCTGACCCTCAGCCGTCCCCTAATCCTAACCCGTACGCTGACACTAACCCGCGCCCTCACACGTACGCTCCCCCTAGAGCGTTGTCGTACCCTCACCTGGACCCTGAACCGTCCCCGTCCCCTAACCCTAACCCTAGCCCGAACCCTAACCCTAACCCTTCCCCGAAGCCTGACCCTCAGCCGTCCCCTAATCCTAACCCGTACGCTGACACTAACCCGCGCCCTCACACGTACGCTCCCCCTAGAGCCTTGTCGTACCCTCACCTGGACCCTGAACCGTCCCCGTCCCCTAACCCTAACCCTAGCCCGAACCCTAACCCTAACCCTTCCCCGAAGCCTGACCCTCACCCGTCCCCTAATCCTAACCCGTACGCTGACACTAACCCGCGCCCTCACACGTACGCTCCCCCTAGAGCGTGGTCGTACCCTCACCTGGACCCTAAACCGTCCCCGTCCCCTAACCCTAACCCTAGCCCGAACCCTAACCCTAACCCTTCCCCGAAGCCTGACCCTCAGCCGTCCCCTAATCCTAACCCGTACGCTGAAACTAACCCGCGCCCTCACACGTACGCTCCCCCTAGAGCGTTGTCGTACCCTCACCTGGACCCTGAACCGTCCCCGTCCCCTAACCCTAACCCTAGGCCGAAGCCTAACCCTAACCCTTCCCCGAAGCCTGACCCTCAGCCGTCCCCTAATCCTAACCCGTACGCTGACACTAACCCGCGCCCTCACACGTACGCTCCCCCTAGAGCGTTGTCGTACCCTCACCTGGACCCTAAACCGTCCCCGTCCCCTAACCCTAACCCTAGCCCGATCCCTAACCCTAACACTTCCCCGAAGCCTGACCCTCAGCCGTCCCCTAATCCTAACCCGTACGCTGACACTAACCTGCGCCCTCACACGTACGCTCCCCCTGGAGCGTTGTCGTACCCTCACCTGGACCCTCAACCGTCCCCGTCCCCTAACCCTAACCCTAGCCCGAACCCTAACCCTAACCCTTCCCCGAAGCCTGACCCTCAGCCGTCCCCTAATCCTAACCCGTACGCTGACACTAACCCGCGCCCTCACACGTAC
The DNA here is from genome assembly GCF_963455315.2 of Globicephala melas. Taxonomy (NCBI): domain Eukaryota; kingdom Metazoa; phylum Chordata; class Mammalia; order Artiodactyla; family Delphinidae; genus Globicephala; species Globicephala melas. The sequence goes on along the minus strand of NW_027207502.1, from coordinate 97,969 downwards.
GCTCTCCCTACAGCGTTGTCGTACCCTCACCTGGACCCTAAACCGTCCCCGTCCCCTAACCCTAACCCTAGCCCGAACCCTAACCCTAACACTTCGCCGAAGCCTGACCCTCAGCCGTCCCCTAATCCTAACCCGTACGCTGACACTAACCCGCGCCCTCACACGTACGCTCTCCCTAGAGCGTTGTCGTACCCTCACCTGGACCCTAAACCGTCCCCGTCCCCTAACCCTAACCCTAGGCCGAACCCTAACCGTAACCCTTCCCCGAAGCCTGACCCTCACCCGTCCCCTAATCCTAACCCGTACGCTGACACTAACCCGCGCCCTCACACGTACGCTCCCCCTAGAACGTTGTCGTACCCTCACCTGGACCCTAAACCGTCCCCGTCCCCTAACCCTAACCCTAGCCCGAACCCTAACCCTAACCCTTCCCCGAAGCCTGACCCTCACCCGTCCCCTAATCCTAACCCGTACGCTGACACTAACCCGCGCCCTCACACGTACGCTCCCCCTAGAGCGTTGTCGTACCCTCACCTGGACCCTAAACCATCCCCGTCCCCTAACCCTAACCCTAGCCCGAACCCTAACCCTAACCCTTCCCCGAAGCCTGACCCTCAGCCGTCCCCTAATCCTAACCCGTACGCTGACACTAACCCGCGCCCTCACACGTACGCTCCCCCTAGAGCGTTGTCGTACCCTCACCTGGACCCTAAACCGTCCCCGTCCCCTAACCCTAACCCTAGCCCGAACCCTAACCCTAACCCTTCCCCGAAGCCTGACCCTCACCCGTCCCCTAATCCTAACCCGTACGCTGACACTAACCCGCGCCCTCACACGTACGCTCCCCCTAGAGCATTGTCGTACCCTCACCTGGACCCTAAACTGTCCCCGTCCCCTAACCCTAACCCTAGCCCGAACCCTAACCCTAACCCTTCCCCGAAGCCTGACCCTCACCCGTCCCCTAATCCTAAACCGTACGCTGACACTAACCCGCGCCCTCACACGTACGCTCCCCCTAGAGCGTTGTCGTACCCTCACCTGGACCCTAAACCGTCCCCTTCCCCTAACCCTAACCCTAGCCCGAACCCTAACCCTAACCCTTCGCCGAAGCCTGACCCTCACACGTCCCCTAATCCTAACCCGTACGCTGACACTAACCCGCGCCCTCACACGTACGCTCCCCCTAGAGTGTTGTCGTACCCTCACCTGGACCCTAAACCGTCCCCGTCCCCTAACCCTAACCCTAGCCCGAACCCTAACCCTAACCCTTCGCCGAAGCCTGACCCTCAGCCGTCCCCTAATCCTAACCCGTACGCTGACACTAACCCGCGCCCTCACACGTACGCTCCCCCTAGAGCGTTGTCGTACCCTCACCTGGACCCTAAACCGTCCCCGTCCCCTAACCCTATCCCTAGCCCGAACCCTAACCCTAACACTTCCCCGAAGCCTGACCCTCAGCCGTCCCCTAATCCTAACCCGTACGCTGACACTAACCCGCGCCCTCACACGTACGCTCTCCCTAGTGCGTTGTCGTACCCTCACCTGGACCCTAAACCGTCCCCGTCCCCTAACCCTAACCCTAGCCCGAACACTAACCCTAACCCTTCCCCGAAGCCTGACCCTCACCCGTCCCCTAATCCTAACCCGTACGCTGACACTAACCCGCGCCCTCACACGTACGCTCCCCCTAGAGCGTTGTCGTACCCTCACCTGGACCCTAAACCGTCCCCGTCCCCTAACCCTAACCCTAGCTCGAACCCTAACCCTAACCCTTCCCCGAAGCCTGACCCTCAGCCGTCCCCTAATCCTAACCCGTACGCTGACACTAACCCGCGCCCTCACACGTACGCTCCCCATAGAGCGTTGTCGTACCCTCACCTGGACCCTAAACCGTCCCCGTCCCCTAACCCTAACCCTAGCCCGAACCCTAACCCTAACCCTTCCCCGAAGCCTGACCCTCAGCCGTCCCCTAATCCTAACCCGTACGCTGACACTAACCCGCGCCCTCACACGTACGCTCCCCCTAGAGCATTGTCGTACCCTCACCTGGACCCTAAACCGTCCCCGTCCCCTAACGCTAACCCTAGCCCGAACCCTAACCCTAACCCTTCCCCGAAGCCTGACCCTCACCCGTCCCCTAATCCTAACCCGTACGCTGACACTAACCCGCGCCCTCACATGTACGCTCCCCCTAGAGCGTTGTCGTACCCTCACCTGGACCCTGAACCGTCCCCGTCCCCTAACCCTAACCCTAGGACGAACCCTAACCCTAACGTTCCCCGAAGCCTGACTCTCAGCCGTCCCCTAATCCTAACCCGTACGCTGACACTAACCCGCGCCCTCACACGTACGCTCCCCCTAGAGCGTTGTCGTACCCTCACCTGGACCCTAAACCGTCCCCGTCCCCTAACCCTAACCCTAGGCCGAACCCTAACCCTAACCCTTCCCCGAAGCCTGACCCTCAGCCGTCCCCTAATCCTAACCCGTACGCTGACACTAACCCGCGCCCTCACACGTACGCTCCCCCTAGAGCGTTGTCGTACCCTCACCTGGACCCTAAACCGTCCCCGTCCCCTAAGCCTAACCCTAGGCCGAAGCCTAACCGTAACCCTTCCCCGAAGCCTGACCCTCAGCCGTCCCTTAATCCTAACCCGTACGCTGACACTAACCCGCGCCCTCACACGTACGCTCCCCCTAGAGCGTTGTCGTACCCTCACCTGGACCCTGAACCGTCCCCGTCCCCTAACCCTAACCCTAGGCCGAACCCTAACCCTAACACTTCCCCGAAGCCTGACCCTCAGCCGTCCCCTAATCCTAACCCGTACGCTGACACTAACCCGCGCCCTCACACGTACGCTCCCCCTAGAGCGTTGTCGTACCCTCACCTGGACCCTGAACCGTCCCCGTCCCCTAACCCTAACCCTAGGCCGAAGCCTAACCCTAAACCTTCCCCGAAGCCTGACCCTCAGCCGTCCCCTAATCCTAACCCGTACGCTGACACTAACCCGCGCCCTCACACGTACGCTCCCACTAGAGCGTTGTCGTACCCTCACCTGGACCCTGAACCGTCCCCGTCCCCTAACCCTAACCCTAGGCCGATTCCTAACCCTAACCCTTCCCCGAAGCCTGACCCTCAGCCGTCCCCTAATCCTAACCCGTATGCTGACACTAACCCGCGCCCTCACACGTACGCTCCCCCTAGAGCGTTGTCGTACCCTCACCTGGACCCTGAACCGTCCCCGTCCCCTAACCCTAACCCTAGGCCGAACCCTAACCCTAACACTTCCCCGAAGCCTGACCCTCAGCCGTCCCCTAATCCTAACCCGTACGCTGACACTAACCCGCGCCCTCACACGTACGCTCCCCCTAGAGCGTTGTCGTACCCTCACCTGGACCCTGATCCGTCCCCGTCCCCTAACCCTAACCCTAGGCCGAAGCCTAACCCTAAACCTTCCCCGAAGCCTGACCCTCAACCGTCCCCTAATCCTAACCCGTACGCTGACACTAACCCGCGCCCTCACACGTACGCTCCCCCTAGAGCGTTGTCGTACCCTCACCTGGACCCTGAACCGTCCCCGTCCCCTAACCCTAACCCTAGGCCGAAGCCTAACCCTAACCCTTCCCCGAAGCCTGACCCTCAGCCGTCCCCTAATCCTAACCCGTACGCTGACACTAACCCGCGCCCTCACACGTACGCTCCCCCTAGAGCGTTGTCGTACCCTCACCTGGACCCTGAACCGTCCCCGTCCCCTAACCCTAACCCTAGGCCGAAGCCTAACCCTAACCCTTCCCCGAAGCCTGACCCTCAGCCTTCCCCTAATCCTAACCCGTACGCTGACACTAACCCGCGCCCTCACACGTACGCTCCCCCTAGAGCGTTGTCGTACCCTCACCTGGACCCTAAACCGTCCCCGTCCCCTAACCCTAACCCTAGGCCGAACCCTAACCCTAACCCTTCCCCGAAGCCTGACCCTCAGCCGTCCCCTAATCCTAACCCGTACGCTGACACTAACCCGCGCCCTCACACGTACGCTCCCCCTAGAGCGTTGTCGTACCCTCACCTGGACCCTAAACCGTCCCCGTCCCCTAACCCTAACCCTAGGCCGAAGCCTAACCCTAACCCTTCCCCGAAGCCTGACCCTCAGCCGTCCCCTAATCCTAACCCGTACGCTGACACTAACCCGTGCCCTCACACGTACACTCCCCCTAGAGCGTTGTCGTACCCTCACCTGGACCCTAAACCGTCCCCGTCCCCTAACCCTAACCCTAGCCCGAACCCTAACCCTAACCCTTCCCCGAAGCCTGACCCTCAGCCGTCCCCTAATCCTAACCCGTACGCTGACACTAACCCGCGCCCTCACACGTATGCTCCCCCTAGAGCGTTGTCGTACCCTCACCTGGACCCTAAACCGTCCCCGTCCCCTAAGCCTAACCCTAGGCCGAAGCCTAACCCTAACCCTTCCCCGAAGCGTGACCCTCAGCCGTCCCCTAATCCTAACCCGTACGCTGACACTAACCCGCGCCCTCACACGTACGCTCCCCCTAGAGCGTTGTCGTACCCTCACCTGGACCCTGAACCGTCCCCGTCCCCTAACCCTAATCCTAGGCCGAAGCCTAACCCTAACCCTTCCCCGAAGCCTGACCCTCAGCCGTCCCCTAATCCTAACCCGTACGCTGACACTAACCCGCGCCCTCACACGTACGCTCCCCCTAGAGCGTTGTCGTACCCTCACCTGGACCCTAAACCGTCCCCGTCCCCTAACCCTAACCCTAGGCCGAAGCCTAACCCTAACCCTTCCCCGAAGCCTGACCCTCAGCCGTCCCCTAATCCTAACCCGTACGCTGACACTAACCCGCGCCCTCACACGTACGCTCCCCCTAGAGCGTTGTCGTACCCTCACCTGGACCCTAAACCGTCCCCGTCCCCTAACCCTAACCCTAGGCCGAAGCCTAACCCTAACCCTTCCCCGAAGCCTGACCCTCAGCCGTCCCCAATCCTAACCCGTACGCTGACACTAACCCGTGCCCTCACACGTACGCTCCCCCTAGAGCGTTGTCGTACCCTCACCTGGACCCTAAACCGTCCCCGTCCCCTAACCCTAACCCTTGCCCGAACCCTAACCCTAACCCTTCCCCGAAGCCTGACCCTCAGCCGTCCCCTAATCCTAACCCGTACGCTGACACTAACCCGCGCCCTCACACGTACGCTCCCCCTAGAGCGTTGTCGTACCCTCACCTGGACCCTAAACCGTCCCCGTCCCCTAAGCCTAACCCTAGGCCAAAGCCTAACCCTAACACTTCCCCGAAGCCTGACCTTCAGCCGTCCCCTAATCCTAACCCGTACGCTGACACTAACCCACGCCCTCACACGTACGCTCCCCCTAGAGCGTTGTCGTACCCTCACCTGGACCCTGAACCGTCCCCGTCCCCTAACCCTAATCCTAGGCCGAAGCCTAACCCTAACCCTTCCCCGAAGCCTGATCCTCAGCCGTTCCCTAATCCTAACCCGTACGCTGACACTAACCCGCGCCCTCACACGTACGCTCCCCCTAGAGCGTTGTCGTACCCTCACCTGGACCCTGAACCGTCCCCGTCCCCTAACCCTAACCCTAGGCCGAAGCCTAACCCTAACCCTTCCCCGAAGCCTGACCCTCAACCGTCCCCTAATCCTAACCCGTACGCTGACACTAACCCGCGCCCTCACACGTACGCTCCCCCTAGAGCGTTGTCGTACCCTCACCTGGACCCTGAACCGTCCCCGTCCCCTAACCCTAACCCTAGGCCGAAGCCTAACCCTAACCCTTCCCCGAAGCCTGACCCTCAGCCGTCCCCTAATCCTAACCCGTATGCTGACACTAACCCGCGCCCTCACACGTACGCTCCCCCTAGAGCGTTGTCGTACCCTCACCTGGACCCTGAACCGTCCCCGTCCCCTAACCCTAACCCTTCCCCGAACCCTAACCCTAACCCTTCTCCGAAGCCTGACCCTCAGCCGTCCCCTAATCCTAACCCGTACGCTGACACTAACCCGCGCCCTCACACGTACGCTCCCCCTAGAGCGTTGTCGTACCCTCACCTGGACCCTGAACCGTCCCCGTCCCCTAAACCTAACCCTAGTCCGAAGCCTAACCCTAACCCTTCCCCGAAGCCTGACCCTCAGCCGTCCCCTAATCCTAACCCTTACGCTGACACTAACCCGCGCCCTCACACGTACGCTCCCCCTAGAGCGTTGTCGTACCATCACCTGGACCCTGAACCGTCCCCGTCCCCTAACCCTAACCCTAGGCCGAAGCCTAACCCTAACCCTTCCCCGAAGCCTGACCCTCAGCCGTCCCCTAATCCTAACCCGTACGCTGACACTAACCCGCCCCCTCACACGTACGCTCCCCCTAGAGCGTTGTCGTACCCTCACCTGGACCCTGAACCGTCCCCGTCCCCTAACCCTAACCCTAGCCCGAACCCTAACCGTAACCCTTCCCCGAAGCCTGACCCTCAGCCGTCCCCTAATCCTAACCCGTACGCTGACACTAACCCGCGCCCTCACACGTACGCTCCCCCTAGAGCGTTGTCGTACCCTCACCTGGACCCTGAACCGTCCCCGTCCCCTAACCCTAACCCTAGGCCGAAGCCTAACCCTAACCCTGCCCCGAAGCCTGACCCTCAGCCGTCCCCTAATCCTAACCCGTACGCTGACACTAACCCGCGCCCTCACACGTACGCTCCCCCTAGAGCGTTGTCGTACCCTCACCTGGACCCTGAACCGTCCCCGTCCCCTAACCCTAACCCTAGGCCAAGCCTAACCCTAACCCTTCCCCGAAGCCTGACCCTCAGCCGTCCCCTAATCCTAACCCGTACGCTGACACTAACCCGCGCCCTCACACGTACGCTCCCCCTAGAGCGTTGTCGTACCCTCACCTGGACCCTGAACCGTCCCCGTCCCCTAACCCTAACCCTAGGCCGAAGCCTAACCCTAACCCTTCCCCGAAGCCTGACACTCAGCCGTCCCCTAATCCTAAACCGTACGCTGACACTAACCCACGCCCTCACACGTACGCTCCCCCTAGAGCGTTGTCGTACCCTCACCTGGACCCTGAACCGTCCCCGTCCCCTAACCCTAAGCCTAGCCCGAACCCTAACCCTAACCCTTCCCCGAAGCCTGACGCTCAGCCGTCCCCTAATCCTAACCCGTACGCTGACACTAACCCGCGCCCTCACACGTACGCTCCCCCTAGAGCGTTGTCGTACCCTCACCTGGACCCTGAACCGTCCCCGTCCCCTAACCCTAACCCTAGGCCGAAGCCTAACCCTAACCCTTCCCCGAAGCCTGACCCTCAGCCGTCCCCTAATCCTAACCCGTACGCTGACACTAACCCACGCCCTCACACGTACGCTCCCCCTAGAGCGTTGTCGTACCCTCACCTGGACCCTGAACCGTCCCCGTCCCCTAACCGCAAGCCTAGCCCGAACCCTAACCCTAACCCTTCCCCGAAGCCTGACGCTCAGCCGTCCCCTAATCCTAACCCGTACGCTGACACTAACCCACGCCCTCACACGTACGCTCCCCCTAGAGCGTTGTCGTACCCTCACCTGGACCCTAAACCGTCCCCGTCCCCTAACCCTAACCCTAGCCCGAAGCCTAACCCTAAGCCTTCCCCGAAGCCTGACCCTCATCCGTCCCCTAATCCTAACCCGTACGCTGACACTAACCCGCGCCCTCACACGTACGCTCCCCCTAGAGCGTTGTCGTACCCTCACCTGGACCCTAAACCGTCCCCGTCCCCTAACCCTAACCCTAGCCCGAAGCCTAACCCTAACCCTTCCCCGAAGCCTGACCCTCAGCCGTCCCCTAATCCTAACCCGTACGCTGACACTAACCCGCACCCTCACACGTACGCTCCCGCTAGAGCGTTGTCGTACCCTCACCTGGACCCTAAACCGTCCCCGTCCCCTAACCCTAACCCTAGCCCGAACCCTAACCCTAACCCTTCCCCGAAGCCTGACCCTCAGCCGTCCCCTAATCCTAACCCATACGCTGACACTAACCCGCGCCCTCACACGTACGCTCCCCCTAGAGCGTTGTCGTACCCTCACCTAGACCCTAAACCGTCCCCGTCCCCTAACCCTAACCCTAGCCCGAACCCTAACCCTAACCCTTCCCCGAAGCCTGACCCTCAGCCGTCCCCTAATCCTAACCCGTACGCTGACACTAACCCGCGCCCTCACACGTACGCTCCCCCTAGAGCGTTGTCGTACCCTCACCTGGACCCTAAACCGTCCCCGTCCCCTAACCCTAAGCCTAGCCCGAAGCCTAACACTAACCCTTCGCCGAAGCCTGACCCTCAGCCGTCCCCTAATCCTAACCCGTACGCTGACACTAACCCGCGCCCTCACACGTACGCTCCCCCTAGATCGTTGTCGTACCCTCACCTGGACCCTAAACCGTCCCCGTCCCCTAACCCTAACCCTAGCCCGAACCCTAACCCTAACCCTTCCCGAAACCTGACCCTCAGCCGTCCCCTAATCCTAACCCGTACGCTGACACTAACCCGCGCCCTCACACGTACGCTCCCCCTAGAGCGTTGTCGTACCCTCACCTGGACCCTAAACAGTCCCCGTCCCCTAACCCTAACCCTAGCCCGAAGCCTAACCCTAAGCCTTCCCCGAAGCCTGACCCTCAGCCGTCCCCTAATCCTAACCCGTACGCTGACACTAACCCGCGCCCTCACACGTACGCTCCCCCTAGAGCGTTGTCGTTCCCTCACCTGGACCCTAAACCGTCCCCGTCCCCTAACCCTAACCCTAGCCCGAAGCCTAACCCTAACCCTTCCCCGAAGCCTGACCCTCAGCCGTCCCCTAATCCTAACCCGCACGCTGACACTAACCCGCACCCTCACACGTACGCTCCCTCTAGAGCGTTGTCGTACCCTCACCTGGACCCTAAACCGTCCCCGTCCCCTAACCCTAACCCTAGCCCGAACACTAACCCTAACCCTTCCCCGAAGCCTGACCCTCAGCCGTCCCCTAATCCTAACCCGTACGCTGACACTAACCCGCGCCCTCACACGTACGCTCCCCCTAGAGCGTTGTCGTACCCTCACCTGGACCCTAAACCGTCCCCATCCCCTAACCCTAACCCTAGCCCGAACCCTAACCCTAACCCTTCCCCGAAGCCTGACCCTCAGCCGTCCCCTAATCCTAACCCGTACGCTGACACTAACCCGCGCCCTCACACGTACGCTCCCCCTAGAGCGTTGTCGTACCCTCACCTGGACCCTAAACCGTCCCCGTCCCCTAACCCTAAGCCTATCCCGAACCCTAACCCTAACCCTTCCCCGAAGCCTGACCCTCAGCCGTCCCCTAATCCTAACCCGTACGCTGACACTAACCCGCGCCCTCACACGTACGCTCCCCCTAGAGCGTTGTCGTACCCTCACCTGGACCCTAAACCGTCCCCGTCCCCTAACCCTAACCCTAGCCCGAACCCTAACCCTAACCCTTCCCCGAAGCCTGACCCTCAGCCGTCCCGTAATCCTAACCCGTACGCTGACAATAACCCGCGCCCTCACACGTACGCTCCCCCTAGAGCGTTGTCGTACCCTCACCTGGACCCTAAACCGTCCCCGTCCCCTAACCCTAACCCTAGCCCGAACCCTAACACTAACCCTTCCCCGAAGCCTGACCCTCAGCCGTCCCCTAATCCTAACCCGTACGCTGACACTAACCCACGCCCTCACACGTACGCTCCCCCTAGAGCGTTGTCGTACCCTCACCTGGACCCTAAACCGTCCCCGTCCCCTTACCCTAACCCTAGCCCGAACCCTAACCCTAACCCTTCCCCGAAGCCTGACCCTCAGCCGTCCCCTAATCCTAACCCGTACGCTGACACTAACCCGCGCCCTCACACGTACGCTCCCCCTAGAGCGTTGTCGTACCCTCACCTGGACCCTAAACCGTCCCCGTCCCCTAACCCTAACCCTAGCCCGAACCCTAACCCTAACCCTTCCCCGAAGCCTGGCCCTCAGCCGTCCCCTAATCCTAACCCGTACGCTGACACTAACCCGCGCCCTCACACGTACGCTCCCCCTAGAGCGTTGTCGTACCCCCACCTGGACCCTAAACCGTCCCCGTCCCCTAACCCTAACCCTAGCCCGAACCCTAACCCTAACCCTTCCCCGAAGCCTGACCCTCAGCCGTCCCCTAATCCTAACCCGTACGCTGACACTAACCCGCGCCCTCACACGTACGCTCCCCCTAGAGCGTTGTCGTACCCTCACCTGGACCCTGAACCGTCCCCGTCCCCTAACCCTAACCCTAGCCCGAACCCTAACCCTAACCCTTCCCCGAAGCCTGACCCTCAGCCGTCCCCTAATCCTAACCCGTACGCTGACACTAACCCGCGCCCTCACACGTACGCTCCCCCTAGAGCGTTGTCGTACCCCCACCTGGACCCTAAACCGTCCCCGTCCCCTAACCCTAACCCTAGCCCGAACCCTAACCCTAACCCTTCCCCGAAGCCTGACCCTCAGCCGTCCCCTAATCCTAACCCGTACGCTGACACTAACCCGCGCCCTCACACGTACGCTCCCCCTAGAGCGTTGTCGTACCCTCACCTGGACCCTGAACCGTCCCCGTCCCCTAACCCTAACCCTAGCCCGAACCCTAACCCTAACCCTTCCCCGAAGCCTGACCCTCAGCCGTCCCCTAATCCTAACCCGTACGCTGACACTAACCCGCGCCCTCACACGTACGCTCCCCCTAGAGCGTTGTCGTACCCTCACCTGGACCCTAAACCGTCCCTGTCCCCTAACCCTAACCCTAGCCCGAACCCTAACCCTAACCCTTCCCCGAAGCCTGACCCTCAGCCGTCCCCTAATCCTAACCCGTACGCTGACACTAACCCGCGCCCTCACACGTACGCTCCCCCTAGAGCGTTGTCGTACCCTCACCTGGACCCTAAACCGTCCCCGTCCCCTAACCCTAAGCCTATCCCGAACCCTAACCCTAACCCTTCCCCGAAGCCTGACCCTCAGCCGTCCCCTAATCCTAACCCGTACGCTGACACTAACCCGCGCCCTCACACGTACGCTCCCCCTAGAGCGTTGTCGTACCCTCACCTGGACCCTAAACCGTCCCCGTCCCCTAACCCTAACCCTAGCCCGAACCCTAACCCTAACCCTTCCCCGAAGCCTGACCCTCAGCCGTCCCGTAATCCTAACCCGTACGCTGACAATAACCCGCGCCCTCACACGTACGCTCCCCCTAGAGCGTTGTCGTACCCTCACCTGGACCCTAAACCGTCCCCGTCCCCTAACCCTAACCCTAGCCCGAACCCTAACACTAACCCTTCCCCGAAGCCTGACCCTCAGCCGTCCCCTAATCCTAACCCGTACGCTGACACTAACCCACGCCCTCACACGTACGCTCCCCCTAGAGCGTTGTCGTACCCTCACCTGGACCCTAAACCGTCCCCGTCCCCTTACCCTAACCCTAGCCCGAACCCTAACCCTAACCCTTCCCCGAAGCCTGACCCTCAGCCGTCCCCTAATCCTAACCCGTACGCTGACACTAACCCGCGCCCTCACAAGTACGCTCCCCCTAGAGCGTTGTCGTACCCTCACCTGGACCCTAAACCGTCCCCGTCCCCTAACCCTAACCCTAGCCCGAACCCTAACCCTAACCCTTCCCCGAAGCCTGACCCTCAGCCGTCCCCTAATCCTAACCCGTACGCTGACACTAACCCGCGCCCTCACACGTACGCTCCCCCTAGAGCGTTGTCGTACCCTCACCTGGACCCTAAACCGTCCCCGTCCCCTAACCCTAAGCCTAGCCCGAAGCCTAACACTAACCCTTCCCCGAAGCCTGACCCTCAGCCGTCCCCTAATCCTAACCCGTACGCTGACACTAACCCGCGCCCTCACACGTACGCTCCCCCTAGAGCGTTGTCGTTCCCTCACCTGGACCCTAAACCGTCCCCGTCCCCTAACCCTAACCCTAGCCCGAAGCCTAACCCTAACCCTTCCCCGAAGCCTGACCCTCAGCCGTCCCCTAATCCTAACCCGCACGCTGACACTAACCCGCACCCTCACACGTACGCTCCCTCTAGAGCGTTGTCGTACCCTCACCTGGACCCTAAACCGTCCCCGTCCCCTAACCCTAACCCTAGCCCGAACACTAACCCTAACCCTTCCCCGAAGCCTGACCCTCAGCCGTCCCCTAATCCTAACCCGTACGCTGACACTAACCCGCGCCCTCACACGTACGCTCCCCCTAGAGCGTTGTCGTACCCTCACCTGGACCCTAAACCGTCCCCATCCCCTAACCCTAACCCTAGCCCGAACCCTAACCCTAACCCTTCCCCGAAGCCTGACCCTCAGCCGTCCCCTAATCCTAACCCGTACGCTGACACTAACCCGCGCCCTCACACGTACGCTCCCCCTAGAGCGTTGTCGTACCCTCACCTGGACCCTAAACCGTCCCCGTCCCCTAACCCTAAGCCTATCCCGAACCCTAACCCTAACCCTTCCCCGAAGCCTGACCCTCAGCCGTCCCCTAATCCTAACCCGTACGCTGACACTAACCCGCGCCCTCACACGTACGCTCCCCCTAGAGCGTTGTCGTACCCTCACCTGGACCCTAAACCGTCCCCGTCCCCTAACCCTAACCCTAGCCCGAACCCTAACCCTAACCCTTCCCCGAAGCCTGACCCTCAGCCGTCCCGTAATCCTAACCCGTACGCTGACAATAACCCGCGCCCTCACACGTACGCTCCCCCTAGAGCGTTGTCGTACCCTCACCTGGACCCTAAACCGTCCCCGTCCCCTAACCCTAACCCTAGCCCGAACCCTAACCCTAACCCTTCCCCGAAGCCTGACCCTCAGCCGTCCCCTAATCCTAACCCGTACGCTGACACTAACCCACGCCCTCACACGTACGCTCCCCCTAGAGCGTTGTCGTACCCTCACCTGGACCCTAAACCGTCCCCGTCCCCTTACCCTAACCCTAGCCCGAACCCTAACCCTAACCCTTCCCCGAAGCCTGACCCTCAGCCGTCCCCTAATCCTAACCCGTACGCTGACACTAACCCGCGCCCTCACAAGTACGCTCCCCCTAGAGCGTTGTCGTACCCTCACCTGGACCCTAAACCGTCCCCGTCCCCTAACCCTAACCCTAGACCGAACCCTAACCCTAACCCTTCCCCGAAGCCTGACCCTCAGCCGTCCCCTAATCCTAACCCGTACGCTGACACTAACCCGCGCCCTCACACGTACGCTCCCCCTAGAGCGTTGTCGTACCCTCACCTGGACCCTAAACCGTCCCCGTCCCCTAACCCTAAGCCTAGCCCGAAGCCTAACACTAACCCTTCCCCGAAGCCTGACCCTCAGCCGTCCCCTAATCCTAACCCGTACGCTGACACTAACCCGCGCCCTCACACGTACGCTCCCCCTAGAGCGTTGTCGTACCCTCACCTGGACCCTAAACCGTCCCCGTCCCCTAACCCTAACCCTAGCCCGAACCCTAACCCTAACCCTTCCCCGAAGCCTGACCCTCAGCCGTCCCCTAATCCTAACCCGTACGCTGACACTAACCCGCGCCCTCACACGTACGCTCCCCCTAGAGCGTTGTCGTACCCTCACCTGGACCCTAAACCGTCCCCGTCCCCTAACCCTAACCCTAGCCCGAACCCTAACCCTAACCCTTCCCCGAAGCCTGACCCTCAGCCGTCCCCTAATCCTAACCCGTACGCTGACACTAACCCGCGCCCTCACACGTACGCTCCCCCTAGAGCGTTGTCGTACCCTCACCTGGACCCTAAACCGTCCCTGTCCCCTAACCCTAACCCTAGCCCGAACCCTAACCCTAACCCTTCCCCGAAGCCTGACCCTCAGCCGTCCCCTAATCCTAACCCGTACGCTGACACTAACCCGCGCCCTCACACGTACGCTCCCCCTAGAGCGTTGTCGTACCCTCACCTGGACCCTTAACCGTGCCCGTCCCCTAACCCTAACCCTAGCCCGAACCCTAGCCCTTCCCCGAAGCCTGACCCTCAGCCGTCCCCTAATCCTAACCCGTACGCTGACACTAACCCGCGCCCTCACACGTACGCTCCCCCTAGAGCGTTGTCGTACCCTCACCTGGACCCTGAACCGTCCCCGTCCCCTAACCCTAACCCTAGGCCGAAGCCTAACCCTAACCCTTCGCCGAAGCCTGACCCTCAGCCGTCCCCTAATCCTAACCCGTACGCTGACACTAACCCACGCCCTCACACGTACGCTCCCCCTAGAGCGTTGTCGTACCCTCACCTGGACCCTGAACCGTCCCCGTCCCCTAACCCTAAGCCTAGCCCGAACCCTAACCCTAACCCTTCCCCGAAGCCTGACGCTCAGCCGTCCCCTAATCCTAACCCGTACGCTGACACTAACCCGCGCCCTCACACGTACGCTCCCCCTAGAGCGTTGTCGTACCCTCACCTGGACCCTGAACCGTCCCCGTCCCCTAACCCTAACCCTAGCCCGAAGCCTAACCCTAACCCTTCCCCGAAGCCTGACCCTCAGCCGTCCCCTAATCCTAACCCATACGCTGACACTAACCCGCGCCCTCACACGTACGCTCCCCCTAGAGCGTTGTCGTACCCTCACCTGGACCCTAAACCGTCCCCGTCCCCTAACCCTAACCCTAGCCCGAACCCTAACCCTAACCCTTCCCCGAAGCCTGACCCTCAGCCGTCCCCTAATCCTAACCCGTACGCTGACACTAACCCACGCCCTCACACGTACGCTCCCCCTAGAGTGTTGTCGTACCCTCACCTGGACCCTAAACCGTCCCCGTCCCCTTACCCTAACCCTAGCCCGAACCCTAACCCTAACCCTTCCCCGAAGCCTGACCCTCAGCCGTCCCCTAATCCTAACCCGTACGCTGACACTAACCCGCGCCCTCACAAGTACGCTCCCCCTAGAGCGTTGTCGTACCCTCACCTGGACCCTAAACCGTCCCCGTCCCCTAACCCTAACCCTAGCCCGAACCCTAACCCTAACCCTTCCCCGAAGCCTGACCCTCAGCCGTCCCCTAATCCTAACCCGTACGCTGACACTAACCCGCGCCCTCACACGTACGCTCCCCCTAGAGCGTTGTCGTACCCTCACCTGGACCCTAAACCGTCCCCGTCCCCTAACCCTAAGCCTAGCCCGAAGCCTAACCCTAACCCTTCCCCGAAGCCTGACCCTCAGCCGTCCCCTAATCCTAACCCGTACGCTGACACTAACCCGCGCCCTCACACGTACGCTCCCCCTAGAGCGTTGTCGTACCCTCACCTGGACCCTAAACCGTCCCCGTCCCCTAACCCTAACCCTAGCCCGAACCCTAACCCTAACCCTTCCCCGAAGCCTGACCCTCAGCCGTCCCCTAATCCTAACCCGTACGCTGACACTAACCCGCGCCCTCACATGTACGCTCCCCCTAGAGCGTTGTCGTACCCTCACCTGGACCCTAAACCGTCCCCGTCCCCTAACCCTAACCCTAGCCCGAACCCTAACCCTAACCCTTCCCCGAAGCCTGACCCTCAGCCGTCCCCTAATCCTAACCCGTACGCTGACACTAACCCACGCCCTCACACGTACGCTCCCCCTAGAGCGTTGTCGTACCCTCACCTGGACCCTAAACCGTCCCCGTCCCCTTACCCTAACCCTAGCCCGAACCCTAAACCTAACCCTTCCCCGAAGCCTGACCCTCAGCCGTCCCCTAATCCTAACCCGTACGCTGACACTAAGCCGCGCCCTCACACGTACGCTCCCCCTAGAGCGTTGTCGTACCCTCACCTGGACCCTAAACCGTCCCCGTCCCCTAACCCTATCCCTAGCCCGAACCCTAACCCTAACCCTTCCCCGAAGCCTGGCCCTCAGCCGTCCCCTAATCCTAACCCGTACGCTGACACTAACCCGCGCCCTCACACGTACGCTCCCCCTAGAGCGTTGTCGTACCCTCACCTGGACCCTAAACCGTCCCCGTCCCCTAACCCTAACCCTAGCCCGAACCCTAACCCTAACCCTTCCCCGAAGCCTGACCCTCAGCCGTCCCCTAATCCTAACCCGTACGCTGACACTAACCCGCGCCCTCACACGTACGCTCCCCCTAGAGCGTTGTCGTACCCTCACCTGGACCCTAAACCATCCCCGTCCCCTAACCCTAACCCTAGCCCGAACCTTAACCCTAACCCTTCCCCGAAGCCTGACCCTCAGCCGTCCCCTAATCCTAACCCGTACGCTGACACTAACCCACGCCCTCACACGTACGCTCCCCCCTAGAGCGTTGTCGTACCCTCACCTGGACCCTAAACCGTCCCCGTCCCCTAACCCTAACCCTAGCCCGAACCCTAACCCTAACCCTTCCCCGAAGCCTGACCCTCAGCTGTCCCCTAATCCTAACCCGTACGCTGACACAAACCCGCGCCCTCACACGTACGCTCCCCCTAGAGCGTTGTCGTACCCTCACCTGGACCCTGAACCGTCCCCGTCCCCTAATCCTAACCCTAGCCTGAACCCTAACCCTAACCCTTCCCCGAAGCCTGACCCTCAGCCGTCCCCTAATCCTAACACGTACGCTGACACTAACCCGCGCCCTCACACGTACGCTCCCCCTAGAGCGTTGTCGTACCCTCACCTGGACCCTGAACCGTCCCCGTCCCCTAACCGTAACCCTAGGCCGAAGCCTAACCCTAACCCTTCCCCGAAGCCTGACCCTCAGCCGTCCCCTAATCCTAACCCGTACGCTGACACTAACCCGCGCCCTCACACGTACGCTCCCCCTAGAGCGTTGTCGTACCCTCACCTGGACCCTAAACCGTCCCCGTCCCCTAACCCTAACCCTAGGCCGAAGCCTAACCCTAACCCTTCCCCGAAGCCTGACCCTCAGCCGTCCCCTAATCCTAACCCGTACGCTGACACTAACCCGCGCCCTCACACGTACGGTCCCCCTAGAGCGTTGTCGTACCCTCACCTGGACCCTGAACCGTCCCCGTCCTCTAACCCTAACCCTAGGCCGAAGCCTAACCCTAACCCTTCCCCGAAGCCTGACCCTCAGCCGTCCCCTAATCCTAACCCGTACGCTGACACTAACCCGCGCCCTCACACGTACGCTCCCCCTAGAGCGTTGTCGTACCCTCACCTGGACCCTAAACCGTCCCCGTCCCCTAACCCTAACCCTAGCCCGAACCCTAACCCGAACCCTTCCCCGAAGCCTGACCCTCAGCCGTCCCCTAATCCTAACCCGTACGCTGACACTAACCCGCGCCCTCACACGTACGCTCCCCCTAGAGCGTTGTCGTACCCTCACCTGGACCCTGAACCGTCCCCGTCCCCTAACCCTAACCCTAGGCCGAAGCCTAACCCTAACCCTTCCCCGAAGCCTGACCCTCAGCCGTCCCCTAATCCTAACCCGTACGCTGACACTAACCCGCGCCCTCACACGTACGCTCCCCCTAGAGCGTTGTCGTACCCTCACCTGGACCCTGAACCGTCCCCGTCCCCTAACCCTAACCCTAGGCCGAAGCCTAATACTAACCCTTCCCCGAAGCCTGACTCTCAGCCGTCCCCTAATCCTAACCCGTACGCTGACACTAACCCGCGCCCTCACACGTACGCTCCCCATAGAGCGTTGCCGTACCCTCACCTGGACCCTGAACAGTTCCAGTCCCCTAACCCTAACCCTAGCCCGAACCCTAACCCTAACCCTTCCCCGAAGCCTGACACTCAGCCGTCCCCTAATCCTAACCCGTACGCTGACACTAACCCGCGCCCTCACACGTACGCTCCCCCTAGAGCGTTGTCGTACCCTCACCTGGACCCTGAACCGTCCCCGTCCCCTAACCCTAACCCTAGGCCGAAGCCTAACCCTAACCCTTCCCCGAAGCCTGACCCTCAGCCGTCCCCTAATCCTAACCCGTACGCTGACACTAACCCGCGCCCTCACACGTACGCTCCCCCTAGAGCGTTGTCGTACCCTCACCTGGACCCTAAACCGTCCCCGTCCCCTAACCCTAACCCTAGCCCGAACCCTAACCCTAACCCTTAACCGAAGCCTGGCCCTCAGCCGTCCCCTAATCCTAACCCGTACGCTGACACTAACCCGCGCCCTCACACGTACGCTCCCCCTAGAGCGTTATCGTACCCTCACCTGGACCCTAAACCGTCCCCGTCCCCTAACCCTAACCCTAGCCCGAACCCTAACCCTAACCCTTCCCCGAAGCCTGACCCTCAGCCGTCCCCTAATCCTAACCCGTACGCTGACACTAACCCGCGCCCTCACACGTACGCTCCCCCTAGAGCGTTGTCGTACCCTCACCTGGACCCTAAACCATCCCCGTCCCCTAACCCTAACCCTAGCCCGAACCCTAACCCTAACCCTTCCCCGAAGCCTGACCCTCAGCCGTCCCCTAATCCTAACCCGTACGCTGACACTAACCCACGCCCTCACACGTACGCTCCCCCTCGAGCGTTGTCGTACCCTCACCTGGACCCTGAACCGCCCCCGTCCCCTAACCCTAACCCTAGTCCGAACCCTAACCCTAACCCTTCCCCGAAGCCTGACCCTCAGCCGTCCCCTAATCCTAACCCGTACGCTGACACTAACCCGCGCCCTCACACGTACGCTCCCCCTAGAGCGTTGTCGTACCCTCACCTGGACCCTGAACCGTCCCCGTCCCCTAACCCTAACCCTAGCCCGAACCCTAACCCTAACCCTTCCCCGAAGCCTGACCCTCAGCCGTCCCCTAATCCTAACCCGTACGCTGACACTAACCCGCGCCCTCACACGTACGCTCCCCCCTAGAGCGTTGTCGTACCCTCACCTGGACCCTAAACTGTCCCCGTCCCCTAACCCTAACCCTAGCCCGAACCCTAACCCTAACCCTTCCCCGAAGCCTGACCCTCAGCTTTCCCCTAATCCTAACCCGTACGCTGACACAAACCCGCGCCCTCACACGTACGCTCCCCCTAGAGCGTTGTCGTACCCTCACCTGGACCCTGAACCGTCCCCGTCCCCTAACCCTAACCCTAGCCTGAACCCTAACCCTAACCCTTCCCCGAAGCCTGACCCTCAGCCGTCCCCTAATCCTAACCCGTACGCTGACATTAACCCGCGCCCTCACACGTACGCTCCCCCTAGAGCGTTGTCGTACCCTCACCTGTACCCTGAACCGTCCCCGTCCCCTAACCGTAACCCTAGGCCGAAGCCTAACCCTAACCCTTCCCCGAAGCCTGACCCTCAGCCGTCCCCTAATCCTAACCCGTACGCTGACACTAACCCGCGCCCTCACACGTACGCTCCCCCTAGAGCGTTGTCGTACCCTCACCTGGACCCTAAACCGTCCCCGTCCCCTAACCCTAACCCTAGGCCGAAGCCTAACCCTAACCCTTCCCCGAAGCCTGACCCTCAGCCGTCCCCTAATCCTAACCCGTACGCTGACACTAACCCGCGCCCTCACACGTACGCTCCCCCTAGAGCGTTGTCGTACCCTCACCTGGACCCTGAACCGTCCCCGTCCTCTAACCCTAACCCTAGGCCGAAGCCTAACCCTAACCCTTCCCCGAAGCCTGACCCTCAGCCGTCCCCTAATCCTAACACGTACGCTGACACTAACCCGCGCCCTCACACGTACGCTCCCCCTAGAGCGTTGTCGTACCCTCACCTGGACCCTAAACCGTCCCCGTCCCCTAACCCTAACCCTAGCCCGAACCCTAACCCGAACCCTTCCCCGAAGCCTGACCCTCAGCCGTCCCCTAATCCTAACCCGTACGCTGACACTAACCCGCGCCCTCAAACGTACGCTCCCCCTAGAGCGTTGTCGTACCCTCACCTGGACCCTGAACCGTCCCCGTCCCCTAACCCTAACCCTAGGCCGAAGCCTAACCCTAACCCTTCCCCGAAGCCTGACCCTCAGCCGTCCCCTAATCCTAACCCGTACGCTGACACTAACCCGCGCCCTCACACGTACGCTCCCCCTACAGCGTTGTCGTACCCTCACCTGGACCCTGAACCGTCCCCGTCCCCTAACCCTAACCCTAGGCCGAAGCGTAATCCTAACCCTTCCCCGAAGCCTGACTCTCAGCCGTCCCCTAATCCTAACCCGTACGCTGGCACTAACCCGCGCCCTCACACGTACGCTCCCCATAGAGCGTTGCCGTACCCTCACCTGGACCCTGAACAGTTCCAGTCCCCTAACCCTAACCCTAGCCCGAACCCTAACCCTAACCCTTCCCCGAAGCCTGACACTCAGCCGTCCCCTAATCCTAACCCGTACGCTGACACTAACCCGCGCCCTCACACGTACGCTCCCCCTAGAGCGTTGTCGTACCCTCACCTGGACCCTGAACCGTCCCCGTCCCCTAACCCTAACCCTAGGCCGAAGCCTAACCCTAACCCTTCCCCGAAGCCTGACCCTCAGCCGTCCCCTAATCCTAACCCGTACGCTGACACTAACCCGCGCCCTCACACGTACGCTCCCCCTAGAGCGTTGTCGTACCCTCACCTGGACCCTAAACCGTCCCCGTCCCCTAACCCTAACCCTAGGCCGAACCCTAACCCTAACCCTTCCCCGAAGCCTGACCCTCAGCCGTCCCCTAATCCTAACCCGTACGCTGACACTAACCTGCGCCCTCACACGTACGCTCCCCCTAGAGCGTTGTCGTACCCTCACCTGGACCCTAAACCGTCCCCGTCCCCTAACCCTAACCCTAGTCCGAACCCTAACCCTAACGTTCCCCGAAGCCTGACCCTCAGCCTTCCCCTAATCCTAACCCGTACGCTGACACTAACCCGCGCCCTCACACGTACGCTCCCCCTAGAGCGTTGTCGTACCCTCACCTGGACCCTAAACCGTCCCCGTCCCCTAACCCTAACCCTAGGCCGAAGCCTAACCCTAATCCTTCCCCGAAGCCTGACCCTCAGCCGTCCCCTAATCCTAACCCGTACGCTGACACTAACCCACGCCCTCACACGTACGCTCCCCCTAGAGCGTTGTCGTACCCTCACCTGGACCCTAAACCGTCCCCGTCCCCTAACCCTAACCCTAGGCCGAAGCCTAACCCTAATCCTTCCCCGAAGCCTGACCCTCAGCCGTCCCCTAATCCTAACCCGTACGCTGACACTAACCCGTGCCCTCACACGTACGCTCCCCCTAGAGCGTTGTCGTACCCTCACCTGGACCCTAAACCGTCCCCGTCCCCTAACCCTAACCCTAGCCCGAACCCTAACCCTAACCCTTCCCCGAAGCCTGACCCTCAGCCGTCCCCTAATCCTAACCCGTACGCTGACACTAACCCGCGCCCTCACACGTACGCTCCCCCTAGAGCGTTGTCGTACCCTCACATGGACCCTAAACCGTCCCCGTCCCCTAAGCCTAACCCTAGGCCGAAGCCTAACCCTAACCCTTCCCCGAAGCGTGACCCTCAGCCGTCCCCTAATCCTAACCCGTACGCTGACACTAACCCGCGCCCTCACACGTACGCTCCCCCTAGAGCGTTGTCGTACCCTCACCTGGACCCTGAACCGTCCCCGTCCCCTAACCCTAATCCTAGGCCGAAGCCTAACCCTAACCCTTCCCCGAAGCCTGACCCTCAGCCGTCCCCTAATCCTAACCCGTACGCTGACACTAACCCGCGCCCTCACACGTACGCTCCCCCTAGAGCGTTGTCGTACCCTCACTTGGACCCTAAACCGTCCCCGTCCCCTAACCCTAACCCTAGGCCGAAGCCTAAACCTAACCCTTCCCCGAAGCCTGACCCTCAGCCGTCCCCTAATCCTAACCCGTACGCTGACACTAACCCGCGCCCTCACACGTACGCTCCCCCTAGAGCGTTGTCGTACCCTCACCTGGACCCTAAACCGTCCCCGTCCCCTAACCCTAACCCTAGCCCGAACCCTAACCCTAACCCTTCCCCGAAGCCTGGCCCTCAGCCGTCCCCTAATCCTAACCCGTACGCTGACACTAACCCGCGCCCTCACACGTACGCTCCCCCTAGAGCGTTGTCGTACCCTCACCTGGACCCTAAACCGTCCCCGTCCCCTAACCCTAACCCTAGCCCGAACCCTAACCCTAACCCTTCCCCGAAGCCTGACCCTCAGCCGTCCCCTAATCCTAACCCGTACGCTGACACTAACCCGCGCCCTCACACGTACGCTCCCCCTAGAGCGTTGTCGTACCCTCACCTGGACCCTAAACCATCCCCGTCCCCTAACCCTAACCCTAGCCCGAACCCTAACCCTAACCCTTCCCCGAAGCCTGACCCTCAGCCGTCCCCTAATCCTAACCCGTACGCTGACACTAACCCACGCCCTCACACGTACGCTCCCCCTCGAGCGTTGTCGTACCCTCACCTGGACCCTGAACCGCCCCCGTCCCCTAACCCTAACCCTAGTCCGAACCCTAACCCTAACCCTTCCCCGAAGCCTGACCCTCAGCCGTCCCCTAATCCTAACCCGTACGCTGACACTAACCCGCGCCCTCACACGTACGCTCCCCCTAGAGCGTTGTCGTACCCTCACCTGGACCCTGAACTGTCCCCGTCCCCTAACCCTAACCCTAGCCCGAACCCTAACCCTAACCCTTCCCCGAAGCCTGACCCTCAGCCGTCCCCTAATCCTGACCCGTACGCTGACACTAACCCGCGCCCTCACACGTACGCTCCCCCCTAGAGCGTTGTCGTACCCTCACCTGGACCCTAAACCGTCCCCGTCCCCTAACCCTAACCCTAGCCCGAACCCTAACCCTAACCCTTCCCCGAAGCCTGACCCTCAGCTGTCCCCTAATCCTAACCCGTACGCTGACACTAACCCGCGCCCTCACACGTACGCTCCCCCTAGAGCGTTGTCGTACCCTCACCTGGACCCTGAACCGTCCCCGTCCCCTAACCCTAACCCTAGCCCGAACCCTAACCCTAACCCTTCCCCGAAGCCTGACCGTCAGCCGTCCCCTAATCCTAACCCGTACGCTGACACTAACCCGCGCCCTCACACGTACGCTCCCCCTAGAGCGTTGTCGTACCCTCACCTGGACCCTGAACCGTCCCCGTCCCCTAACCCTAACCCTCGGCCGAATCCTAACCCTAACCCTTCCCCGAAGCCTGACCCTCAGCCGTCCCCTAATCCTAACCCGTACGCTGACACTAACCCGCGCCCTCACACGTACGCTCCCCCTAGAGCGTTGTCGTACCCTCACCTGGACCCTGAACCGTCCCCGTCCTCTAACCCTAACCCTAGGCCGAAGCCTAACCCTAACCCTTCCCCGAAGCCTGACCCTCAGCCGTCCCCTAATCCTAACACGTACGCTGACACTAACCCGCGCCCTCACACGTACGCTCCCCCTAGAGCGTTGTCGTACCCTCACCTGGACCCTAAACCGTCCCCGTCCCCTAACCCTAACCCTAGGCCGAACCCTAACCCTAACCCTTCCCCGAAGCCTGACCCTCAGCCGTCCCCTAATCCTAACCCGTACGCTGACACTAACCTGCGCCCTCACACGTACGCTCCCCCTAGAGCGTTGTCGTACCCTCACCTGGACCCTAAACCGTCCCCGTCCCCTAACCCTAACCCTAGTCCGAACCCTAACCCTAACGTTCCCCGAAGCCTGACCCTCAGCCTTCCCCTAATCCTAACCCGTACGCTGACACTAACCCGCGCCCTCACACGTACGCTCCCCCTAGAGCGTTGTCGTACCCTCACCTGGACCCTAAACCGTCCCCGTCCCCTAACCCTAACCCTAGGCCGAAGCCTAACCCTAACCCTTCCCCGAAGCCTGACCCTCAGCCGTCCCCTAATCCTAACCCGTACGCTGACACTAACCCACGCCCTCACACGTACGCTCCCCCTCGAGCGTTGTCGTACCCTCACCTGGACCCTGAACCGCCCCCGTCCCCTAACCCTAACCCTAGTCCGAACCCTAACCCTAACCCTTCCCCGAAGCCTGACCCTCAGCCGTCCCCTAATCCTAACCCGTACGCTGACACTAACCCGCGCCCTCACACGTACGCTCCCCCTAGAGCGTTGTCGTACCCTCACCTGGACCCTGAACCGTCCCCGTCCCCTAACCCTAACCCTAGCCCGAACCCTAACCCTAACCCTTCCCCGAAGCCTGACCCTCAGCCGTCCCCTAATCCTAACCCGTACGCTGACACTAACCCGCGCCCTCACACGTACGCTCCCCCCTAGAGCGTTGTCGTACCCTCACCTGGACCCTAAACTGTCCCCGTCCCCTAACCCTAACCCTAGCCCGAACCCTAACCCTAACCCTTCCCCGAAGCCTGACCCTCAGCTTTCCCCTAATCCTAACCCGTACGCTGACACAAACCCGCGCCCTCACACGTACGCTCCCCCTAGAGCGTTGTCGTACCCTCACCTGGACCCTGAACCGTCCCCGTCCCCTAACCCTAACCCTAGCCTGAACCCTAACCCTAACCCTTCCCCGAAGCCTGACCCTCAGCCGTCCCCTAATCCTAACCCGTACGCTGACATTAACCCGCGCCCTCACACGTACGCTCCCCCTAGAGCGTTGTCGTACCCTCACCTGTACCCTGAACCGTCCCCGTCCCCTAACCGTAACCCTAGGCCGAAGCCTAACCCTAACCCTTCCCCGAAGCCTGACCCTCAGCCGTCCCCTAATCCTAACCCGTACGCTGACACTAACCCGCGCCCTCACACGTACGCTCCCCCTAGAGCGTTGTCGTACCCTCACCTGGACCCTAAACCGTCCCCGTCCCCTAACCCTAACCCTAGGCCGAAGCCTAACCCTAACCCTTCCCCGAAGCCTGACCCTCAGCCGTCCCCTAATCCTAACCCGTACGCTGACACTAACCCGCGCCCTCACACGTACGCTCCCCCTAGAGCGTTGTCGTACCCTCACCTGGACCCTGAACCGTCCCCGTCCTCTAACCCTAACCCTAGGCCGAAGCCTAACCCTAACCCTTCCCCGAAGCCTGACCCTCAGCCGTCCCCTAATCCTAACCCGTACGCTGACACTAACCCGCGCCCTCACACGTACGCTCCCCCTAGAGCGTTGTCGTACCCTCACCTGGACCCTAAACCGTCCCCGTCCCCTAACCCTAACCCTAGCCCGAACCCTAACCCGAACCCTTCCCCGAAGCCTGACCCTCAGCCGTCCCCTAATCCTAACCCGTACGCTGACACTAACCCGCGCCCTCAAACGTACGCTCCCCCTAGAGCGTTGTCGTACCCTCACCTGGACCCTGAACCGTCCCCGTCCCCTAACCCTAACCCTAGGCCGAAGCCTAACCCTAACCCTTCCCCGAAGCCTGACCCTCAGCCGTCCCCTAATCCTAACCCGTACGCTGACACTAACCCGCGCCCTCACACGTACGCTCCCCCTACAGCGTTGTCGTACCCTCACCTGGACCCTGAACCGTCCCCGTCCCCTAACCCTAACCCTAGGCCGAAGCGTAATCCTAACCCTTCCCCGAAGCCTGACTCTCAGCCGTCCCCTAATCCTAACCCGTACGCTGGCACTAACCCGCGCCCTCACACGTACGCTCCCCATAGAGCGTTGCCGTACCCTCACCTGGACCCTGAACAGTTCCAGTCCCCTAACCCTAACCCTAGCCCGAACCCTAACCCTAACCCTTCCCCGAAGCCTGACACTCAGCCGTCCCCTAATCCTAACCCGTACGCTGACACTAACCCGCGCCCTCACACGTACGCTCCCCCTAGAGCGTTGTCGTACCCTCACCTGGACCCTGAACCGTCCCCGTCCCCTAACCCTAACCCTAGGCCGAAGCCTAACCCTAACCCTTCCCCGAAGCCTGACCCTCAGCCGTCCCCTAATCCTAACCCGTACGCTGACACTAACCCGCGCCCTCACACGTACGCTCCCCCTAGAGCGTTGTCGTACCCTCACCTGGACCCTAAACCGTCCCCGTCCCCTAACCCTAACCCTAGGCCGAACCCTAACCCTAACCCTTCCCCGAAGCCTGACCCTCAGCCGTCCCCTAATCCTAACCCGTACGCTGACACTAACCTGCGCCCTCACACGTACGCTCCCCCTAGAGCGTTGTCGTACCCTCACCTGGACCCTAAACCGTCCCCGTCCCCTAACCCTAACCCTAGTCCGAACCCTAACCCTAACGTTCCCCGAAGCCTGACCCTCAGCCTTCCCCTAATCCTAACCCGTACGCTGACACTAACCCGCGCCCTCACACGTACGCTCCCCCTAGAGCGTTGTCGTACCCTCACCTGGACCCTAAACCGTCCCCGTCCCCTAACCCTAACCCTAGGCCGAAGCCTAACCCTAATCCTTCCCCGAAGCCTGACCCTCAGCCGTCCCCTAATCCTAACCCGTACGCTGACACTAACCCACGCCCTCACACGTACGCTCCCCCTAGAGCGTTGTCGTACCCTCACCTGGACCCTAAACCGTCCCCGTCCCCTAACCCTAACCCTAGGCCGAAGCCTAACCCTAATCCTTCCCCGAAGCCTGACCCTCAGCCGTCCCCTAATCCTAACCCGTACGCTGACACTAACCCGTGCCCTCACACGTACGCTCCCCCTAGAGCGTTGTCGTACCCTCACCTGGACCCTAAACCGTCCCCGTCCCCTAACCCTAACCCTAGCCCGAACCCTAACCCTAACCCTTCCCCGAAGCCTGACCCTCAGCCGTCCCCTAATCCTAACCCGTACGCTGACACTAACCCGCGCCCTCACACGTACGCTCCCCCTAGAGCGTTGTCGTACCCTCACATGGACCCTAAACCGTCCCCGTCCCCTAAGCCTAACCCTAGGCCGAAGCCTAACCCTAACCCTTCCCCGAAGCGTGACCCTCAGCCGTCCCCTAATCCTAACCCGTACGCTGACACTAACCCGCGCCCTCACACGTACGCTCCCCCTAGAGCGTTGTCGTACCCTCACCTGGACCCTGAACCGTCCCCGTCCCCTAACCCTAATCCTAGGCCGAAGCCTAACCCTAACCCTTCCCCGAAGCCTGACCCTCAGCCGTCCCCTAATCCTAACCCGTACGCTGACACTAACCCGCGCCCTCACACGTACGCTCCCCCTAGAGCGTTGTCGTACCCTCACTTGGACCCTAAACCGTCCCCGTCCCCTAACCCTAACCCTAGGCCGAAGCCTAAACCTAACCCTTCCCCGAAGCCTGACCCTCAGCCGTCCCCTAATCCTAACCCGTACGCTGACACTAACCCGCGCCCTCACACGTACGCTCCCCCTAGAGCGTTGTCGTACCCTCACCTGGACCCTAAACCGTCCCCGTCCCCTAACCCTAACCCTAGCCCGAACCCTAACCCTAACCCTTCCCCGAAGCCTGGCCCTCAGCCGTCCCCTAATCCTAACCCGTACGCTGACACTAACCCGCGCCCTCACACGTACGCTCCCCCTAGAGCGTTGTCGTACCCTCACCTGGACCCTAAACCGTCCCCGTCCCCTAACCCTAACCCTAGCCCGAACCCTAACCCTAACCCTTCCCCGAAGCCTGACCCTCAGCCGTCCCCTAATCCTAACCCGTACGCTGACACTAACCCGCGCCCTCACACGTACGCTCCCCCTAGAGCGTTGTCGTACCCTCACCTGGACCCTAAACCATCCCCGTCCCCTAACCCTAACCCTAGCCCGAACCCTAACCCTAACCCTTCCCCGAAGCCTGACCCTCAGCCGTCCCCTAATCCTAACCCGTACGCTGACACTAACCCACGCCCTCACACGTACGCTCCCCCTCGAGCGTTGTCGTACCCTCACCTGGACCCTGAACCGCCCCCGTCCCCTAACCCTAACCCTAGTCCGAACCCTAACCCTAACCCTTCCCCGAAGCCTGACCCTCAGCCGTCCCCTAATCCTAACCCGTACGCTGACACTAACCCGCGCCCTCACACGTACGCTCCCCCTAGAGCGTTGTCGTACCCTCACCTGGACCCTGAACTGTCCCCGTCCCCTAACCCTAACCCTAGCCCGAACCCTAACCCTAACCCTTCCCCGAAGCCTGACCCTCAGCCGTCCCCTAATCCTGACCCGTACGCTGACACTAACCCGCGCCCTCACACGTACGCTCCCCCCTAGAGCGTTGTCGTACCCTCACCTGGACCCTAAACCGTCCCCGTCCCCTAACCCTAACCCTAGCCCGAACCCTAACCCTAACCCTTCCCCGAAGCCTGACCCTCAGCTGTCCCCTAATCCTAACCCGTACGCTGACACTAACCCGCGCCCTCACACGTACGCTCCCCCTAGAGCGTTGTCGTACCCTCACCTGGACCCTGAACCGTCCCCGTCCCCTAACCCTAACCCTAGCCCGAACCCTAACCCTAACCCTTCCCCGAAGCCTGACCGTCAGCCGTCCCCTAATCCTAACCCGTACGCTGACACTAACCCGCGCCCTCACACGTACGCTCCCCCTAGAGCGTTGTCGTACCCTCACCTGGACCCTGAACCGTCCCCGTCCCCTAACCCTAACCCTCGGCCGAATCCTAACCCTAACCCTTCCCCGAAGCCTGACCCTCAGCCGTCCCCTAATCCTAACCCGTACGCTGACACTAACCCGCGCCCTCACACGTACGCTCCCCCTAGAGCGTTGTCGTACCCTCACCTGGACCCTGAACCGTCCCCGTCCTCTAACCCTAACCCTAGGCCGAAGCCTAACCCTAACCCTTCCCCGAAGCCTGACCCTCAGCCGTCCCCTAATCCTAACACGTACGCTGACACTAACCCGCGCCCTCACACGTACGCTCCCCCTAGAGCGTTGTCGTACCCTCACCTGGACCCTAAACCGTCCCCGTCCCCTAACCCTAACCCTAGGCCGAACCCTAACCCTAACCCTTCCCCGAAGCCTGACCCTCAGCCGTCCCCTAATCCTAACCCGTACGCTGACACTAACCTGCGCCCTCACACGTACGCTCCCCCTAGAGCGTTGTCGTACCCTCACCTGGACCCTAAACCGTCCCCGTCCCCTAACCCTAACCCTAGTCCGAACCCTAACCCTAACGTTCCCCGAAGCCTGACCCTCAGCCTTCCCCTAATCCTAACCCGTACGCTGACACTAACCCGCGCCCTCACACGTACGCTCCCCCTAGAGCGTTGTCGTACCCTCACCTGGACCCTAAACCGTCCCCGTCCCCTAACCCTAACCCTAGGCCGAAGCCTAACCCTAATCCTTCCCCGAAGCCTGACCCTCAGCCGTCCCCTAATCCTAACCCGTACGCTGACACTAACCCACGCCCTCACACGTACGCTCCCCCTAGAGCGTTGTCGTACCCTCACCTGGACCCTAAACCGTCCCCGTCCCCTAACCCTAACCCTAGGCCGAAGCCTAACCCTAATCCTTCCCCGAAGCCTGACCCTCAGCCGTCCCCTAATCCTAACCCGTACGCTGACACTAACCCGTGCCCTCACACGTACGCTCCCCCTAGAGCGTTGTCGTACCCTCACCTGGACCCTAAACCGTCCCCGTCCCCTAACCCTAACCCTAGCCCGAACCCTAACCCTAACCCTTCCCCGAAGCCTGACCCTCAGCCGTCCCCTAATCCTAACCCGTACGCTGACACTAACCCGTGCCCTCACACGTACGCTCCCCCTAGAGCGTTGTCGTACCCTCACATGGACCCTAAACCGTCCCCGTCCCCTAAGCCTAACCCTAGGCCGAAGCCTAACCCTAACCCTTCCCCGAAGCGTGACCCTCAGCCGTCCCCTAATCCTAACCCGTACGCTGACACTAACCCGCGCCCTCACACGTACGCTCCCCCTAGAGCGTTGTCGTACCCTCACCTGGACCCTGAACCGTCCCCGTCCCCTAACCCTAATCCTAGGCCGAAGCCTAACCCTAACCCTTCCCCGAAGCCTGACCCTCAGCCGTCCCCTAATCCTAACCCGTACGCTGACACTAACCCGCGCCCTCACACGTACGCTCCCCCTAGAGCGTTGTCGTACCCTCACTTGGACCCTAAACCGTCCCCGTCCCCTAACCCTAACCCTAGGCCGAAGCCTAAACCTAACCCTTCCCCGAAGCCTGACCCTCAGCCGTCCCCTAATCCTAACCCGTACGCTGACACTAACCCGCGCCCTCACACGTACGCTCCCCCTAGAGCGTTGTCGTACCCTCACCTGGACCCTAAACCGTCCCCGTCCCCTAACCCTAACCCTAGCCCGAACCCTAACCCTAACCCTTCCCCGAAGCCTGGCCCTCAGCCGTCCCCTAATCCTAACCCGTACGCTGACACTAACCCGCGCCCTCACACGTACGCTCCCCCTAGAGCGTTGTCGTACCCTCACCTGGACCCTAAACCGTCCCCGTCCCCTAACCCTAACCCTAGCCCGAACCCTAACCCTAACCCTTCCCCGAAGCCTGACCCTCAGCCGTCCCCTAATCCTAACCCGTACGCTGACACTAACCCGCGCCCTCACACGTACGCTCCCCCTAGAGCGTTGTCGTACCCTCACCTGGACCCTAAACCATCCCCGTGCCCTAACCCTAACCCTAGCCCGAACCCTAACCCTAACCCTTCCCCGAAGCCTGACCCTCAGCCGTCCCCTAATCCTAACCCGTACGCTGACACTAACCCACGCCCTCACACGTACGCTCCCCCTCGAGCGTTGTCGTACCCTCACCTGGACCCTGAACCGCCCCCGTCCCCTAACCCTAACCCTAGTCCGAACCCTAACCCTAACCCTTCCCCGAAGCCTGACCCTCAGCCGTCCCCTAATCCTAACCCGTACGCTGACACTAACCCGCGCCCTCACACGTACGCTCCCCCTAGAGCGTTGTCGTACCCTCACCTGGACCCTGAACCGTCCCCGTCCTCTAACCCTAACCCTAGGCCGAAGCCTAACCCTAACCCTTCCCCGAAGCCTGACCCTCAGCCGTCCCCTAATCCTAACACGTACGCTGACACTAACCCGCGCCCTCACACGTACGCTCCCCCTAGAGCGTTGTCGTACCCTCACCTGGACCCTAAACCGTCCCCGTCCCCTAACCCTAACCCTAGCCCGAACCCTAACCCTAACCCTTCCCCGAAGCCTGACCCTCAGCCGTCCCCTAATCCTAACCCGTACGCTGACACTAACCCACGCCCTCACACGTACGCTCCCCCTCGAGCGTTGTCGTACCCTCACCTGGACCCTGAACCGCCCCCGTCCCCTAACCCTAACCCTAGTCCGAACCCTAACCCTAACCCTTCCCCGAAGCCTGACCCTCAGCCGTCCCCTAATCCTAACCCGTACGCTGACACTAACCCGTGCCCTCACACGTACGCTCCCCCTAGAGCGTTGTCGTACCCTCACCTGGACCCTGAACTGTCCCCGTCCCCTAACCCTAACCCTAGCCCGAACCCTAACCCTAACCCTTCCCCGAAGCCTGACCCTCAGCCGTCCCCTAATCCTAACCCGTACGCTGACACTAACCCGCGCCCTCACACGTACGCTCCCCCCTAGAGCGTTGTCGTACCCTCACGTGGACCCTAAACCGTCCCCGTCCCCTAACCCTAACCCTAGCCCGAACCCTAACCCTAACCCTTCCCCGAAGCCTGACCCTCAGCTGTCCCCTAATCCTAACCCGTACGCTGACACTAACCCGCGCCCTCACACGTACGCTCCCCCTAGAGCGTTGTCGTACCCTCACCTGGACCCTGAACCGTCCCCGTCCCCTAACCCTAACCCTAGCCCGAACCCTAACCCTAACCCTTCCCCGAAGCCTGACCCTCAGCCGTCCCCTAATCCTAACCCGTACGCTGACACTAACCCGCGCCCTCACACGTACGCTCCCCCTAGAGCGTTGTCGTACCCTCACCTGGACCCTGAACCATCCCCGTCCCCTAACCGTAACCCTCGGCCGAAGCCTAACCCTAACCCTTCCCCGAAGCCTGACCCTCAGCCGTCCCCTAATCCTAACCCGTACGCTGACACTAACCCGCGCCCTCACACGTACGCTCCCCCTAGAGCGTTGTCGTACCCTCACCTGGACCCTAAACCGTCCCCGTCCCCTAACCCTAACCCTAGGCCGAAGCCTAACCCTAACCCTTCCCCGAAGCCTGACCCTCAGCCGTCCCCTAATCCTAACCCGTACGCTGACACTAACCCGCGCCCTCACACGTACGCTCCCCCTAGAGCGTTGTCGTACCCTCACCTGGACCCTGAACAGTTCCAGTCCCCTAACCCTAACCCTAGCCCGAACCCTAACCCTAACCCTTCCCCGAAGCCTGACCCTCAGCCGTCCCCTAATCCTAACCCGTACGCTGACACTAACCCGCGCCCTCACACGTACGCTCCCCCTAGAGCGTTGTCGTACCCTCACCTGGACCCTAAACCGTCCCCGTCCCCTAACCCTAACCCTAGGCCGAAGCCTAACCCTAACCCTTCCCCGAAGCCTGACCCTCAGCCGTCCCCTAATCCTAACCCGTACGCTGACACTAACCCGCGCCCTCACACGTACGCTCCCCCTAGAGCGTTGTCGTACCCTCACCTGGACCCTGAACAGTTCCAGTCCCCTAACCCTAACCCTAGCCCGAACCCTAACCCTAACCCTTCCCCGAAGCCTGACCCTCAGCCGTCCCCTAATCCTAACCCGTACGCTGACACTAACCCGCGCCCTCACACGTACGCTCCCCCTAGAGCGTTGTCGTACCCTCACCTGGACCCTAAACCGTCCCCGTCCCCTAACCCTAACCCTAGGCCGAACCCTAACCCTAACGTTCCCCGAAGCCTGACCCTCAGCCTTCCCCTAATCCTAACCCGTACGCTGACACTAACCCGCGCCCTCACACGTACGCTCCCCCTAGAGCGTTGTCGTACCCTCACATGGACCCTAAACCGTCCCCGTCCCCTAAGCCTAACCCTAGGCCGAAGCCTAACCCTAACCCTTCCCCGAAGCGTGACCCTCAGCCGTCCCCTAATCCTAACCCGTACGCTGACACTAACCCGCGCCCTCACACGTACGCTCCCCCTAGAGCGTTGTCGTACCCTCACCTGGACCCTGAACCGTCCCCGTCCCCTAACCCTAATCCTAGGCCGAAGCCTAAACCTAACCCTTCCCCGAAGCCTGACCCTCAGCCGTCCCCTAATCCTAACCCGTACGCTGACACTAACCCGCGCCCTCACACGTACGCTCCCCCTAGAGCGTTGTCGTACCCTCACCTGGACCCTAAACCGTCCCCGTCCCCTAACCCTAACCCTAGGCCGAAGCCTAACCCTAACCCTTCCCCGAAGCCTGACCCTCAGCCGTCCCCTAATCCTAACCCGTACGCTGACACTAACCCGCGCCCTCACACGTACGCTCCACCTAGAGCGTTGTCGTACCCTCACCTGGACCCTAAACCGTCCCCGTCCCCTAACCCTAACCCTACGCCGAAGCCTAACCCTAACCCTTCCCCGAAGCCTGACCCTCAGCCGTCCCCAATCCTAACCCGTACGCTGACACTAACCCGTGCCCTCACACGTACGCTCCCCCTAGAGCGTTGTCGTACCCTCACCTGGACCCTAAACCGTCCCCGTCCCCTAACCCTAACCCTTGCCCGAACCCTAACCCTAACCCTTCCCCGAAGCCTGACCCTCAGCCGTCCCCTAATCCTAACCCGTACGCTGACACTAACCCGCGCCCTCACACGTACGCTCCCCCTAGAGCGTTGTCGTACCCTCACCTGGTCCCTAAACCGTCCCCGTCCCCTAAGCCTAACCCTAGGCCTAAGCCTAACCCTAGGCCGAAGCCTAACCCTAACCCTTCCCCGAAGCCTGACCCTCAGCCGTCCCCTAATCCTAACTCGTACGCTGACACTAACCCGCGCCCTCACACGTACGCTCCCCCTAGAGCGTTGTCGTACCCTCACCTGGACCCTGAACCGTCCCCGTCCCCTAACCCTAATCCTAGGCCGAAGCCTAACCCTAACCCTTCCCCGAAGCCTGATCCTCAGCCGTTCCCTAATCCTAACCCGTACGCTGACACTAACCCGCGCCCTCACACGTACGCTCCCCCTAGAGCGTTGTCGTACCCTCACCTGGACCCTGACCGTCCCCGTCCCCTAACCCTAACCCTAGGCCGAAGCCTAACCCTAACCCTTCCCCGAAGCCTGACCCTCAGCCGTCCCCTAATCCTAACCCGTACGCTGACACTAACCCGCGCCCTAACACGTACGCTCCCCCTAGAGCGTTGTCGTACCCTCACCTGGACCCTGAACCGTCCCCGTCCCCTAACCCTAACCCTAGGCCGAAGCCTAACCCTAACCCTTCCCCGAAGCCTGACCCTCAGCCGTCCCCTAATCCTAACCCGTACGCTGACACTAACCCGCGCCCTCACACGTACGCTCCCCCTAGAGCGTTGTCGTACCCTCACCTGGACCCTAAACCGTCCCCGTCCCCTAACCCTAACCCTAGGCCGAACCCTAACCCTAACCCTTCCCCGAAGCCTGACCCTCAGCCGTCCCCTAATCCTAACCCGTAGGCTGACACTAACCCGCGCCCTCACACGTACGCTCCCCCTAGAGCGTTGTCGTACCCTCACCTGGACCCTAAACCGTCCCCGTCCCCTAACCCTTACCCTAGGCCGAACCCTAACCCTAACGTTCCCCGAAGCCTGACCCTCAGCCTTCCCCTAATCCTAACCCGTACGCTGACACTAACCCGCGCCCTCACACGTACGCTCCCCCTAGAGCGTTGTCGTACCCTCACCTGGACCCTAAACCGTCCCCGTCCCCTAACCCTAACCCTAGGCCGAAGCCTAACCCTAACCCTTCCCCGAAGCCTGACCCTCAGCCGTCCCCTAATCCTAACCCGTACGCTGACACTAACCCGTGCCCTCACAAGTACGCTCCCCCTAGAGCGTTGTCGTACCCTCACCTGGAACCTAAACCGTCCCCGTCCCCTAACCCTAACCCTAGCCCGAACCCTAACCCTAACCCTTCCCCGAAGCCTGACCCTCAGCCGTCCCCTAATCCTAACCCGTACGCTGACACTAACCCGCGCCCTCACACGTACGCTCCCCCTAGAGCGTTGTCGTA
The DNA here is from genome assembly GCF_963455315.2 of Globicephala melas. Lineage (NCBI taxonomy): Eukaryota > Metazoa > Chordata > Mammalia > Artiodactyla > Delphinidae > Globicephala > Globicephala melas. The sequence goes on along the minus strand of NW_027207502.1, from coordinate 62,996 downwards.
CCCTCACATGGACCCTAAACCGTCCCCGTCCCCTGAGCCTAACCCTAGGCCGAAGCCTAACCCTAACCCTTCCCCGAAGCGTGACCCTCAGCCGTCCCCTAATCCTAACCCGTACGCTGACACTAACCCGCGCCCTCACACGTACGCTTCCCCTAGAGCGTTGTCGTACCCTCACCTGGACCCTGAACCGTCCCCGTCCCCTAAACCTAATCCTAGGCCGAAGCCTAAACCTAACCCTTCCCCGAAGCCTGACCCTCAGCCGTCCCCTAATCCTAACCCGTACGCTGACACTAACACGCGCCCTCACACGTACGCTCCCCCTAGAGCGTTGTCGTACCCTCACCTGGACCCTAAACCGTCCCCGTCCCCTAACCCTAACCCTAGGCCGAAGCCTAACCCTAACCCTTCCCCGAAGCCTGACCCTCAGCCGTCCCCTAATCCTAACCCGTACGCTGACACTAACCCGCGCCCTCACACGTACGCTCCCCCTAGAGCGTTGTCGTACCCTCACCTGGACCCTAAACCGTCCCCGTCCCCTAACCCTAACCCTAGGCCGAAGCCTAACCCTAACCCTTCCCCGAAGCCTGACCCTCAGCCGTCCCCAATCCTAACCCGTACGCTGACACTAACCCGTGCCCTCACACGTACGCTCCCCCTAGAGCGTTGTCGTACCCTCACCTGGACCCTAAACCGTCCCCGTCCCCTAACCCTAACCCTTGCCCGAACCCTAACCCTAACCCTTCCCCGAAGCCTGACCCTCAGCCGTCCCCAATCCTAACCCGTACGCTGACACTAACCCGCGCCCTCACACGTACGCTCCCCCTAGAGCGTTGTCGTACCCTCACCTGGACCCTAAACCGTCCCCGTCCCCTAAGCCTAACCCTAGGCCGAAGCCTAACCCTAACCCTTCCCCGAAGCCTGACCCTCAGCCGTCCCCTAATCCTAACTCGTACGCTGACACTAACCCGCGCCCTCACACGTACGCTCCCCCTAGAGCGTTGTCGTACCCTCACCTGGACCCTGAACCGTCCCCGTCCCCTAACCCTAATCCTAGGCCGAAGCCTAACCCTAACCCTTCCCCGAAGCCTGATCCTCAGCCGTTCCCTAATCCTAACCCGTACGCTGACACTAACCCGCGCCCTCACACGTACGCTCCCCCTAGAGCGTTGTTGTACCCTCACCTGGACCCTGAACCGTCCCCATCCCCTAACCCTAACCCTAGGCCGAAGCCTAACCCTAACCCTTCCCCGAAGCCTGACCCTCAGCCGTCCCCTAATCCTAACCCGTACGCTGACACTAACCCGCGCCCTCACACGTACGCTCCCCCTAGAGCGTTGTCGTACCCTCACCTGGACCCTGAACCGTCCCCGTCCCCTAACCCTAACCCTAGGCCGAAGCCTAACCCTAACCCTTCCCCGAAGCCTGACCCTCAGCCGTCCCCTAATCCTAACCCGTATGCTGACACTAACCCGCGCCCTCACACGTACGCTCCCCCTAGAGCGTTGTCGTACCCTCACCTGGACCCTGAACCGTCCCCGTCCCCTAACCCTAACCCTGCCCCGAACCCTAACCCTAACCCTTCCCCGAAGCCTGACCCTCAGCCGTCCCCTAATCCTAACCCGTACGCTGACACTAACCCGCGCCCTCACACGTACGCTCCCCCTAGAGCGTTGTCGTACCCTCACCTGGACCCTGAACCGTCCCCGTCCCCTAACCCTAACCCTAGCCCGAACCCTAACCCTAACCCTTCCCCGAAGCCTGACCCTCAGCCGTCCCCTAATCCTAACCCGTACGCTGACACTAACCCGCGCCCTCACACGTACGCTCCCCCTAGAGCGTTGTCGTACCCTCACCTGGTCCCTAAACCGTCCCCGTCCCCTAAGCCTAACCCTAGGCCTAAGCCTAACCCTAGGCCGAAGCCTAACCCTAACCCTTCCCCGAAGCCTGACCCTCAGCCGTCCCCTAATCCTAACTCGTACGCTGACACTAACCCGCGCCCTCACACGTACGCTCCCCCTAGAGCGTTGTCGTACCCTCACCTGGACCCTGAACCGTCCCCGTCCCCTAACCCTAATCCTAGGCCGAAGCCTAACCCTAACCCTTCCCCGAAGCCTGATCCTCAGCCGTTCCCTAATCCTAACCCGTACGCTGACACTAACCCGCGCCCTCACACGTACGCTCCCCCTAGAGCGTTGTCGTACCCTCACCTGGACCCTGAACCGTCCCCGTCCCCTAACCCTAACCCTAGGCCGAAGCCTAACCCTAACCCTTCCCCGAAGCCTGACCCTCAGCCGTCCCCTAATCCTAACCCGTACGCTGACACTAACCCGCGCCCTAACACGTACGCTCCCCCTAGAGCGTTGTCGTACCCTCACCTGGACCCTGAACCGTCCCCGTCCCCTAACCCTAACCCTAGGCCGAAGCCTAACCCTAACCCTTCCCCGAAGCCTGACCCTCAGCCGTCCCCTAATCCTAACCCGTACGCTGACACTAACCTGCGCCCTCACACGTACGCTCCCCCTAGAGCGTTGTCGTACCCTCACCTGGACCCTAAACCGTCCCCGTCCCCTAACCCTAACCCTAGCCCGAACCCTAACCCTAACCCTTCCCCGAAGCCTGACCCTCAGCCGTCCCCTAATCCTAACCCGTAGGCTGACACTAACCCGCGCCCTCACACGTACGCTCCCCCTAGAGCGTTGTCGTACCCTCACCTGGACCCTAAAACGTCCCCGTCCCCTAACCCTTACCCTAGGCCGAACCCTAACCCTAACGTTCCCCGAAGCCTGACCCTCAGCCTTCCCCTAATCCTAACCCGTACGCTGACACTAACCCGCGCCCTCACACGTACGCTCCCCCTAGAGCGTTGTCGTACCCTCACCTGGACCCTAAACCGTCCCCGTCCCCTAACCCTAACCCTAGGCCGAAGCCTAACCCTAACCCTTCCCCGAAGCCTGACCCTCAGCCGTCCCCTAATCCTAACCCGTACGCTGACACTAACCCGTGCCCTCACAAGTACGCTCCCCCTAGAGCGTTGTCGTACCCTCACCTGGAACCTAAACCGTCCCCGTCCCCTAACCCTAACCCTAGCCCGAACCCTAACCCTAACCCTTCCCCGAAGCCTGACCCTCAGCCGTCCCCTAATCCTAACCCGTACGCTGACACTAACCCGCGCCCTCACACGTACGCTCCCCCTAGAGCGTTGTCGTACCCTCACATGGACCCTAAACCGTCCCCGTCCCCTAAGCCTAACCCTAGGCCGAAGCCTAACCCTAACCCTTCCCCGAAGCGTGACCCTCAGCCGTCCCCTAATCCTAACCCGTACGCTGACACTAACCCGCGCCCTCACACGTACGCTCCCCCTAGAGCGTTGTCGTACCCTCACCTGGACCCTGAACCGTCCCCGTCCCCTAAACCTAATCCTAGGCCGAAGCCTAAACCTAACCCTTCCCCGAAGCCTGACCCTCAGCCGTCCCCTAATCCTAACCCGTACGCTGACACTAACCCGCGCCCTCACACGTACGCTCCCCCTAGAGCGTTGTCGTACCCTCACCTGGACCCTAAACCGTCCCCGTCCCCTAACCCTAACCCTAGGCCGAAGCCTAACCCTAACCCTTCCCCGAAGCCTGACCCTCAGCCGTCCCCTAATCCTAACCCGTACGCTGACACTAACCCGCGCCCTCACACGTACGCTCCCCCTAGAGCGTTGTCGTACCCTCACCTGGACCCTAAACCGTCCCCGTCCCCTAACCCTAACCCTAGGCCGAAGCCTAACCCTAACCCTTCCCCGAAGCCTGACCCTCAGCCGTCCCCAATCCTAACCCGTACGCTGACACTAACCCGCGCCCTCACACGTACGCTCCCCCTAGAGCGTTGTCGTACCCTCACCTGGACCCTAAACCGTCCCCGTCCCCTAACCCTAACCCTTGCCCGAACCCTAACCCTAACCCTTCCCCGAAGCCTGACCCTCAGCCGTCCCCAATCCTAACCCGTACGCTGACACTAACCCGCGCCCTCACACGTACGCTCCCCCTAGAGCGTTGTCGTACCCTCACCTGGACCCTAAACCGTCCCCGTCCCCTAAGCCTAACCCTAGGCCGAAGCCTAACCCTAACCCTTCCCCGAAGCCTGACCCTCAGCCGTCCCCTAATCCTAACTCGTACGCTGACACTAACCCGCGCCCTCACACGTACGCTCCCCCTAGAGCGTTGTCGTACCCTCACCTGGACCCTGAACCGTCCCCGTCCCCTAACCCTAATCCTAGGCCGAAGCCTAACCCTAACCCTTCCCCGAAGCCTGATCCTCAGCCGTTCCCTAATCCTAACCCGTACGCTGACACTAACCCGCGCCCTCACACGTACGCTCCCCCTAGAGCGTTGTTGTACCCTCACCTGGACCCTGAACCGTCCCCATCCCCTAACCCTAACCCTAGGCCGAAGCCTAACCCTAACCCTTCCCCGAAGCCTGACACTCAGCCGTCCCCTAATCCTAACCCGTACGCTGACACTAACCCGCGCCCTCACACGTACGCTCCCCCTAGAGCGTTGTCGTACCCTCACCTGGACCCTGAACCGTCCCCGTCCCCTAACCCTAACCCTAGGCCGAAGCCTAACCCTAACCCTTCCCCGAAGCCTGACCCTCAGCCGTCCCCTAATCCTAACCCGTATGCTGACACTAACCCGCGCCCTCACACGTACGTTTCCCCTAGAGCGTTGTCGTACCCTCACCTGGACCCTGAACCGTCCCCGTCCCCTAACCCTAACCCTGCCCCGAACCCTAACCCTAACCCTTCCCCGAAGCCTGACCCTCAGCCGTCCCCTAATCCTAACCCGTACGCTGACACTAACCCGCGCCCTCACACGTACGCTCCCCCTAGAGCGTTGTCGTACCCTCACCTGGACCCTGAACCGTCCCCGTCCCCTAACCCTAACCCTAGCCCGAACCCTAACCCTAACCCTTCCCCGAAGCCTGACCCTCAGCCGTCCCCTAATCCTAACCCGTACGCTGACACTAACCCGCGCCCTCACACGTACGCTCCCCCTAGAGCGTTGTCGTACCCTCACCTGGACCCTGAACCGTCCCCGTCCCCTAACCCTAACCCTAGGCCGAAGCCTAACCCTAACCCTTCCCCGAAGCCTGACCCTCAGCCGTCCCCTAATCCTAACCCGTACGCTGACACTAACCCGCGCCCTCACACGTACGCTCCCCCTAGAGCGTTGTCGTACCCTCACCTGGACCCTAAACCGTCCCCGTCCCCTAACCCTAACCCTAGGCCGAACCCTAACCCTAACCCTTCCCCGAAGCCTGACCCTCAGCCGTCCCCTAATCCTAACCCGTACGCTGACACTAACCCGCGCCCTCACACGTACGCTCCCCCTAGAGCGTTGTCGTACTCTCACCTGGACCCTAAACCGTCCCCGTCCCCTAACCCTAACCCTAGGCCGAACCCTAACCCTAACGTTCCCCGAAGACTGACCCTCAGCCTTCCCCTAATCCTAACCCGTACGCTGACACTAACCCGTGCCCTCACACGTACGCTCCCCCTAGAGCGTTGTCGTAGCCTCACCTGGACCCTAAACCGTCCCCGTCCCCTAACCCTAACCCTAGGCCGAAGCCTAACCCTAACCCTTCCCCGAAGCCTGACCCTCAGCCGTCCCCTAATCCTAACCCGTACGCTGACACTAACCCGTGCCCTCACACGTACGCTCCCCCTAGAGCGTTGTCGTACCCTCACCTGGACCCTAAACCGTCCCCGTCCCCTAACCCTAACCCTAGCCCGAACCCTAACCCTAACCCTTCCCCGAAGCCTGACCCTCAGCCGTCCCCTAATCCTAACCCGTACGCTGATACTAACCCGCGCCCTCACACGTACGCTCCCCCTAGAGCGTTGTCGTACCCTCACATGGACCCTAAACCGTCCCCGTCCCCTAAGCCTAACCCTAGGCCGAAGCCTAACCCTAACCCTTCCCCGAAGCGTGACCCTCAGCCGTCCCCTAATCCTAACCCGTACGCTGACACTAACCCGCGCCCTCACACGTAGGCTCCCCCTAGAGCGTTGTCGTACCCCCACCTGGACCCTGAACCGTACCCGTCCCCTAACCCTAATCCTAGGCCGAAGCCTAAACCTAACCCTTCCCCGAAGCCTGACCCTCAGCCGTCCCCTAATCCTAACCCGTACGCTGACACTAACCCGCGCCCTCACACGTACGCTCCCCCTAGAGCGTTGTCGTACCCTCACCTGGACCCTAAACCGTCCCCGTCCCCTAACCCTAACCCTAGGCCGAAGCCTAACCCTAACCCTTCCCCGAAGCCTGACCCTCAGCCGTCCCCAATCCTAACCCGTACGCTGACACTAACCCGTGCCCTCACACGTACGCTCCCCCTAAAGCGTTGTCGTACCCTCACCTGGACCCTAAACCGTCCCCGTCCCCTAACCCTAACCCTTACCCGAACCCTAACCCTAACCCTTCCCCGAAGCCTGACCCTCAGCCGTCCCCTAATCCTAACCCGTACGCTGACACTAACCCGCGCCCTCACACGTACGCTCCCCCTAGAGCGTTGTCGTACCCTCACCTGGACCCTAAAACGTCCCCGTCCCCTAAGCCTAACCCTAGGCCGAAGCCTAATCCTAACCCTTCCCCGAAGCCTGACCCTCAGCCGTCCCCTAATCCTAACCCGTACGCTGACACTAACCCGCGCCCTCACACGTACGCTCCCCCTAGAGCGTTGTCGTACCCTCACCTGGACCCTGAACCGTCCCCGTCCCCTAACCCTAATACTAGGCCGAAGCCTAACCCTAACCCTTCCCCGAAGCCTGATCCTCAGCCGTTCCCTAATCCTAACCCGTACGCTGACACTAACCCGCGCCCTCACACGTACGCTCCCCCTAGAGCGTTGTCGTACCCTCACCTGGACCCTGAACCGTCCCCGTCCCCTAACCCTAACCCTGCCCCGAACCCTAACCCTAACCCTTCCCCGAAGCCTGACCCTCAGCCGTCCCCTAATCCTAACCCGTACGCTGACACTAACCCGCGCCCTCACACGTACGCTCCCCCTAGAGCGTTGTCGTACCCTCACCTGGACCCTGAACCGTCCCCGTCCCCTAACCCTAACCCTAGTCCGAAGCCTAACCCTAACCCTTCCCCGAAGCCTGTCCCTCAGCCGTCCCCTAATCCTAACCCTTACGCTGACACTAACCCGCGCCCTCACACGTACGCTCCCCCTAGAGCGTTGTCGTACCCTCACCTGGACCCTGAACCGTCCCCGTCCCCTAACCCTAACCCTAGGCCGAAGCCTAACCCTAACGCTTCCCCGAAGCCTGACCCTCAGCCGTCCCCTAATCCTAACCCGTACGCTGACACTAACCCGCGCCCTCACACGTACGCTCCCCCTAGAGCGTTGTCGTACCATCACCTGGACCCTGAACCGTCCCCGTCCCCTAACCCTAACCCTAGGCCGAAGCCTAACCCTAACCCTTCCCCGAAGCCTGACCCTCAGCCGTCCCCTAATCCTAACCCGTACGCTGACACTAACCCGCCCCCTCACACGTACGCTCCCCCTAGAGCGTTATCGTACCCTCACCTGGACCCTGAACCGTCCCCGTCCCCTAACCCTAACCCTAGCCCGAACCCTAACCCTAACCCTTCCCCGAAGCCTGACCCTCAGCCGTCCCCTAATCCTAACCCGTACGCTGACACTAACCCGCGCCCTCACACGTACGCTCCCCCTAGAGCGTTGTCGTACCATCACCTGGACCCTGAACCGTCCCCGTCCCCTAACCCTAACCCTAGGCCGAAGCCTAACCCTAACCCTGCCCCGAAGCCTGACCCTCAGCCGTCCCCTAATCCTAACCCGTACGCTGACACTAACCCGCGCCCTCACACGTACGCTCCCCCTAGAGCGTTGTCGTACCCTCACCTGGACCCTGAACCGTCCCCGTCCCCTAACCCTAACCCTAGGCCGAAGCCTAACCCTAACCCTGCCCCGAAGCCTGACCCTCAGCCGTCCCCTAATCCTAACCCGTACGCTGACACTAACCCGCGCCCTCACACGTACGCTCCCCCTAGAGCGTTGTCGTACCCTCACCTGGACCCTGAACCGTCCCCGTCTCCTAACCCTAACCCTAGGCCGAAGCCTAACCCTAACCCTTCCCCGAAGCCTGACCCTCAGCCGTCCCCTAATCCTAACCCGTACGCTGACACTAACCCACGCCCTCACACGTACGCTCCCCCTAGAGCGTTGTCGTACCCTCACCTGGACCCTGAACCGTCCCCGTCCCCTAACCCTAAGCCTAGCCCGAACCCTAACCCTAACCCTTCCCCGAAGCCTGACGCTCAGCCGTCCCCTAATCCTAACCCGTACGCTGACACTAACCCGCGCCCTCACACGTACGCTCCCCCTAGAGCGTTGTCGTACCCTCACCTGGACCCTGAACCGTCCCCGTCCCCTAACCCTAACCCTAGGCCGAAGCCTAACCCTAACCCTTCCCCGAAGCCTGACCCTCAGCCGTCCCCTAATCCTAACCCGTACGCTGACACTAACCCGTGCCCTCACACGTACGCTCCCCCTAGAGCGTTGTCGTACCCTCACCTGGACCCTAAACCGTCCCCGTCCCCTAACCCTAACCCTAGCTCGAACCCTAACCCTAACCCTTCCCCGAAGCCTGACCCTCAGCCGTCCCCTAATCCTAACCCGTACGCTGACACTAACCCGCGCCCTCACACGTACGCTCCCCCTAGAGCGTTGTCGTACCCTCACATGGACCCTAAACCGTCCCCGTCCCCTAAGCCTAACCCTAGGCCGAAGCCTAACCCTAACCCTTCCCCGAAGCGTGACCCTCAGCCGTCCCCTAATCCTAACCCGTACGCTGACACTAACCCACGCCCTCACACGTACGCTCCCCCTAGTGCGTTGTCGTACCCTCACCTGGACCCTGAACCGTCCCCGTCCCCTAACCCTAATCCTAGGCCGAAGCCTAAACCTAACCCTTCCCCGAAGCCTGACCCTCAGCCGTCCCCTAATCCTAACCCGTACGCTGACACTAACCCGCGCCCTCACACATACGCTCCCCCTAGAGCGTTGTCGTACCCTCACCTGGACCCTAAACCGTCCCCGTCCCCTAACCCTAACCCTAGGCCGAAGCCTAACCCTAACCCTTCCCCGAAGCCTGACCCTCAGCCGTCCCCTAATCCTAACCCGTACGCTGACACTAACCCGCGCCCTCACACGTACGCTCCCCCTAGAGCGTTGTCGTACCCTCACCTGGACCCTAAACCGTCCCCGTCCCCTAACCCTAACCCTAGGCCGAAGCCTAACCCTAACCCTTCCCCGAAGCCTGACCCTCAGCCGTCCCCAATCCTAACCCGTACGCTGACACTAACCCGTGCCCTCACACGTACGCTCCCCCTAGAGCGTTGTCGTACCCTCACCTGGACCCTAAACCGTCCCCGTCCCCTAACCCTAACCCTTGCCCGAACCCTAACACTAACCCTTCCCCGAAGCCTGACCCTCAGCCGTCCCCTAATCCTAACCCGTACGCTGACACTAACCCGCGCCCTCACACGTACGCTCCCCCTAGAGCGTTGTCGTACCCTCACCTGGACCCTAAACCGTCCCCGTCCCCTAAGCCTAACCCTAGGCCGAAGCCTAACCCTAACCCTTCCCCGAAGCCTGACCCTCAGCCGTCCCCTAATCCTAACCCGTACGCTGACACTAACCCGCGCCCTCACACGTACGCTCCCCCTAGAGCGTTGTCGTACCCTCACCTGGACCCTGAACCGTCCCCGTCCCCTAACCCTAATCCTAGGCCGAAGCCTAACCCTAACCCTTCCCCGAAGCCTGTTCCTCAGCCGTTCCCTAATCCTAACCCGTACGCTGACACTAACCCGCGCCCTCACACGTACGCTCCCCCTAGAGCGTTGTCGTACCCTCACCTGGACCCTGAACCGTCCCCGTCCCCTAACCCTAACCCTAGGCCGAAGCCTAACCCTAACCCTTCCCCGAAGCCTGACCCTCAGCCGTCCCCTAATCCTAACCCGTACGCTGACACTAACCCGCGCCCTCACACGTACGCTCCCCCTAGAGCGTTGTCGTACCCTCACCTGGACCCTGAACCGTCCCCGTCCCCTAACCCTAACCCTAGGCCGAAGCCTAACCCTAACCCTTCCCCGAAGCCTGACCCTCAGCCGTCCCCTAATCCTAACCCGTATGCTGACACTAACCCGCGCCCTCACACGTACGCTCCCCCTAGAGCGTTGTACCCTCACCTGGACCCTGAACCGTCCCCGTCCCCTAACCCTAACCCTGCCCCGAACCCTAACCCTAACACTTCCCCGAAGCCTGACCCTCAGCCGTCCCCTAATCCTAACCCGTACGCTGACACTAACCCGCGCCCTCACACGTACGCTCCCCCTAGAGCGTTGTCGTACCCTCACCTGGACCCTGAACCGTCCCCGTCCCCTAACCCTAACCCTAGTCCGAAGCCTAACCCTAACCCTTCCCCGAAGCCTGTCCCTCAGCCGTCCCCTAATCCTAACCCGTACGCTGACACTAACCCGCGCCCTCACACGTACGCTCCCCCTAGAGCGTTGTCGTACCCTCACCTGGACCCTGAACCGTCCCCGTCCCCTAACCCTAACCCTAGGCCGAAGCCTAACCCTAACCCTTCCCCGAAGCCTGACCCTCAGCCGTCCCCTAATCCTAACCCGTACGCTGACACTAACCCGCCCCCTCACACGTACGCTCCCCCTAGAGCGTTGTCGTACCCTCACCTGGACCCTGAATCGTCCCCGTCCCCTAACCCTAACCCTAGCCCGAACCCTAACCCTAACCCTTCCCCGAATCCTGACCCTCAGCCGTCCCCTAATCCTAACCCGTACGCTGACACTAACCCGCGCCCTCACACGTACGCTCCCCCTAGAGCGTTGTCGTACCCTCACCTGGACCCTGAACCGTACCCGTCCCCTAACCCTAACCCTAGGCCTAAGCCTAACCCTAACCCTGCCCCGAAGCCTGACCCTCAGCCGTCCCCTAATCCTAACCCGTACGCTGACACTAACCCGCGCCCTCACACGTACGCTCCCCCTAGAGCATTGTCGTACCCTCACCTGGACCCTGAACCGTCCCCGTCCCCTAACCCTAACCCTAGGCCGAAGCCTAACCCTAACCCTTCCCCGAAGCCTGACCCTCAGCCGTCCCCTAATCCTAACCCGTACGCTGACACTAACCCGCGCCCTCACACGTACGCTCCCCCTAGAGCGTTGTCGTACCCTCACCTGGACCCTGAACCGTCCCCGTCCCCTAACCCTAACCCTAGGCCGAAGCCTAACCCTAACCCTTCCCCGAAGCCTGACCCTCAGCCGTCCCCTAATCCTAACCCGTACGCTGACACTAACCCACGCCCTCACACGTACGCTCCCCCTAGAACGTTGTCGTACCCTCACCTGGACCCTGAACCGTCCCCGTCCCCTAACCCTAAGCCTAGCCCGAACCCTAACCCTAACCCTTCCCCGAAGCCTGACGCTCAGCCGTCCCCTAATCCTAACCCGTACGCTGACACTAACCCGCGCCCTCACACGTACGCTCCCCCTAGAGCGTTGTCGTACCCTCACCTGGACCCTGAACCGTCCCCGTCCCCTAACCCTAACCCTAGCCCGAAGCCTAACCCTAACCCTTCCCCGAAGCCTGACCCTCAGCCGTCCCCTAATCCTAACCCGTACGCTGACACTAACCCGCGCCCTCACACGTATGCTCCCCCTAGAGCGTTGTCGTACCCTCACCTGGACCCTAAACCGTCCCCGTCCCCTAACCCTAACCCTAGCCCGAACTCTAACCCTAACCCTTCCCCGAAGCCTGACCCTCAGCCGTCCCCTAATCCTAACCCGTACGCTGACACTAACCCGCGCCCTCACACGTACGCTCCCCCTAGAGCGTTGTCGTACCCTCACCTGGACCCTAAACCGTCCCCGTCCCCTAACCCTAACGCTAGCCCGAAGCCTAACCCTAACCCTTCCCCGAAGCCTGACCCTCAGCCGTTCCCTAATCCTAACCCGTACGCTGACACTAACCCGCGCCCTCACACGTACGCTCCCCCTAGATCGTTGTCGTACCCTCACCTGGACCCTAAACCGTCCCCGTCCCCTAACCCTAACCCTAGCCCGAACCCTAACCCTAACCCTTCCCGAAGCCTGACCCTCAGCCGTCCCCTAATCCTAACCCGTAAGCTGACACTAACCCGCGCCCTCACACGTACGCTCCCCCTAGAGCGTTGTCGTACCCTCACCTGGACCCTAAACCGTCTCCGTCCCCTAACCCTAACCCTAGCCCGAAGCCTAACCCTAAGCCTTCCCTGAAGCCTGACCCTCAGCCGTCCCCAAATCCTAACCCGTACGCTGACACTAACCCGCGCCCTCACACGTACGCTCCCCCTAGAGCGTTGTCGTACCCTCACCTGGACCCTAAACCGTCCCCGTCCCCTAACCCTAACCCTAGCCCGAAGCCTAACCCTAACCCTTCCCCGAAGCCTGACCCTCAGCCGTCCCCTACTCCTAACCCGTACGCTGACACTAACCCGCACCCTCACACGTACGCTCCCGCTAGAGCGTTGTCGTACCCTCACCTGGACCCTAAACCGTCCCCGTCCCCTAACCCTAACCCTAGCCCGAACCCTAACCCTAACCCTTCCCCGAAGCCTGACCCTCAGCCGTCCCCTAATCCTAACCCGTACGCTGACACTAACCCGCGCCCTCACACGTACGCTCCCCCTAGAACGTTGTCGTACCCTCACCTGGACCCTAAACCGTCCCCGTCCCCTAACCCTAACCCTAGGCCGAAGCCTAACCCTAACCCTTCCCCGAAGCCTGAACCTCAGCCGTCCCCTAATCCTAACCCGTACGCTGACACTAACCCTTGCCCTCACACGTACGCTCCCCCTAGAGCGTTGTCGTACCCTCACCTGGACCCTAAACCGTCCCCGTCCCCTAACCCTAACCCTAGCCCGAACACTAACCCTAACCCTTCCCCGAAGCCTGACCCTCAGCCGTCCCCTAATCCTAACCCGTACGCTGACACTAACCCGCGCCCTCACACGTACGCTCCCCCTAGAGCGTTGTCGTACCCTCACCTGGACCCTAAACCGTCCCCGTCCCCTAACCCTAACCCTAGCCCGAACCCTAACCCTAACCCTTCCCCGAAGCCTGGCCCTCAGCCGTCCCATAATCCTAACCCGTACGCTGACACTAACCCGCGCCCTCACACGTACGCTCCCCCTAGAGCGTTGTCGTACCCTCACCTGGACCCTAAACCGTCCCCGTCCCCTAACCCTAACCCTAGGCCGAAGCCTAACCCTAACCCTTCCCCGAAGCCTGACCCTCAGCCGTCCCCTAATCCTAACCCGTACGCTGACACTAACCCGCGCCCTCACACGTACGCTCCCCCTAGAGCGTTGTCGTACCCTCACCTGGACCCTAAACCGTCCCCGTCCCCTAACCCTAACCCTAGCCCGAACACTAACCCTAACCCTTCCCCGAAGCCTGACCCTCAGCCGTCCCCTAATCCTAACCCGTACGCTGACACTAACCCGCGCCCTCACACGTACGCTCCCCCTAGAGCGTTGTCGTACCCTCACCTGGACCCTAAACCGTCCCTGTCCCCTAACCCTAACCCTAGCCCGAACCCTAACCCTAACCCTTCCCCGAAGCCTGACCCTCAGCCTTCCCCTAATCCTAACCCGTACGCTGACACTAACCCGCGCCCTCACACGTACGCTCCCCCTAGAGCGTTGTCGTACCCTCACCTGGACCCTGAACCGTGCCCGTCCCCTAACCCTAACCCTAGCCCGAACACTAGCCCTTCCCCGAAGCCTGACCCTCAGCCGTCCCCTAATCCTAACCCGTACGCTGACACTAACCCGCGCCCTCAGACGTACGCTCCCCCTAGAGCGTTGTCGTACCCTCACCTGGACCCTGAACCGTCCCCGTCCCCTAACCCTAACCCTAGGCCGAAGCCTAACCCTAACCCTTCCCCGAAGCCTGACCCTCAGCCGTCCCCTAATCCTAACCCGTACGCTGACACTAACCCACGCCCTCACACGTACGCTCCCCCTAGAGCGTTGTCGTACCCTCACCTGGACCCTGAACCGTCCCCGTCCCCTAACCCTAAGCCTAGCCCGAACCCTAACCCTAACCCTTCCCCGAAGCCTGACGCTCAGCCGTCCCCTAATCCTAACCCGTACGCTGACACTAACCCGCGCCCTCACACGTACGCTCCCCCTAGAGCGTTGTCGTACCCTCACCTGGACCCTGAACCGTCCCCGTCCCCTAACCCTAACCCTAGCCCGAAGCCTAACCCTAACCCTTCCCCGAAGCCTGACCCTCAGCCGTCCCCTAATCCTAACCCGTACGCTGACACTAACCCGCGCCCTCACACGTACGCTCCCCCTATAGCGTTGTCGTACCCTCACCTGGACCCTAAACCGTCCCCGTCCCCTAACCCTAACCCTAGCCCGAACTCTAACCCTAACCCTTACCCGAAGCCTGACCCTCAGCCGTCCCCTAATCCTAACCCGTACGCTGACACTAACCCGCGCCCTCACACGTACGCTCCCCCTAGAGCGTTGTCGTACCCTCACCTGGACCCTAAACCGTCCCCGTCCCCTAACCCTAACCCTAGCCCGAACCCTAACCCTAACCCTTCCCGAAGCCTGACCCTCAGCCGTCCCCTAATCCTAACCCGTACGCTGACACTAACCCGCGCCCTCACACGTACGCTCCCCCTAGAGCGTTGTCGTACCCTCACCTGGACCCTAAACCGTCCCCGTCCCCTAACCCTAACCCTAGCCCGAAGCCTAACCCTAAGCCTTCCCCGAAGCCTGACCCTCAGCCGTCCCCTAATCCTAACCCGTACGCTGACACTAACCCGCGCCCTCACACGTACGCTCCCCCTAGAGCGTTGTCGTACCCTCACCTGGACCCTGAACCGTCCCCGTCTCCTAACCCTAACCCTAGCCCGAAGCCTAACCCTAACCCTTCCCCGAAGCCTGACCCTCAGCCGTCCCCTAATCCTAACCCGTACGCTGACACTAACCCACGCCCTCACACGTACGCTCCCCCTAGAGCGTTGTCGTACCCTCACCTGGACCCTGAACCGTCCCCGTCCCCTAACCCTAAGCCTAGCCCGAACCCTAACCCTAACCCTTCCCCGAAGCCTGACGCTCAGCCGTCCCCTAATCCTAACCCGTACGCTGACACTAACCCGCGCCCTCACACGTACGCTCCCCCTAGAGCGTTGTCGTACCCTCACCTGGACCCTGAACCGTCCCCGTCCCCTAACCCTAACCCTAGGCCGAAGCCTAACCCTAACCCTTCCCCGAAGCCTGACCCTCAGCCGTCCCCTAATCCTAACCCGTACGCTGACACTAACCCGTGCCCTCACACGTACGCTCCCCCTAGAGCGTTGTCGTACCCTCACCTGGACCCTAAACCGTCCCCGTCCCCTAACCCTAACCCTAGCTCGAACCCTAACCCTAACCCTTCCCCGAAGCCTGACCCTCAGCCGTCCCCTAATCCTAACCCGTACGCTGACACTAACCCGCGCCCTCACACGTACGCTCCCCCTAGAGCGTTGTCGTACCCTCACATGGACCCTAAACCGTCCCCGTCCCCTAAGCCTAACCCTAGGCCGAAGCCTAACCCTAACCCTTCCCCGAAGCGTGACCCTCAGCCGTCCCCTAATCCTAACCCGTACGCTGACACTAACCCACGCCCTCACACGTACGCTCCCCCTAGTGCGTTGTCGTACCCTCACCTGGACCCTGAACCGTCCCCGTCCCCTAACCCTAATCCTAGGCCGAAGCCTAAACCTAACCCTTCCCCGAAGCCTGACCCTCAGCCGTCCCCTAATCCTAACCCGTACGCTGACACTAACCCGCGCCCTCACACATACGCTCCCCCTAGAGCGTTGTCGTACCCTCACCTGGACCCTAAACCGTCCCCGTCCCCTAACCCTAACCCTAGGCCGAAGCCTAACCCTAACCCTTCCCCGAAGCCTGACCCTCAGCCGTCCCCTAATCCTAACCCGTACGCTGACACTAACCCGCGCCCTCACACGTACGCTCCCCCTAGAGCGTTGTCGTACCCTCACCTGGACCCTAAACCGTCCCCGTCCCCTAACCCTAACCCTAGGCCGAAGCCTAACCCTAACCCTTCCCCGAAGCCTGACCCTCAGCCGTCCCCAATCCTAACCCGTACGCTGACACTAACCCGTGCCCTCACACGTACGCTCCCCCTAGAGCGTTGTCGTACCCTCACCTGGACCCTAAACCGTCCCCGTCCCCTAACCCTAACCCTTGCCCGAACCCTAACACTAACCCTTCCCCGAAGCCTGACCCTCAGCCGTCCCCTAATCCTAACCCGTACGCTGACACTAACCCGCGCCCTCACACGTACGCTCCCCCTAGAGCGTTGTCGTACCCTCACCTGGACCCTAAACCGTCCCCGTCCCCTAAGCCTAACCCTAGGCCGAAGCCTAACCCTAACCCTTCCCCGAAGCCTGACCCTCAGCCGTCCCCTAATCCTAACCCGTACGCTGACACTAACCCGCGCCCTCACACGTACGCTCCCCCTAGAGCGTTGTCGTACCCTCACCTGGACCCTGAACCGTCCCCGTCCCCTAACCCTAATCCTAGGCCGAAGCCTAACCCTAACCCTTCCCCGAAGCCTGTTCCTCAGCCGTTCCCTAATCCTAACCCGTACGCTGACACTAACCCGCGCCCTCACACGTACGCTCCCCCTAGAGCGTTGTCGTACCCTCACCTGGACCCTGAACCGTCCCCGTCCCCTAACCCTAACCCTAGGCCGAAGCCTAACCCTAACCCTTCCCCGAAGCCTGACCCTCAGCCGTCCCCTAATCCTAACCCGTACGCTGACACTAACCCACGCCCTCACACGTACGCTCCCCCTAGAGCGTTGTCGTACCCTCACCTGGACCCTGAACCGTCCCCGTCCCCTAACCCTAACCCTAGGCCGAAGCCTAACCCTAACCCTTCCCCGAAGCCTGACCCTCAGCCGTCCCCTAATCCTAACCCGTATGCTGACACTAACCCGCGCCCTCACACGTACGCTCCCCCTAGAGCGTTGTCGTACCCTCACCTGGACCCTGAACCGTCCCCGTCCCCTAACCCTAACCCTGCCCCGAACCCTAACCCTAACACTTCCCCGAAGCCTGACCCTCAGCCGTCCCCTAATCCTAACCCGTACGCTGACACTAACCCGCGCCCTCACACGTACGCTCCCCCTAGAGCGTTGTCGTACCCTCACCTGGACCCTGAACCGTCCCCGTCCCCTAACCCTAACCCTAGTCCGAAGCCTAACCCTAACCCTTCCCCGAAGCCTGTCCCTCAGCCGTCCCCTAATCCTAACCCGTACGCTGACACTAACCCGCGCCCTCACACGTACGCTCCCCCTAGAGCGTTGTCGTACCCTCACCTGGACCCTGAACCGTCCCCGTCCCCTAACCCTAACCCTAGGCCGAAGCCTAACCCTAACCCTTCCCCGAAGCCTGACCCTCAGCCGTCCCCTAATCCTAACCCGTACGCTGACACTAACCCGCGCCCTCACACGTACGCTCCCCCTAGAGCGTTGTCGTACCATCACCTGGACCCTGAACCGTCCCCGTCCCCTAACCCTAACCCTAGGCTGAAGCCTAACCCTAACCCTTCCCCGAAGCCTGACCCTCAGCCGTCCCCTAATCCTAACCCGTACGCTGACACTAACCCGCCCCCTCACACGTACGCTCCCCCTAGAGCGTTGTCGTACCCTCACCTGGACCCTGAATCGTCCCCGTCCCCTAACCCTAACCCTAGCCCGAACCCTAACCCTAACCCTTCCCCGAAGCCTGACCCTCAGCCGTCCCCTAATCCTAACCCGTACGCTGACACTAACCCGCGCCCTCACACGTACGCTCCCCCTAGAGCGTTGTCGTACCCTCACCTGGACCCTGAACCGTACCCGTCCCCTAACCCTAACCCTAGGCCTAAGCCTAACCCTAACCCTGCCCCGAAGCCTGACCCTCAGCCGTCCCCTAATCCTAACCCGTACGCTGACACTAACCCGCGCCCTCACACGTACGCTCCCCCTAGAGCATTGTCGTACCCTCACCTGGACCCTGAACCGTCCCCGTCCCCTAACCCTAACCCTAGGCCGAAGCCTAACCCTAACCCTTCCCCGAAGCCTGACCCTCAGCCGTCCCCTAATCCTAACCCGTACGCTGACACTAACCCGCGCCCTCACACGTACGCTCCCCCTAGAGCGTTGTCGTACCCTCACCTGGACCCTGAACCGTCCCCGTCCCCTAACCCTAACCCTAGGCCGAAGCCTAACCCTAACCCTTCCCCGAAGCCTGACCCTCAGCCGTCCCCTAATCCTAACCCGTACGCTGACACTAACCCACGCCCTCACACGTACGCTCCCCCTAGAACGTTGTCGTACCCTCACCTGGACCCTGAACCGTCCCCGTCCCCTAACCCTAAGCCTAGCCCGAACCCTAACCCTAACCCTTCCCCGAAGCCTGACGCTCAGCCGTCCCCTAATCCTAACCCGTACGCTGACACTAACCCGCGCCCTCACACGTACGCTCCCCCTAGAGCGTTGTCGTACCCTCACCTGGACCCTGAACCGTCCCCGTCCCCTAACCCTAACCCTAGCCCGAAGCCTAACCCTAACCCTTCCCCGAAGCCTGACCCTCAGCCGTCCCCTAATCCTAACCCGTACGCTGACACTAACCCGCGCCCTCACACGTATGCTCCCCCTAGAGCGTTGTCGTACCCTCACCTGGACCCTAAACCGTCCCCGTCCCCTAACCCTAACCCTAGCCCGAACTCTAACCCTAACCCTTCCCCGAAGCCTGACCCTCAGCCGTCCCCTAATCCTAACCCGTACGCTGACACTAACCCGCGCCCTCACACGTACGCTCCCCCTAGAGCGTTGTCGTACCCTCACCTGGACCCTAAACCGTCCCCGTCCCCTAACCCTAACGCTAGCCCGAAGCCTAACCCTAACCCTTCCCCGAAGCCTGACCCTCAGCCGTTCCCTAATCCTAACCCGTACGCTGACACTAACCCGCGCCCTCACACGTACGCTCCCCCTAGATCGTTGTTGTACCCTCACCTGGACCCTAAACCGTCCCCGTCCCCTAACCCTAACCCTAGCCCGAAGCCTAACCCTAAGCCTTCCCGAAGCCTGACCCTCAGCCGTCCCCAAATCCTAACCCGTACGCTGACACTAACCCGCGCCCTCACACGTACGCTCCCCCTAGAGCGTTGTCGTACCCTCACCTGGACCCTAAACCGTCCCCGTCCCCTAACCCTAACCCTAGCCCGAAGCCTAACCCTAACCCTTCCCCGAAGCCTGACCCTCAGCCGTCCCCTACTCCTAACCCGTACGCTGACACTAACCCGCACCCTCACACGTACGCTCCCGCTAGAGCGTTGTCGTACCCTCACCTGGACCCTAAACCGTCCCCGTCCCCTAACCCTAACCCTAGCCCGAACCCTAACCCTAACCCTTCCCCGAAGCCTGACCCTCAGCCGTCCCCTAATCCTAACCCGTACGCTGACACTAACCCGCGCCCTCACACGTACGCTCCCCCTAGAACGTTGTCGTACCCTCACCTGGACCCTAAACCGTCCCCGTCCCCTAACCCTAACCCTAGGCCGAAGCCTAACCCTAACCCTTCCCCGAAGCCTGAACCTCAGCCGTCCCCTAATCCTAACCCGTACGCTGACACTAACCCTTGCCCTCACACGTACGCTCCCCCTAGAGCGTTGTCGTACCCTCACCTGGACCCTAAACCGTCCCCGTCCCCTAACCCTAACCCTAGCCCGAACACTAACCCTAACCCTTCCCCGAAGCCTGACCCTCAGCCGTCCCCTAATCCTAACCCGTACGCTGACACTAACCCGCGCCCTCACACGTACGCTCCCCCTAGAGCGTTGTCGTACCCTCACCTGGACCCTAAACCGTCCCCGTCCCCTAACCCTAACCCTAGCCCGAACCCTAACCCTAACCCTTCCCCGAAGCCTGGCCCTCAGCCGTCCCCTAATCCTAACCCGTACGCTGACACTAACCCGCGCCCTCACACGTACGCTCCCCCTAGAGCGTTGTCGTACCCTCACCTGGACCCTAAACCGTCCCCGTCCCCTAACCCTAACCCTAGGCCGAAGCCTAACCCTAACCCTTCCCCGAAGCCTGACCCTCAGCCGTCCCCTAATCCTAACCCGTACGCTGACACTAACCCGCGCCCTCACACGTACGCTCCCCCTAGAGCGTTGTCGTACCCTCACCTGGACCCTAAACCGTCCCCGTCCCCTAACCCTAACCCTAGCCCGAACACTAACCCTAACCCTTCCCCGAAGCCTGACCCTCAGCCGTCCCCTAATCCTAACCCGTACGCTGACACTAACCCGCGCCCTCACACGTACGCTCCCCCTAGAGCGTTGTCGTACCCTCACCTGGACCCTAAACCGTCCCTGTCCCCTAACCCTAACCCTAGCCCGAACCCTAACCCTAACCCTTCCCCGAAGCCTGACCCTCAGCCTTCCCCTAATCCTAACCCGTACGCTGACACTAACCCGCGCCCTCACACGTACGCTCCCCCTAGAGCGTTGTCGTACCCTCACCTGGACCCTGAACCGTGCCCGTCCCCTAACCCTAACCCTAGCCCGAACACTAGCCCTTCCCCGAAGCCTGACCCTCAGCCGTCCCCTAATCCTAACCCGTACGCTGACACTAACCCGCGCCCTCACACGTACGCTCCCCCTAGAGCGTTGTCGTACCCTCACCTGGACCCTGAACCGTCCCCGTCCCCTAACCCTAACCCTAGGCCGAAGCCTAACCCTAACCCTTCCCCGAAGCCTGACCCTCAGCCGTCCCCTAATCCTAACCCGTACGCTGACACTAACCCACGCCCTCACACGTACGCTCCCCCTAGAGCGTTGTCGTACCCTCACCTGGACCCTGAACCGTCCCCGTCCCCTAACCCTAAGCCTAGCCCGAACCCTAACCCTAACCCTTCCCCGAAGCCTGACGCTCAGCCGTCCCCTAATCCTAACCCGTACGCTGACACTAACCCGCGCCCTCACACGTACGCTCCCCCTAGAGCGTTGTCGTACCCTCACCTGGACCCTGAACCGTCCCCGTCCCCTAACCCTAACCCTAGCCCGAAGCCTAACCCTAACCCTTCCCCGAAGCCTGACCCTCAGCCGTCCCCTAATCCTAACCCGTACGCTGACACTAACCCGCGCCCTCACACGTACGCTCCCCCTATAGCGTTGTCGTACCCTCACCTGGACCCTAAACCGTCCCCGTCCCCTAACCCTAACCCTAGCCCGAACTCTAACCCTAACCCTTCCCCGAAGCCTGACCCTCAGCCGTCCCCTAATCCTAACCCGTACGCTGACACTAACCCGCGCCCTCACACGTACGCTCCCCCTAGAGCGTTGTCGTACCCTCACCTGGACCCTAAACCGTCCCCGTCCCCTAACCCTAACCCTAGCCCGAACCCTAACCCTAACCCTTCCCGAAGCCTGACCCTCAGCCGTCCCCTAATCCTAACCCGTACGCTGACACTAACCCGCGCCCTCACACGTACGCTCCCCCTAGAGCGTTGTCGTACCCTCACCTGGACCCTAAACCGTCCCCGTCCCCTAACCCTAACCCTAGCCCGAAGCCTAACCCTAAGCCTTCCCCGAAGCCTGACCCTCAGCCGTCCCCTAATCCTAACCCGTACGCTGACACTAACCCGCGCCCTCACACGTACGCTCCCCCTAGAGCGTTGTCGTACCCTCACCTGGACCCTAAACCGTCCCCGTCCCCTAACCCTAACCCTAGCCCGAAGCCTAACCCTAACCCTTCCCCGAAGCCTGACCCTCAGCCGTCCCCTAATCCTAACCCGTACGCTGACACTAACCCGCACCCTCACACGTACGCTCCCGCTAGAGCGTTGTCGTACCCTCACCTGGACCCTAAACCGTCCCCGTCCCCTAACCCTAACCCTAGCCCGAACCCTAACCCTAACCCTTCCCCGAAGCCTGACCCTCAGCCGTCCCCTAATCCTAACCCGTACGCTGACACTAACCCGCGCCCTCACACGTACGCTCCCCCTAGAGTGTTGTCGTACCCTCACCTGGACCCTAAACCGTCCCCGTCCCCTAACCCTAACCCTAGCCCGAACCCTAACCCTAACCCTTCCCCGAAGCCTGACCCTCAGCCGTTCCCTAATCCTAACCCGTACGCTGACACTAACCCGCGCCCTCACACGTACGCTCCCCCTAGAGCGTTGTCGTACCCTCACCTGGACCCTAAACCGTCCCCGTCCCCTAACCCTAAGCCTAGCCCGAACCCTAACCCTAACCCTTCCCCGAAGCCTGACCCTCAGCCGTCCCCTAATCCTAACCCGTACGCTGACACTAACCCGCGCCCTCACACGTACGCTCCCCCTAGAGCGTTGTCGTACCCTCACCTGGACCCTAAACCGTCCCCGTCCCCGTCCCCTAACCCTAGCCCGAACCCTAACCCTAACCCTTCCCCGAAGCCTGACCCTCAGCCGTCCCCTAATCCTAACCCGTACGCTGACACTAACCCGCGCCCTCACACGTACGCTCCCCCTAGAGCATTGTCGTACCCTCACCTGGACCCTAAACCGTCCCCGTCCCCTAACCCTAACCCTAGCCCGAACCCTAACCCTAACCGTTCCCCGAAGCCTGACCCTCAGCCGTCCCCTAATCCTAACCCGTACGCTGACATTAACCCGCGCCCTCACACGTACGCTCCCCCTAGAGCGTTGTCGTACCCTCACCTGGACCCTAAACCGTCCCCGTCCCCTAACCCTAACCCTAGCCCGAACCCTAACCCTAACCCTTCCCCGAAGCCTGACCCTCAGCCGTCCCCTAATCCTAACCCGTACGCTGACACTAACCCGCGCCCTCACACGTACGCTCCCCCTAGAGCGTTGTCGTACCCTCACCTGGACCCTAAACCGTCCCCGTCCCCTAACCCTAACCCTAGCCCGAACCCTAACCCTAACCCTTCCCCGAAGCCTGGCCCTCAGCCGTCCCCTAATCCTAACCCGTATGCTGACACTAACCCGCGCCCTCACACGTACGCTCCCCCTAGAGCGTTGTCGTACCCTCACCTGGACCCTAAACCGTCCCCGTCCCCTAACCCTAACCCTAGCCCGAACCCTAACCCTAACACTTCCCCGAAGCCTGACCCTCAGCCGTCCCCTAATCCTAACCCGTACGCTGACACTAACCAGCGCCCTCACACGTACGCTCCCCCTAGAGCGTTGTCGTACCCTCACCTGGACCCTAAACCGTCCCCGTCCCCTAACCCTAACCCTACCCCGAACCCTAACCCTAACCCTTCCCCGAAGCCTGACCCTCAGCCGTCCCCTAATCCTAACCCGTACGCTGACACTAACCCGCGCCCTCACACGTACGCTCCCCCTAGAGCGTTGTCGTACCCTCACCTGGACCCTAAACCGTCCCCGTCCCCTAACCCTAACCCTAGCAAGAACCCTAAACCTAACCCTTCCCCGAAGCCTGACCCTCAGCCGTCCCCTAATCCTAACCCGTACGCTGACACTAACCCGCGCCCTCACACGTACGCTCCCCCTAGAGCGTTGTCGTACCCTCACCTGGACCCTGAACCGTCCCCGTCCCCTAACCCTAAGCCTAGCCCGAACCCTAACCCTAACCCTTCCCCGAAGCCTGACCCTCAGCCGTCCCCTAATCCTAACCCGTACGCTGACACTAACCCGCGCCCTCACACGTACGCTCCCCCTAGAGCGTTGTCGTACCCTCACCTGGACCCTAAACCGTCCCCGTCCCCTAACCCTAACCCTAGTCCGAACCCTAACCCTAACCCTTCCCCGAAGCCTGACCCTCAGCCGTCCCCTAATCCTAACCCGTACGCTGACACTAACCCGCGCCCTCACACGTACGCTCCCCCTAGAGCGTTGTCGTACCCTCACCTGGACCCTAAACCGTCCCCATCCCCTAACCCTAACCCTAGCCCGAACCCTAACCCTAACCCTTCCCCGAAGCCTGACCCTCAGCCGTCCCCTAATCCTAACCCGTACGCTGACACTAACCCGCGCCCTCACACGTACGCTCCCGCTAGAGCGTTGTCGTACCCTCACCTGGACCCTAAACCGTCCCCGTCCCCTAACCCTAACCCTAGCCCGAACACTAACCCTAACCCTTCCCCGAAGCCTGACCCTCAGCCGTCCCCTAATCCTAACCCGTACGCTGACACTAACCCGCGCCCTCACACGTACGCTCCCCCTAGAGCGTTGTCGTAACCTCACCTGGACCCTAAACCGTCCCCGTCCCCTAACCCTAACCCTAGCCCGAACCCTAACCCTAACCCTTCCCCGAAGCCTGGCCCTCAGCCGTCCCCTAATCCTAACCCGTACGCTGACACTAACCCGCGCCCTCACACGTACGCTCCCCCTAGAGCGTTGTCGTACCCTCACCTGGACCCTAAACCGTCCCCGTCCCCTAACCCTAACCCTAGCCCGAACCCTAACCCTAACCCTTCCCCGAAGCCTGACCCTCAGCCGTCCCCTAATCCTAACCCGTACGCTGACACTAACCCGCGCCCTCACACGTACGCTCCCCCTAGAGCGTTGTCGTACCCTCACCTGCACCCTAAACCGTCCCTGTCCCCTAACCCTAACCCTAGCCCGAACCCTAACCCTAACCCTTCCCCGAAGCCTGACCCTCAGCCGTCCCCTAATCCTAACCCGTACGCTGACACTAACCCGCGCCCTCACACGTACGCTCCCCCTAGAGCGTTGTCGTACCCTCACCTGGACCCTGAACCGTGCCCGTCCCCTAACCCTAACCCTAGCCCGAACCCTAGCCCTTCCCCGAAGCCTGACCCTCAGCCGTCCCCTAATCCTAACCCGTACGCTGACACTAACCCGCGCCCTCACACGTACGCTCCCCCTAGAGCGTTGTCGTACCCTCACCTGGACCCTGAACCGTCCCCGTCCCCTAACCCTAACCCTAGTCCGAAGCCTAACCCTAACCCTTCCCCGAAGCCTGACCCTCAGCCGTCCCCTAATCCTAACCCGTACGCTGACACTAACCCACGCCCTCACACGTACGCTCCCCCTAGAGCGTTGTCGTACCCTCACCTGGACCCTGAACCGTCCCCGTCCCCTAACCCTAAGCCTAGCCCGAACCCTAACCCTAACCCTTCCCCGAAGCCTGACCCTCAGCCGTCCCCTAATCCTAACCCGTACGCTGACACTAACCCGCGCCCTCACACGTACGCTCCCCCTAGAGCGTTGTCGTACCCTCACCTGGACCCTGAACCGTCCCCGTCCCCTAACCCTAACCCTAGCCCGAAGCCTAACCCTAACCCTTCCCCGAAGCCTGACCCTCAGCCGTCCCCTAATCCTAACCCGTACGCTGACACTAACCCGCGCCCTCACACGTACGCTCCCCCTAGAGCGTTGTCGTACCCTCACCTGGACCCTAAACCGACCCCGTCCCCTAACCCTAACCCTAGCCCGAACTCTAACCCTAACCCTTCCCCGAAGCCTGACCCTCAGCCGTCCCATAATCCTAACCCGTACGCTGACACTAACCCGCGCCCTCACACGTACGCTCCCCCTAGAGCGTTGTCGTACCCTCACCTGGACCCTAAACCGTCCCCGTCCCCTAACCCTAACCCTAGCCCGAACCCTAACCCTAACCCTTCCCGAAGCCTGACCCTCAGCCGTCCCCTAATCCTAACCCGTACGCTGACACTAACCCGCGCCCTCAACGTACGCTCCCCCTAGAGCGTTGTCGTACCCTCACCTGGACCCTAAACCGTCCCCGTCCCCTAACCCTAACCCTAGCCCGAAGCCTAACCCTAAGCCTTCCCCGAAGCCTGACCTTCAGCCGTCCCCTAATCCTAACCCGTACGCTGACACTAACCCGCGCCCTCACACGTACGCTCCCCCTAGAGCGTTGTCGTACCCTCACCTGGACCCTACACCGTCCCCGTCCCCTAACCCTAACCCTAGCCCGAAGCCTAACCCTAACCCTTCCCCGAAGCCTGACCCTCAGCCGTCCCCTAATCCTAACCCGTACGCTGACACTAACCCGCACCCTCACACGTACGCTCCCGCTAGAGCGTTGTCGTACCCTCACCTGGACCCTAAACCGTCCCCGTCCCCTAACCCTAACCCTAGCCCGAACCCTAACCCTAAACCTTCCCCGAAGCCTGACCCTCAGCCGTCCCCTAATCCTAACCCGTACGCTGACACTAACCCGCGCCCTCACACGTACGCTCCCCCTAGAGCGTTGTCGTACCCTCACCTGGACCCTAAACCGTCCCCGTCCCCTAACCCTAACCCTAGCCCGAACCCTAACCCTAACCCTTCCCCGAAGCCTGACCCTCAGCCGTTCCCTAATCCTAACCCGTACGCTGACACTAACCCGCGCCCTCACACGTACGCTCCCCCTAGAGCGTTGTCGTACCCTCACCTGGACCCTAAACCGTCCCCGTCCCCTAACCCTAAGCCTAGCCCGAACCCTAACCCTAACCCTTCCCCGAAGCCTGACCCTCAGCCGTCCCCTAATCCTAACCCGTACGCTGACACTAACCCGCGCCCTCACACGTACGCTCCCCCTAGAGCGTTGTCGTACCCTCACCTGGACCCTAAACCGTCCCCGTCCCCTAACCCTAACCCTAGCCCGAACCCTAACCCTAACCCTTCCCCGAAGCCTGACCCTCAGCCGTCCCCTAATCCTAACCCGTACGCTGACACTAACCCGCGCCCTCACACGTACGCTCCCCCTAGAGCGTTGTCGTACCCTCACCTGGACCCTAAACCGTCCCCGTCCCCTAACCCTAACCCTAGCCCGAAACCTAACCCTAACCCTTCCCCGAAGCCTGACCCTCAGCCGTCCCCTAATCCTAACCCGTACGCTGACACTAAACCGCGCCCTCACACGTACGCTCCCCCTAGAGCGTTGTCGTACCCTCACCTGGACCCTAAACCGTCCCCGTCCCCTAACCCTAACCCTAGCCCGAACACTAACCCTAACCCTTCCCCGAAGCCTGACCCTCAGCCGTCCCCTAATCCTAACCCGTACGCTGACACTAACCCGCGCCCTCACACGTACGCTCCCCCTAGAGCGTTGTCGTACCCTCACCTGGACCCTAAACCGTCCCCGTCCCCTAACCCTAACCCTAGCCCGAACCCTAACCCTAACCCTTCCCCGAAACCTGGCCCTCAGCCGTCCCCTAATCCTAACCCGTACGCTGACACTAACCCGCGCCCTCACACGTACGCTCCCCCTAGAGCGTTGTCGTACCCTAACCTGGACCCTAAACCGTCCCCGTCCCCTAACCCTAACCCTCGCCCGAACCCTAACCCTAACCCTTCCCCGAAGCCTGACCCTCAGCCGTCCCCTAATCCTAACCCGTACGCTGACACTAACCCGCGCCCTCACACGTACGCTCCCCCTAGAGCGTTTTCGTACCCTCACCTGGACCCTAAACCGTCCCCGTCCCCTAACCCTAACCCTAGCCCGAACCCTAACCCTAACCCTTCCCCGAAGCCTGACCCTCAGCCGTCCCCTAATCCTAACCCGTACGCTGACACTAACCCGCGCCCTCACACGTACGCTCCCCCTAGAGCGTTGTCGTACCCTCACCGGGACCCTAAACCGTCCCTGTCCCCTAACCCTAACCCTAGCCCGAACCCTAACCCTAACCCTTCCCCGAAGCCTGACCCTCAGCCGTCCCCTAATCCTAACCCGTACGCTGACACTAACCCGCGCCCTCACACGTACGCTCCCCCTAGAGCGTTGTCGTACCCTCACCTGGACCCTGAACCGTGCCCGTCCCCTAACCCTAACCCTAGCCCGAACCCTAGCCCTTCCCCGAAGCCTGACCCTCAGCCGTCCCTTAATCCTAACCCGTACGCTGACACTAACCCGCGCCCTCACACGTACGCTCCCCCTAGAGCGTTGTCGTACCCTCACCTGGACCCTGAACCGTCCCCGTCCCCTAACCCTAACCCTAGGCCGAAGCCTAACCCTAACCCTTCCCCGAAGCCTGACCCTCAGCCGTCCCCTAATCCTAACCCGTACGCTGACACTAACCCACGCCCTCACACGTACGCTCCCCCTAGAGCGTTGTCGTACCCTCACCTGGACCCTGAACCGTCCCCGTCCCCTAACCCTAAGCCTAGCCCGAACCCTAACCCTAACCCTTCCCCGAAGCCTGACGCTCAGCCGTCCCCTAATCCTAACCCGTACGCTGACACTAACCCGCGCCCTCACACGTACGCTCCCCCTAGAGCGTTGTCGTACCCTCACCTGGACCCTGAACCGTCCCCGTCCCCTAACCCTAACCCTAGCCCGAAGCCTAACCCTAACCCTTCCCCGAAGCCTGACCCTCAGCCGTCCCCTAATCCTAACCCGTACGCTGACACTAACCCGCGCCCTCACACGTACGCTCCCCCTAGAGCGTTGTCGTACCCTCACCTGGACCCTAAACCGTCCCCGTCCCCTAACCCTAACCCTAGCCCGAACTCTAACCCTAACCCTTCCCCGAAGCCTGACCCTCAGCCGTCCCCTAATCCTAACCCGTACGCTGACACTAACCCGCGCCCTCACACGTACGCTCCCCCTAGAGCGTTGTCGTACCCTCACCTGGACCCTAAACCGTCCCCGTCCCCTAACCCTAACCCTAGCCCGAACCCTAACCCTAACCCTTCCCGAAGCCTGACCCTCAGCCGTCCCCTAATCCTAACCCGTACGCTGACACTAACCCGCGCCCTCACACGTACGCTCCCCCTAGAGCGTTGTCGTACCCTCACCTGGACCCTAAACCGTCCCCGTCCCCTAACCCTAACCCTAGCCCGAACCCTAACCCTAACCCTTCCCCGAAGCCTGACCCTCAGCCGTTCCCTAATCCTAACCCGTACGCTGACACTAACCCGCGCCCTCACACGTACGCTCCCCCTAGAGCGTTGTCGTACCCTCACCTGGACCCTAAACCGTCCCCGTCCCCTAACCCTAAGCCTAGCCCGAACCCTAACCCTAAACCTTCCCCGAAGCCTGACCCTCAGCCGTCCCCTAATCCTAACCCGTACGCTGACACTAACCCGCGCCCTCACACGTACGCTCCCCCTAGAGCGTTGTCGTACCCTCACCTGGACCCTAAACCGTCCCCGTCCCCGTCCCCTAACCCTAGCCCGAACCCTAACCCTAACCCTTCCCCGAAGCCTGACCCTCAGCCGTCCCCTAATCCTAACCCGTACGCTGACACTAACCCGCGCCCTCACACGTACGCTCCCCCTAGAGCATTGTCGTACCCTCACCTGGACCCTAAACCGTCCCCGTCCCCTAACCCTAACCCTAGCCCGAACCCTAACCCTAACCGTTCCCCGAAGCCTGACCCTCAGCCGTCCCCTAATCCTAACCCGTACGCTGACATTAACCCGCGCCCTCACACGTACGCTCCCCCTAGAGCGTTGTCGTACCCTCACCTGGACCCTAAACCGTCCCCGTCCCCTAACCCTAACCCTAGCCCGAACCCTAACCCTAACCCTTCCCCGAAGCCTGACCCTCAGCCGTCCCCTAATCCTAACCCGTACGCTGACACTAACCCGCGCCCTCACACGTACGCTCCCCCTAGAGCGTTGTCGTACCCTCACCTGGACCCTAAACCGTCCCCGTCCCCTAACCCTAACCCTAGCCCGAACCCTAACCCTAACCCTTCCCCGAAGCCTGGCCCTCAGCCGTCCCCTAATCCTAACCCGTATGCTGACACTAACCCGCGCCCTCACACGTACGCTCCCCCTAGAGCGTTGTCGTACCCTCACCTGGACCCTAAACCGTCCCCGTCCCCTAACCCTAACCCTAGCCCGAACCCTAACCCTAACCCTTCCCCGAAGCCTGACCCTCAGCCGTCCCCTAATCCTAACCCGTACGCTGACACTAACCAGCGCCCTCACACGTACGCTCCCCCTAGAGCGTTGTCGTACCCTCACCTGGACCCTAAACCGTCCCCGTCCCCTAACCCTAACCCTAGCCCGAACCCTAACCCTAACCCTTCCCCGAAGCCTGACCCTCAGCCGTCCCCTAATCCTAACCCGTACGCTGACACTAACCCGCGCCCTCACACGTACGCTCCCCCTAGAGCGTTGTCGTACCCTCACCTGGACCCTAAACCGTCCCCGTCCCCTAACCCTAACCCTAGCAAGAACCCTAAACCTAACCCTTCCCCGAAGCCTGACCCTCAGCCGTCCCCTAATCCTAACCCGTACGCTGACACTAACCCGCGCCCTCACACGTACGCTCCCCCTAGAGCGTTGTCGTACCCTCACCTGGACCCTGAACCGTCCCCGTCCCCTAACCCTAAGCCTAGCCCGAACCCTAACCCTAACCCTTCCCCGAAGCCTGACCCTCAGCCGTCCCCTAATCCTAACCCGTACGCTGACACTAACCCGCGCCCTCACACGTACGCTCCCCCTAGAGCGTTGTCGTACCCTCACCTGGACCCTAAACCGTCCCCGTCCCCTAACCCTAACCCTAGTCCGAACCCTAACCCTAACCCTTCCCCGAAGCCTGACCCTCAGCCGTCCCCTAATCCTAACCCGTACGCTGACACTAACCCGCGCCCTCACACGTACGCTCCCCCTAGAGCGTTGTCGTACCCTCACCTGGACCCTAAACCGTCCCCATCCCCTAACCCTAACCCTAGCCCGAACCCTAACCCTAACCCTTCCCCGAAGCCTGACCCTCAGCCGTCCCCTAATCCTAACCCGTACGCTGACACTAACCCGCGCCCTCACACGTACGCTCCCGCTAGAGCGTTGTCGTACCCTCACCTGGACCCTAAACCGTCCCCGTCCCCTAACCCTAACCCTAGCCCGAACACTAACCCTAACCCTTCCCCGAAGCCTGACCCTCAGCCGTCCCCTAATCCTAACCCGTACGCTGACACTAACCCGCGCCCTCACACGTACGCTCCCCCTAGAGCGTTGTCGTACCCTCACCTGGACCCTAAACCGTCCCCGTCCCCTAACCCTAACCCTAGCCCGAACCCTAACCCTAACCCTTCCCCGAAGCCTGGCCCTCAGCCGTCCCCTAATCCTAACCCGTACGCTGACACTAACCCGCGCCCTCACACGTACGCTCCCCCTAGAGCGTTGTCGTACCCTCACCTGGACCCTAAACCGTCCCCGTCCCCTAACCCTAACCCTAGCCCGAACCCTAACCCTAACCCTTCCCCGAAGCCTGACCCTCAGCCGTCCCCTAATCCTAACCCGTACGCTGACACTAACCCGCGCCCTCACACGTACGCTCCCCCTAGAGCGTTGTCGTACCCTCACCTGCACCCTAAACCGTCCCTGTCCCCTAACCCTAACCCTAGCCCGAACCCTAACCCTAACCCTTCCCCGAAGCCTGACCCTCAGCCGTCCCCTAATCCTAACCCGTACGCTGACACTAACCCGCGCCCTCACACGTACGCTCCCCCTAGAGCGTTGTCGTACCCTCACCTGGACCCTGAACCGTGCCCGTCCCCTAACCCTAACCCTAGCCCGAACCCTAGCCCTTCCCCGAAGCCTGACCCTCAGCCGTCCCCTAATCCTAACCCGTACGCTGACACTAACCCGCGCCCTCACACGTACGCTCCCCCTAGAGCGTTGTCGTACCCTCACCTGGACCCTGAACCGTCCCCGTCCCCTAACCCTAACCCTAGTCCGAAGCCTAACCCTAACCCTTCCCCGAAGCCTGACCCTCAGCCGTCCCCTAATCCTAACCCGTACGCTGACACTAACCCACGCCCTCACACGTACGCTCCCCCTAGAGCGTTGTCGTACCCTCACCTGGACCCTGAACCGTCCCCGTCCCCTAACCCTAAGCCTAGCCCGAACCCTAACCCTAACCCTTCCCCGAAGCCTGACGCTCAGCCGTCCCCTAATCCTAACCCGTACGCTGACACTAACCCGCGCCCTCACACGTACGCTCCCCCTAGAGCGTTGTCGTACCCTCACCTGGACCCTGAACCGTCCCCGTCCCCTAACCCTAACCCTAGCCCGAAGCCTAACCCTAACCCTTCCCCGAAGCCTGACCCTCAGCCGTCCCCTAATCCTAACCCGTACGCTGACACTAACCCGCGCCCTCACACGTACGCTCCCCCTAGAGCGTTGTCGTACCCTCACCTGGACCCTAAACCGACCCCGTCCCCTAACCCTAACCCTAGCCCGAACTCTAACCCTAACCCTTCCCCGAAGCCTGACCCTCAGCCGTCCCCTAATCCTAACCCGTACGCTGACACTAACCCGCGCCCTCACACGTACGCTCCCCCTAGAGCGTTGTCGTACCCTCACCTGGACCCTAAACCGTCCCCGTCCCCTAACCCTAACCCTAGCCCGAACCCTAACCCTAACCCTTCCCGAAGCCTGACCCTCAGCCGTCCCCTAATCCTAACCCGTACGCTGACACTAACCCGCGCCCTCAACGTACGCTCCCCCTAGAGCGTTGTCGTACCCTCACCTGGACCCTAAACCGTCCCCGTCCCCTAACCCTAACCCTAGCCCGAAGCCTAACCCTAAGCCTTCCCCGAAGCCTGACCTTCAGCCGTCCCCTAATCCTAACCCGTACGCTGACACTAACCCGCGCCCTCACACGTACGCTCCCCCTAGAGCGTTGTCGTACCCTCACCTGGACCCTACACCGTCCCCGTCCCCTAACCCTAACCCTAGCCAGAAGCCTAACCCTAACCCTTCCCCGAAGCCTGACCCTCAGCCGTCCCCTAATCCTAACCCGTACGCTGACACTAACCCGCACCCTCACACGTACGCTCCCGCTAGAGCGTTGTCGTACCCTCACCTGGACCCTAAACCGTCCCCGTCCCCTAACCCTAACCCTAGCCCGAACCCTAACCCTAACCCTTCCCCGAAGCCTGACCCTCAGCCGTCCCCTAATCCTAACCCGTACGCTGACACTAACCCGCGCCCTCACACGTACGCTCCCCCTAGAGCGTTGTCGTACCCTCACCTGGACCCTAAACCGTCCCCGTCCCCTAACCCTAACCCTAGCCCGAACCCTAACCCTAACCCTTCCCCGAAGCCTGACCCTCAGCCGTTCCCTAATCCTAACCCGTACGCTGACACTAACCCGCGCCCTCACACGTACGCTCCCCCTAGAGCGTTGTCGTACCCTCACCTGGACCCTAAACCGTCCCCGTCCCCTAACCCTAAGCCTAGCCCGAACCCTAACCCTAACCCTTCCCCGAAGCCTGACCCTCAGCCGTCCCCTAATCCTAACCCGTACGCTGACACTAACCCGCGCCCTCACACGTACGCTCCCCCTAGAGCGTTGTCGTACCCTCACCTGGACCCTAAACCGTCCCCGTCCCCTAACCCTAACCCTAGCCCGAACCCTAACCCTAACCCTTCCCCGAAGCCTGACCCTCAGCCGTCCCCTAATCCTAACCCGTACGCTGACACTAACCCGCGCCCTCACACGTACGCTCCCCCTAGAGCGTTGTCGTACCCTCACCTGGACCCTAAACCGTCCCCGTCCCCTAACCCTAACCCTAGCCCGAAACCTAACCCTAACCCTTCCCCGAAGCCTGACCCTCAGCCGTCCCCTAATCCTAACCCGTACGCTGACACTAAACCGCGCCCTCACACGTACGCTCCCCCTAGAGCGTTGTCGTACCCTCACCTGGACCCTAAACCGTCCCCGTCCCCTAACCCTAACCCTAGCCCGAACACTAACCCTAACCCTTCCCCGAAGCCTGACCCTCAGCCGTCCCCTAATCCTAACCCGTACGCTGACACTAACCCGCGCCCTCACACGTACGCTCCCCCTAGAGCGTTGTCGTACCCTCACCTGGACCCTAAACCGTCCCCGTCCCCTAACCCTAACCCTAGCCCGAACCCTAACCCTAACCCTTCCCCGAAGCCTGGCCCTCAGCCGTCCCCTAATCCTAACCCGTACGCTGACACTAACCCGCGCCCTCACACGTACGCTCCCCCTAGAGCGTTGTCGTACCCTAACCTGGACCCTAAACCGTCCCCGTCCCCTAACCCTAACCCTCGCCCGAACCCTAACCCTAACCCTTCCCCGAAGCCTGACCCTCAGCCGTCCCCTAATCCTAACCCGTACGCTGACACTAACCCGCGCCCTCACACGTACGCTCCCCCTAGAGCGTTTTCGTACCCTCACCTGGACCCTAAACCGTCCCCGTCCCCTAACCCTAACCCTAGCCCGAACCCTAACCCTAACCCTTCCCCGAAGCCTGACCCTCAGCCGTCCCCTAATCCTAACCCGTACGCTGACACTAACCCGCGCCCTCACACGTACGCTCCCCCTAGAGCGTTGTCGTACCCTCACCGGGACCCTAAACCGTCCCTGTCCCCTAACCCTAACCCTAGCCCGAACCCTAACCCTAACCCTTCCCCGAAGCCTGACCCTCAGCCGTCCCCTAATCCTAACCCGTACGCTGACACTAACCCGCGCCCTCACACGTACGCTCCCCCTAGAGCGTTGTCGTACCCTCACCTGGACCCTGAACCGTGCCCATCCCCTAACCCTAACCCTAGCCCGAACCCTAGCCCTTCCCCGAAGCCTGACCCTCAGCCGTCCCTTAATCCTAACCCGTACGCTGACACTAACCCGCGCCCTCACACGTACGCTCCCCCTAGAGCGTTGTCGTACCCTCACCTGGACCCTGAACCGTCCCCGTCCCCTAACCCTAACCCTAGCCCGAACCCTAACCCTAACCCTTCCCCGAAGCCTGACCCTCAGCCGTCCCCTAACCCTAACCCGTACGCTGACACTAACCCGCGCCCTCACACGTACGCTCCCCCTAGAGCGTTGTCGTACCCTCACCTGGACCCTGAACCGTCCCCGTCCCCTAACCCTAACCCTAGCCCGAACCCTAACCCTAACCCTTCCCCGAAGCCTGACCCTCAGCCGTCCCCTAATCCTAACCCGTACGCTGACACTAACCCGCGCCCTCACACGTACGCTCCCCCTAGAGCGTTGTCGTACCCTCACCTGGACCCTAAACCGTCCCCGTCCCCTAACCCTAAGCCTAGCCCGAACCCTAACCCTAACCCTTCCCCGAAGCCTGACCCTCAGCCGTCCCCTAATCCTAACCCGTACGCTGACACTAACCCGCGCCCTCACACGTACGCTCCCCCTAGAGCGTTGTCGTACCCTCACCTGGACCCTAAACCGTCCCCGTCCCCTAACCCTAACCCTAGCCCGAACCCTAACCCTAACCCTTCCCCGAAGCCTGACCCTCAGCCGTCCCCTAATCCTAACCCGTACGCTGACACTAACCCGCGCCCGCACACGTACGCTCCCCCTAGAGCGTTGTCGTACCCTCACCTGGACCCTAAACCGTCCCCGTCCCCTAACCCTAACCCTAGCCCGAACACTAACCCTAACCCTTCCCCGAAGCCTGACCCTCAGCCGTCCCCTAATCCTAACCCGTACGCTGACACTAACCCGCGCCCTCACACGTACGCTCCCCCTAGAGCGTTGTCGTACCCTCACCTGGACCCTAAACCGTCCCCGTCCCCTAACCCTAACCCTAGCCCGAACCCTAACCCTAACCCTTCCCCGAAGCCTGACCCTCAGCCGTCCCCTAATCCTAACCCGTACGCTGACACTAACCCGCGCCCTCACACGTACGCTCCCCCTAGAGCGTTGTCGTACCCTCACCTGGACCCTGAACCGTCCCCGTCCCCTAACCCTAACCCTAGCCCGAACCCTAACCCTAACCCTTCCCCGAAGCCTGACCCTCAGCCGTCCCCTAACCCTAACCCGTACGCTGACACTAACCCGCGCCCTCACACGTACGCTCCCCCTAGAGCGTTGTCGTACCCTCACCTGGACCCTAAACCGTCCCCGTCCCCTAACCCTAACCCTAGCCCGAACCCTAACCCTAACCCTTCCCCGAAGCCTGACCCTCAGCCGTCCCCTAATCCTAACCCGTACGCTGACACTAACCCGCGCCCTCACACGTACGCTCCCCCTAGAGCGTTGTCGTACCCTCACCTGGACCCTAAACCGTCCCCGTCCCCTAACCCTAACCCTAGCCCGAACCCTAACCCTAACCCTTCCCCGAAGCCTGACCCTCAGCCGTCCCCTAATCCTAACCCGTACGCTGACACTAACCCGCGCCCTCACACGTACGCTCCCCCTAGAGCGTTGTCGTACCCTCACCTGGACCCTAAACAGTCCCCGTCCCCTAACCCTAACCCTAGCCCGAACCCTAACCCTAACCCTTCCCCGAAGCCTGACCCTCAGCCGTCCCCTAATCCTAAACCGTACGCTGACACTAACCCGCGCCCTCACCCGTACGCTCCCCCTAGAGCGTTGTCGTACCCTCACCTGGACCCTGAACCGTCCCCGTCCCCGTCCCCTAACCCTAGCCCGAACCCTAGCCCTTCCCCGAAGCCTGACCCTCAGCCGTCCCCTAATCCTAACCCGTACGCTGACACTAACCCGCGCCCTCACACGTACGCTCCCCCTAGAGCGTTGTCGTACCCTCACCTGGACCCTGAACCGTCCCCGTCCCCTAACCCTAACCCTAGCCCGAACCCTAACCCTAACCCTTCCCCGAAGCCTGACCCTCAGCCGTCCCCTAATCCTAACCCGTACGCTGACACTAACCCGCGCCCTCACACGTACGCTCCCCCTAGAGCGTTGTCGTACCCTCACCTGGACCCTGAACCGTCCCCGTCCCCTAACCCTAACCCTAGCCCGAACCCTAACCCTAACCCTTCCCCGAAGCCTGACCCTCAGCCGTCCCCTAATCCTAACCCGTACGCTGACACTAACCCGCGCCCTCACACGTACGCTCCCCCTAGAGCGTTGTCGTACCCTCACCTGGACCCTGAACCGTCCCCGTCCCCTAACGCTAACCCTAGCCCGAACCCTAACCCTAACCCTTCCCCGAAGCCTGACCCTCAGCCGTCCCCTAATCCTAACCCGTACGCTGACACTAACCCGCGCCCTCACACGTACGCTCCCCCTAGAGCGTTGTCGTACCCTCACCTGGACCCTAAACCGTCCCCGTCCCCTAACCCTAACCCTAGCCCGAACCCTAACCCTAACCCTTCCCCGAAGCCTGACCCTCAGCCGTCCCCTAATCCTAACCCGTACACTGACACTAACCCATGCCCTCACACGTACGCTCCCCCTAGAGCGTTGTCGTACCCTCACCTGGACCCTAAACCGTCCCCGTCCCCTAACCCTAACCCTAGCCCGAACCCTAACCCTAACCCTTCCCCGAAGCCTGACCCTCAGCCGTCCCCTAATCCTAACCCGTACGCTGACACTAACCCGCGCCCTCACACGTACGCTCCCCCTAGAGCGTTGTCGTACCCTCACCTGGACCCTAAACCGTCCCCGTCCCCTAACCCTAACCCTAGCCCGAACCCTAACCCTAACCCTTCCCCGAAGCCTGACCCTCAGCCGTCCCCTAATCCTAACCCGTACGCTGACACTAACCCGCGCCCTCACACGTACGCTCCCCCTAGAGCGTTGTCGTACCCTCACCTGGACCCTAAACCGTCCCCGTCCCCTAACCCTAACCCTAGCCCGAACCCTAACCCTAACCCTTCCCCGAAGCCTGACCCTCAGCCGTCCCCTAATCCTAACCCGTACGCTGACACTAACCCGCGCCCTCACACGTACGCTCCCCCTAGAGCGTTGTCGTACCCTCACCTGGACCCTAAACCGTCCCCGTCCCCTAACCCTAACCCTAGCCCGAACCCTAACCCTAACCCTTCCCCGAAGCCTGACCCTCAGCCGTCCCCTAATCCTAACCCGTACGCTGACACTAACCCGCGCCCTCACACGTACGCTCCCCCTAGAGCGTTGTCGTACCCTCACCTGGACCCTACACCGTCCCCGTCCCCTAACCCTAACCCTAGCCCGAACCCTAACCCTAACCCTTCCCCGAAGCCTGACCCTCAGCCGTCCCCTAATCCTAACCCGTACGCTGACACTAACCCGCGCCCTCACACGTACGCTCCCCCTAGAGCGTTGTCGTACCCTCACCTGGACCCTAAACCGTCCCCGTCCCCTAACCCTAACCCTAGCCCGAACCCTAACCCTAACTCTTCCCCGAAGCCTGACCCTCACCCATCCCCTAATCCTAACCCGTACGCTGACACTAACCCGCGCCCTCACACGTACGCTCCCCCTAGAGCGTTGTCGTACCCTCACCTGGACCCTAAACAGTCCCCGTCCCCTAACCCTAACCCTAGCCCGAACCCTAACCCTAACCCTTCCCCGAAGCCTGACCCTCAGCCGTCCCCTAATCCTAAACCGTACGCTGACACTAACCCGCGCCCTCACACGTACGCTCCCCCTAGAGCGTTGTCGTACCCTCACCTGGACCCTGAACCGTCCCCGTCCCCTAACCCTAACCCTAGCCCGAACCCTAGCCCTTCCCCGAAGCCTGACCCTCAGCCGTCCCCTAATCCTAACCCGTACGCTGACACTAATCCGCGCCCTCACACGTACGCTCCCCCTAGAGCGTTGTCGTACCCTCACCTGGACCCTGAACCGTCCCCGTCCCCTAACCCTAACCCTAGCCCGAACCCTAACCCTAACCCTTCCCCGAAGCCTGACCCTCAGCCGTCCCCTAATCCTAACCCGTACGCTGACACCTACCCGCGCCCTCACACGTACGCTCCCCCTAGAGCGTTGTCGTACCCTCACCTGGACCCTGAACCGTCCCCGTCCCCTAACGCTAACCCTAGCCCGAACCCTAACCCTAACCCTTCCCCGAAGCCTGACCCTCAGCCGTCCCCTAATCCTAACCCGTACGCTGACACTAACCCGCGCCCTCACACGTACGCTCCCCCTAGAGCGTTGTCGTACCCTCACCTGGACCCTAAACCGTCCCCGTCCCCTAACCCTAACCCTAGCCCGAACCCTAACCCTAACCCTTCCCCGAAGCCTGACCCTCAGCCGTCCCCTAATCCTAACCCGTACACTGACACTAACCCACGCCCTCACACGTACGCTCCCCCTAGAGCGTTGTCGTACCCTCACCTGGACCCTAAACCGTCCCCGTCCCCTAACCCTAACCCTAGCCCGAACCCTAACCCTAACCCTTCCCCGAAGCCTGACCCTCAGCCGTCCCCTAATCCTAACCCGTACGCTGACACTAACCCGCGCCCTCACACGTACGCTCCCCCTAGAGCGTTGTCGTACCCTCACCTGGACCCTAAACCGTCCCCGTCCCCTAACCCTAACCCTAGCCCGAACCCTAACCCTAACCCTTCCCCGAAGCCTGACCCTCAGCCGTCCCCTAATCCTAACCCGTACGCTGACACTAACCCGCGCCCTCACACGTACGCTCCCCCTAGAGCGTTGTCGTACCCTCACCTGGACCCTAAACCGTCCCCGTCCCCTAACCCTAACCCTAGCCCGAACCCTAACCCTAACCCTTCCCCGAAGCCTGACCCTCAGCCGTCCCCTAATCCTAACCCGTACGCTGACACTAACCCGCGCCCTCACACGTACGCTCCCCCTAGAGCGTTGTCGTACCCTCACCTGGACCCTAAACCGTCCCCGTCCCCTAACCCTAACCCTAGCCCGAACCCTAACCCTAACCCTTCCCCGAAGCCTGACCCTCAGCCGTCCCCTAATCCTAACCCGTACGCTGACACTAACCCGCGCCCTCACACGTACGCTCCCCCTAGAGCGTTGTCGTACCCTCACCTGGACCCTACACCGTCCCCGTCCCCTAACCCTAACCCTAGCCCGAACCCTAACCCTAACCCTTCCCCGAAGCCTGACCCTCAGCCGTCCCCTAATCCTAACCCGTACGCTGACACTAACCCTCGCCCTCACACGTACGCTCCCCCTAGAGCATTGTCGTACCCTCACCTGGACCCTAAACCGTCCCCGTCCCCTAACCCTAACCCTAGCCCGAACCCTAACCCTAACCCTTCCCCGAAGCCTGACCCTCAGCCGTCCCCTAATCCTAACCCGTACGCTGACACTAACCCGCGCCCTCACACGTACGCTCCCCCTAGAGCGTTGTCGTACCCTCACCTGGACCCTACACCGTCCCCGTCCCCTAACCCTAACCCTAGCCCGAACCCTAACCCTAACCCTTCCCCGAAGCCTGACCCTCAGCCGTCCCCTAATCCTAACCCGTACGCTGACACTAACCCTCGCCCTCACACGTACGCTCCCCCTAGAGCGTTGTCGTACCCTCACCTGGACCCTAAACCGTCCCCGTCCCCTAACCCTAACCCTAGCCCGAACCCTAACCCTAACCCTTCCCCGAAGCCTGACCCTCACCCATCCCCTAATCCTAACCCGTACGCTGACACTAACCCGCGCCCTCACACGTACGCTCCCCCTAGAGCGTTGTCGTACCCTCACCTGGACCCTAAACAGTCCCCGTCCCCTAACCCTAACCCTAGCCCGAACCCTAACCCTAACCCTTCCCCGAAGCCTGACCCTCAGCCGTCCCCTAATCCTAAACCGTACGCTGACACTAACCCGCGCCCTCACACGTACGCTCCCCCTAGAGCGTTGTCGTACCCTCACCTGGACCCTGAACCGTCCCCGTCCCCTAACCCTAACCCTAGCCCGAACCCTAACCCTAACCCTTCCCCGAAGCCTGACCCTCAGCCGTCCCCTAATCCTAACCCGTACGCTGACACTAACCCGCGCCCTCACACGTACGCTCCCCCTAGAGCGTTGTCGTACCCTCACCTGGACCCTGAACCGTCCCCATCCCCTAACCCTAGCCCGAACCCTAACCCTAACCCTTCCCCGAAGCCTGACCCTCAGCCGTCCCCTAATCCTAACCCGTACGCTGACACTAACCCGCGCCCTCACACGTACGCTCCCCCTAGAGCGTTGTCGTACACTCACCTGGACCCTGAACCGTCCCCGTCCCCTAACGCTAACCCTAGCCCGAACCCTAACCCTAACCCTTCCCCGAAGCCTGACCCTCAGCCGTCCCCTAATCCTAACCCGTACGCTGACACTAACCCGCGCCCTCACACGTACGCTCCCCCTAGAGCGTTGTCGTACCCTCACCTGGACCCTAAACCGTCCCCGTCCCCTAACCCTAACCCTAGCCCGAACCCTAACCCTAACCCTTCCCCGAAGCCTGACCCTCAGCCGTCCCCTAATCCTAACCCGTACGCTGACACTAACCCACGCCCTCACACGTACGCTCCCCCTAGAGCGTTGTCGTACCCTCACCTGGACCCTAAACCGTCCCCGTCCCCTAACCCTAACCCTAGCCCGAACCCTAACCCTAACCCTTCCCCGAAGCCTGACCCTCAGCCGTCCCCTAATCCTAACCCGTACGCTGACACTAACCCGCGCCCTCACACGTACGCTCCCCCTAGAGCGTTGTCGTACCCTCACCTGGACCCTAAACCGTCCCCGTCCCCTAACCCTAACCCTAGCCCGAACCCTAACCCTAACCCTTCCCCGAAGCCTGACCCTCAGCCGTCCCCTAATCCTAACCCGTACGCTGACACTAACCCGCGCCCTCACACGTACGCTCCCCCTAGAGCGTTGTCGTACCCTCACCTGGACCCTAAACCGTCCCCGTCCCCTAACCCTAACCCTAGCCCGAACCCTAACCCTAACCCTTCCCCGAAGCCTGACCCTCAGCCGTCCCCTAATCCTAACCCGTACGCTGACACTAACCCGCGCCCTCACTCGTACGCTCCCCCTAGAGCGTTGTCGTACCCTCACCTGGACCCTAAACCGTCCCCGTCCCCTAACCCTAATCCTAGCCCGAACCCTAACCCTAACCCTTCCCCGAAGCCTGACCCTCAGCCGTCCCCTAATCCTAACCCGTACGCTGACACTAACCCGCGCCCTCACACGTACGCTCCCCCTAGAGCGTTGTCGTACCCTCACCTGGACCCTAAACCGTCCCCGTCCCCTAACCCTAACCTTAGCCCGAACCCTAACCCTAACCCTTCCCCGAAGCCTGACCCTCAGCCGTCCTAATCCTAACCCGTACGCTGACACTAACCCGCGCCCTCACACGTACGCTCCCCCTAGAGCGTTGTCGTACCCTCACCTGGACCCTAAACCGTCCCCGTCCCCTAACCCTAACCCTAGCCCGAACCCTAACCCTAACCCTTCCCCGAAGCCTGACCCTCAGCCGTCCCCTAATCCTAACCCGTACGCTGACACTAACCCGCGCCCTCACACGTACGCTCCCCCTAGAGCGTTGTCGTACCCTCACCTGGACCCTAAACCGTCCCCGTCCCCTAACCCTAACCCTAGCCCGAACCCTAACCCTAACCCTTCCCCGAAGCCTGACCCTCAGCCTTCCCCTAATCCTAACCCTTACGCTGACACTAACCCACGCCCTCACACGTACGCTCCCCCTAGAGCGTTGTCGTACCCTCACCTGGAACCTAATCCGTCCCCGTCCCCTAACCCTAACCCTAGCCCGAACCCTAACCCTAACCCTTCCCCGAAGCCTGACCCTCAGCCGTCCCCTAATCCTAACCCGTACGCTGACACTAACCCACGCCCTCACACGTACGCTCCCCCTAGAGCGTTGTCGTACCCTCACCTGGACCCTAAACCGTCCCCGTCCCCTAACCCTAACCCTAGCCCGAAACCTAACCCTAACCCTTCCCCGAAGCCTGACCCTCAGCCATCCCGTAATCCTAACCCGTACGCTGACACTAACCCGCGCCCTCACACGTACGCTCCCCCTAGAGCGTTGTCGTACCCTCACCTGGACCCTGAACCGTCCCCGTCCCCAACCCTAACCCTAGCCCGAACCCTAACCCTAACACTTACCCGAAGCCTGACCCTCAGCCGTCCCCTAATCCTAACCCGTACGCTGACACTAACCCGCGCCCTCACACGTACGCTCCCCCTAGAGCGTTGTCGTACCCTCACCTGGACCCTGAACCGCCCCCGTCCCCTAACCCTAACCCTAGCCCGAACCCTAACCCTAACCCTTCCCCGAAGCCTGACCCTCAGCCGTCCCCTAATCCTAACCCGTACGCTGACACTAACCCGCGCCCTCACACGTACGCTCCCCCTAGAGCGTTGTCGTACCCTCACCTGGACCCTGAACCGTCCCCGTCCCCTAACCCTAACCCTAGCCCGAACCCTAACCCTAACCCTTCCCCGAAGCCTGACCCTCAGCCGTCCCCTAATCCTAACCTGTACGCTGACACTAACCCGCGCCCTCACACGTACGCTCCCCCTAGAGCGTTGTCGTACTCTCACCTGGATCCTGAACCGCCCCCGTCCCCTAACCCTAACCCTAGCCCGAACCCTAACCCTAACCCTTCCCCGAAGCCTGACCCTCAGCCGTCCCCTAATCCTAACCCGTACGCTGACACTAACCCGCGCCCTCACACGTACGCTCCCCCTAGAGCGTTGTCGTACCCTCACCTGGACCCTAAACCGTCCCCGTCCCCTAACCCTAACCCTAGCCCGAACCCTAACCCTAACCCTTCCCCGAAGCCTGACCCTCAGCCGTCCCCTAATCCTAACCCGTACGCTGACACTAACCCGCGCCCTCACACGTACGCTCCCCCTAGAGCATTGTCGTACCCTCACCTGGACCCTAAACCGTCCCCGTCCCCTAACCCTAACCCTAGCCCGAACCCTAACCCTAACCCTTCCCCGAAGCCTGACCCTCAGCCTTCCCCTAATCCTAACCCGTACGCTGACACTAACCCGCGCCCTCACACGTACGCTCCCCCTAGAGCGTTGTCGTACCCTCACCTGGACCCTAAACCGTCCCCGTCCGCTAACCCTAACCCTAGCCCGAACCCTAACCCTAACCCTTCCCCGAAGCCTGACCCTCAGCCGTCCCCTAATCCTAACCCGTACGCTGACACTAACCCGCGCCCTCACACGTACGCTCCCCCTAGAGCGTTGTCGTACCCTCACCTGGACCCTAAACCGTCCTCGTCCCCTAATCCTAACCCTAGCCCGAACCCTAACCCTAACCCTTCCCCGAAGCCTGACCCTCAGCCGTCCCCTAATCCTAACCCGTACGCTGACACTAACCCACGCCCTCACACGTACGCTCCCCCTAGAGCGTTGTCGTACCCTCACCTGGACCCTAAACCGTCCCCGTCCCCTAACCCTAACCCTAGCCCGAACCCTAACCCTAACCCTTCCCCGAAGCCTGACCCTCAGCCGTCCCCTAATCCTAACCCGTACGCTGACACTAACCCGCGCCCTCACACGTACGCTCCCCCTAGAGCGTTGTCG
Organism: Globicephala melas; assembly: GCF_963455315.2. Taxonomy (NCBI): domain Eukaryota; kingdom Metazoa; phylum Chordata; class Mammalia; order Artiodactyla; family Delphinidae; genus Globicephala; species Globicephala melas. The sequence continues at coordinate 18,706 of NW_027207502.1, read as the reverse complement.
TACCCTCACCTGGACCCTAAACCGTCCCCGTCCCCTAACCCTAACCCTAGCCCGAACCCTAACCCTAACCCTTCCCCGAAGCTTGACACTCAGCCGTCCCCTAATCCTTGCCCGTACGCTGACACTAACCCGCGCCCTCACACGTACGCTCCCCCTAGAGCGTTGTCGTACCCTCACCTGGACCCTAAACCGTCCCCGTCCCCTAACCCTAACCCTAGCCCGAACCCTAACCCTAACCCTTCCCCGAAGCCTGACCCTCAGCCGTCCCCTAATCCTAACCCGTACGCTGACACTAACCCGCGCCCTCACACGTACGCTCCCCCTAGAGCGTTGTCGTACCCTCACCTGGACCCTACACCGTCCCCGTCCCCTAACCCTAACCCTAGCCCGAACCCTAACCCTAACCCTTCCCCGAAGCCTGACCCTCAGCCGTCCCCTAATCCTAACCCGTACGCTGACACTAACCCGCGCCCTCACACATACGCTCCCCCTAGAGCGTTGTCGTAACCTCACCTGGACCCTACACCGTCCCCGTCCCCTAACCCTAACCCTAGCCCGAACCCTAACCCTAACCCTTCCCCGAAGCCTGACCCTCAGCCGTCCCCTAATCCTAACCCGTACGCTGACACTAACCCGCGCCCTCACACGTACACTCCCCCTAGAGCGTTGTCGTACCCTCACCTGGACCCTAAACCGTCCCCGTCCCCTAACCCTAACCCTAGCCCGAACCCTAACCCTAACCCTTCCCCGAAGCCTGACCCTCAGCCGTCCCCTAATCCTAACCCGTACGCTGACACTAACCCGCGCCCTCACACGTACGCTCCCCCTAGAGCGTTGTCGTACCCTCACCTGGACCCTAAACCGTCCCCGTCCCCTAACCCTAACCCTAGCCCGAACCCTAACCCTAACCCTTCCCCGAAGCCTGACCCTCAGCCGTCCCCTAATCCTAACCCGTACGCTGACACTAACCCGCGCCCTCACACGTACGCTCCCCCTAGAGCGTTGTCGTACCCTCACCTGGACCCTGAACCGTCCCCGTCCCCTAACCCTAACCCTAGCCCGAACCCTAACCCTAACACTTCCCCGAAGCCTGACCCTCAGCCGTCCCCTAATCCTAACCCGTACGCTGACACTAACCCGCGCCCTCTCACGTACGCTCCCCCTAGAGCGTTGTCGTACCCTCACCTGTACCCTGAACCTCCCCCGTCCTCTAACCCTATCCCTAGCCCGAACCCTAACCCTAACCCTTCCCCGAAGCCTGACCCTCAGCCGTCCCCTAATCCTAACCCGTACGCTGACACTAACCCGCGCCCTCACACGTACGCTCCCCCTAGAGCGTTGTCGTACCCTCACCTGGACCCTGAACCGTCCCCGTCCCCTAACCCTAACCCTAGCCCGAACCCTAACCCTAACCCTTCCCCGAAGCCTGACCCTCAGCCGTCCCCTAATCCTAACCCGTACGCTGACACTAACCCGCGCCCTCACACGTACGCTCCCCCTAGAGCGTTGTCGTACCCTCACCTGGACCCTGAACCGTCCCCGTCCCCTAACCCTAACCCTAGCCCGAACCCTAACCCTAACCCTTCCCCGAAGCCTGACCCTCAGCCGTCCCCTAATCCTAACCCGTACGCTGACACTAACCCGCGCCCTCACACGTACTCTCCCCCTAGAGCGTTGTCGTACCCTCACCTGGACCCTAAACCGTCCCCGTCCCCTAACCCTAACCCTAGCCCGAACCCTAACCCTAACCCTTCCCCGAAGCCTGACCCTCAGCCGTCCCCTAATCCTAACCCGTACGCTGACACTAACCCGCGCCCTCACACGTACGCTCCCCCTAGAGCGTTGTCGTACCCTCACCTGGACCGTGAACCGTCCCCGTCCCCTAACCCTAACCCTAGCCCGAACCCTAACCCTAACCCTTCCCCGAAGCCTGACACTCAGCCGTCCCCTAATCCTAACCCGTACGCTGACACTAACCCGCGCCCTCACACGTACGCTCCCCCTAGAGCGTTGTCGTACCCTCACCTGGACCCTAAACCGTCCCCGTCCCCTAACCCTAACCCTAGCCCGAACCCTAACCCTAACCCTTCCCCGAAGCCTGACCCTCAGCCGTCCCCTAATCCTAACCCGTACGCTGACACTAACCCGCGCCCTCACACGTACGCTCCCCCTAGAGCGTTGTCGTACCCTCACCTGGACCCTAAACCGTCCCCGTCCCCTAACCCTAACCCTAGCCCGAACCCTAACCCTAACCCTTCCCCGAAGCCTGACCCTCAGCCGTCCCCTAATCCTAACCCGTACGCTGACACTAACCCGCGCCCTCACACGTACGCTCCCCCTAGAGCGTTGTCGTACCCTCACCTGGACCCTGAACCGTCCCCGTCCCCTAACCCTAACCCTAGCCCGAACCCTAACCCTAACCCTTCCCCGAAGCCTGACCCTCAGGCGTCCCCTAATCCTAACCCGTACGCTGACACTAACCCGCTCCCTCACACGTACGCTCCCCCTAGAGCGTTGTCGTACCCTCACCTGGACCCTGAACCGTCCCCGTCCCCTAACCCTAACCCTAGCCCGAACCCTAACCCTAACCCTTCCCCGAAGCCTGACCCTCAGCCGTCCCCTAATCCTAACCCGTACGCTGACACTAACCCGCGCCCTCACACGTACGCTCCCCCTAGAGCGTTGTCGTACTCTCACCTGGACCCTAAACCGTCCCCGTCCTCTTACCCTAACCCTAGCCCGAACCCTAACCCTAACCCTTCCCCGAAGCCTGACCCTCAGCCGTCCCCTAATCCTAACCCGTACGCTGACACTAACCCGCGCCCTCACACGTACGCTCCCCCTAGAGCGTTGTCGTACCCTCACCTGGACCCTAAACCGTCCCCGTCCCCTAACCCTAACCCTAGCCCGAACCCTAACCCTAACCCTTCCCCCAAGCCTGACCCTCAGCCGTCCCCTAATCCTAACCCGTACGCTGACACTAACCCGCGCCCTCACACGTACGCTCCCCCTAGAGCGTTGTCGTACCCTCACCTGGACCCTAAACCGTCCCCGTCCCCTAACCCTAACCCTAGCCCGAACCCTAACCCTAACCCTTCCCCGAAGCCTGACCCTCAGCCGTCCCCTAATCCTAACCCGTACGCTGACACTAACCCGCGCCCTCACACGTACGCTCCCCCTAGAGCGGTGTCGTACCCTCACCTGGACCCTAAACCGTCCCCGTCCCCTAACCCTAACCCTAGCCCGAACCCTAACCCTAACCCTTCCCCCAAGCCTGACCCTCAGCCGTCCCCTAATCCTAACCCGTACGCTGACACTAACACGCGCCCTCACACGTACGCTCCCCCTAGAGCGTTGTCGTACCCTCACCTGGACCCTAAACCGTCCCCGTCCCCTAACCCTAACCCTAGCCCGAACCCTAAACCTAACTCTTCCCCGAAGCCTGACCCTCAGCCGTCCCCTAATCCTAACCCGTACGCTGACACTAACCCGCGCCCTCACACGTACGCTCCCCCTAGAGCGTTGTCGTACCCTCACCTGGACCCTGAACCGTCCCCGTCCCCTAACCCTAACCCTAGCCCGAACCCTAACCCTAACCCTTCCCCGAAGCCTGACCCTCAGCCGTCCCCTAATCCTAACCCGTACGCTGACACTAACCCGCGCCCTCACACGTACGCTCCCCCTAGAGCGTTGTCGTACCCTCACCTGGACCCTGAACCGTCCCCGTCCCCTAACCCTAACCCTAGCCCGAACCCTAACCCTAACCCTTCCCCGAAGCCTGACCCTCAGCCGTCCCCTAATCCTAACCCGTACGCTGACACTAACCCGCGCCCTCACACGTACTCTCCCCCTAGAGCGTTGTCGTACCCTCACCTGGACCCTAAACCGTCCCCGTCCCCTAACCCTAACCCTAGCCCGAACCCTAACCCTAACCCTTCCCCGAAGCCTGACCCTCAGCCGTCCCCTAATCCTAACCCGTACGCTGACACTAACCCGCGCCCTCACACGTACGCTCCCCCTAGAGCGTTGTCGTACCCTCACCTGGACCGTGAACCGTCCCCGTCCCCTAACCCTAACCCTAGCCCGAACCCTAACCCTAACCCTTCCCCGAAGCCTGACACTCAGCCGTCCCCTAATCCTAACCCGTACGCTGACACTAACCCGCGCCCTCACACGTACGCTCCCCCTAGAGCGTTGTCGTACCCTCACCTGGACCCTAAACCGTCCCCGTCCCCTAACCCTAACCCTAGCCCGAACCCTAACCCTAACCCTTCCCCGAAGCCTGACCCTCAGCCGTCCCCTAATCCTAACCCGTACGCTGACACTAACCCGCGCCCTCACACGTACGCTCCCCCTAGAGCGTTGTCGTACCCTCACCTGGACCCTAAACCGTCCCCGTCCCCTAACCCTAACCCTAGCCCGAACCCTAACCCTAACCCTTCCCCGAAGCCTGACCCTCAGCCGTCCCCTAATCCTAACCCGTACGCTGACACTAACCCGCGCCCTCACACGTACGCTCCCCCTAGAGCGTTGTCGTACCCTCACCTGGACCCTGAACCGTCCCCGTCCCCTAACCCTAACCCTAGCCCGAACCCTAACCCTAACCCTTCCCCGAAGCCTGACCCTCAGGCGTCCCCTAATCCTAACCCGTACGCTGACACTAACCCGCGCCCTCACACGTACGCTCCCCCTAGAGCGTTGTCGTACCCTCACCTGGACCCTGAACCGTCCCCGTCCCCTAACCCTAACCCTAGCCCGAACCCTAACCCTAACCCTTCCCCGAAGCCTGACCCTCAGCCGTCCCCTAATCCTAACCCGTACGCTGACACTAACCCGCGCCCTCACACGTACGCTCCCCCTAGAGCGTTGTCGTACTCTCACCTGGACCCTAAACCGTCCCCGTCCTCTTACCCTAACCCTAGCTCGAACCCTAACCCTAACCCTTCCCCGAAGCCTGACCCTCAGCCGTCCCCTAATCCTAACCCGTACGCTGACACTAACCCGCGCCCTCACACGTACGCTCCCCCTAGAGCGTTGTCGTACCCTCACCTGGACCCTAAACCGTCCCCGTCCCCTAACCCTAACCCTAGCCCGAACCCTAACCCTAACCCTTCCCCCAAGCCTGACCCTCAGCCGTCCCCTAATCCTAACCCGTACGCTGACACTAACCCGCGCCCTCACACGTACGCTACCCCTAGAGCGTTGTCGTACCCTCACCTGGACCCTAAACCGTCCCCGTCCCCTAACCCTAACCCTAGCCCGAACCCTAACCCTAACCCTTCCCCGAAGCCTGACCCTCAGCCGTCCCCTAATCCTAACCCGTACGCTGACACTAACCCGCGCCCTCACACGTACGCTCCCCCTAGAGCGGTGTCGTACCCTCACCTGGACCCTAAACCGTCCCCGTCCCCTAACCCTAACCCTAGCCCGAACCCTAACCCTAACCCTTCCCCCAAGCCTGACCCTCAGCCGTCCCCTAATCCTAACCCGTACACTGACACTAACACGCGCCCTCACACGTACGCTCCCCCTAGAGCGTTGTCGTACCCTCACCTGGACCCTAAACCGTCCCCGTCCCCTAACCCTAACCCTAGCCCGAACCCTAAACCTAACCCTTCCCCGAAGCCTGACCCTCAGCCGTCCCCTAATCCTAACCCGTACGCTGACACTAACCCGCGCCCTCACACGTACGCTCCCCCTAGAGCGTTGTCGTACCCTCACCTGGACCCTAAACCGTCCCCGTCCCCTAACCCTAACCCTAGCCCGAACCCTAACCCTAACCCTTCCCCGAAGCCTGACCCTCAGCCGTCCCCTAATCCTAACCCGTACGCTGACACTAACCCGCGCCCTCACACGTACGCTCCCCCTAGAGCGTTGTCGTACCCTCACCTGGACCCTAAACCGTCCCCGTCCCCTAACCCTAACCCTAGCCCGAACCCTAACCCTAACCCTTCCCCGAAGCCTGACCGTCAGCCGTCCACTAATCCTAACCCGTACGCTGACACCAACCCGCGCCCTCACACGTACGCTCCCCCTAGAGCGTTGTCGTACCCTCACCTGGACCCTAAACCGTCCCCGTCCCCTAACCCTAACCCTAGCCCGAACCCTAACCCTAACCCTTCCCCGAAGCCTGACCCTCAGCCGTCCCCTAATCCTAACCCGTACGCTGACACTAACCCGCGCCCTCACACGTACGCTCCCCCCTAGAGCGTTGTCGTACCCTCACCTGGACCCTAAACCGTCCCCGTCCCCTAACCCTAACCCTAGCCCGAACCCTAACCCTAACCCTTCCCCGAAGCCTGACCCTCAGCCGTCCCCTAATCCTAACCCGTACGCTGACACTAACCCGCGCCCTCACACGTACGCTCCCCCTAGAGCGTTGTCGTACCCTCACCTGGACCCTGAACCGTCCCCGTCCCCTAACCCTAACCCTAGCCCGAACCCTAACCCTAACCCTTCCCCGAAGCCTGACCCTCAGCCGTCCCCTAATCCTAACCCGTACGCTGACACTAACCCACGCCCTCACACGTACGCTCCCCCTAGAGCTTTGTCGTACCCTCACCTGGACCCTGAACCGTCCCCGTCCCCTAACCCTAACCCTAGCCCGAACCCTAACCCTAACACTTCCCCGAAGCCTGACCCTCAGCCGTCCCCTAATCCTAACCCGTACGCTGACACTAACCCGCGCCCTCACACGTACGCTCCCCCTAGAGCGTTGTCGTACCCTCACCTGGACCCGAAACCGTCCCCGTCCCCTAACCCTAACCCTAGGCCGAAGCCTAACCCTAACCCTTCCCCGAAGCCTGACCCTCAGCCGTCCCCTAATCCTAACCCGTACGCTGACACTAACCCGCGCCCTCACACGTACGCTCCCCCTAGAGCGTTGTCGTACCCTCACCTGGACCCTAAACCGTCCCCGTCCCCTAACCCTAACCCTAGCCCGAACCCTAACCCTAACACTTCCCCGAAGCCTGACCCTCAGCCGTCCCCTAATCCTAACCCGTACGCTGACACTAACCCGCGCCCTCACACGTACGCTCCCCCTAGAGCATTGTCGTACCCTCACCTGGACCCGAAACCGTCCCCGTCCCCTAACCCTAACCCTAGCCCGAACCCTAACCCTAACCCTTCCCCGAAGCCTGACCCTCAGCCGTCCCCTAATCCTAACCCGTACGCTGACACTAACCCGCGCCCTCACACGTACGCTCCCCCTAGAGCGTTGTCGTACCCTCACCTGGACCCTAAACCGTCCCCGTCCCCTAACCCTAACCCTAGCCCGAACCCTATCCCTAACCCTTCCCCGAAGCCTGACCCTCAGCCGTCCCCTAATCCTAACCCGTACGCTGACACTAACCCACGCCCTCACACGTACGCTCCCCCTAGAGCGTTGTCGTACCCTCACCTGGACCCTAAACCGTCCCCGTCCCCTAACCCTAACCCTAGCCCGAACCCTAACCCTAACCCTTCCCCGAAGCCTGACCCTCAGCCGTCCCCTAATCCTAACCCGTACGCTGACACTAACCCACGCCCTCACACGTACGCTCCCCCTAGAGCGTTGTCGTACCCTCACCTGGACCCTAAACCGTCCCCGTCCCCTAACCCTAACCCTAGCCCGAACCCTAACCCTAACCCTTCCCTAAGCCTGACCCTCAGCCGTCCCCTAATCCTAACCCGTACGCTGACACTAACCCGCGACCTCACACGTACGCTCCCCCTAGCGTTGTCGTACCCTCACCTGGACCCTAAACCGTCCCGTCCCCGTCCCCTAACCCTAGCCCGAACCCTAACCATAACCCTTCCCCGAAGCCTGACCCTCAGCCGTCCCCTAATCCTAACCCGTACGCTGACACTAACCCGCGCCCTCACACGTACGCTCCCCCTAGAGCGTTGTCGTACCCTCACCTGGACCCTAAACCGTCCCCGTCCCCTAACCCTAACCCTAGCCCGAACCCTAACCCTAACCCTTCCCCGAAGTCTGACCCTCAGCCGTCCCCTAATCCTAACCCGTACGCTGACACTAACCCGCGCCCTCACACTTACGCTCCCCCAGAGCGTTGTCGTACCCTCACCTGGACCCTGAACCGTCCCCGTCCCCTAACCCTAACCCTAGCCCGAAACCTAACCCTAACACTTCCCCGAAGCCTGACCCTCAGCCGTCCCCTAATCCTAACCCGTACGCTGACACTAACCCGCGCCCTCACATGTACGCTCCCCCTAGAGCGTTGTCGTACCCTCACCTGGACCCTGAACCGCCCCCATCCCCTAACCCTAACCCTAGCCCGAACCCTAACCCTACCCCTTCCCAGAAGCCTGACCCTCAGCCGTCCCCTAATCCTAACCCGTACGCTGACACTAACCCGCGCCCTCACACGTACGCTCCCCCTAGAGCGTTGTCGTACCCTCACCTGGACCCTAAACCGTCCCCGTCCCCTAACCCTAACCCTAGCCCGAACCCTAACCCTAACCCTTCCCCGAAGCCTGACCCTCAGCCGTCCCCTAATCCTAACCCGTACGCTGACACTAACCCGCGCCCTCACACGTACGCTCCCCCTAGAGCGTTGTCGTACCCTCACCTGGACCCTAAACCCTCCCCGTCCCCTAACCCTAACCCTAGCCCGAACCCTAACCCTAACACTTCCCCGAAGCCTGACCCTCAGCCGTCCCCTAATCCTAACCCGTACGCTGACACTAACCCGCGCCCTCACACGTACGCTCCCCCTAGAGCGTTGTCGTACCCTCACCTGGACCCTAAACTGTCCCCGTCCCCTAACCCTAACCCTAGCCCGAACCCTAACCCTAACCCTTCCCCGAAGCCTGACCCTCAGCCGTCCCCTAATCCTAACCCGTACGCTGACACTAACCCACGCCCTCACACGTACGCTCCCCCTAGAGCGTTGTCGTACCCTCACCTGGACCCTGAACCGTCCCCGTCCCCTAACCCTAACCCTAGCCCGAACCCTAACCCTAACCCTTCCCCGAAGCCTGACCCTCAGCCGTCCCCTAATCCTAACCCGTACGCTGACACTAACCCGCGCCCTCACACGTACGCTCCCCCTAGAGCGTTGTCGTACCCTCACCTGGACCCTAAACCGTCCCCGTCCCCTAACCCTAACCCTAGCCCGAAACCTAACCCTAACCCTTCCCCGAAGCCTGACCCTCAGCCGTCCCCTAATCCTAACCCGTACGCTGACACTAACCCGCGCCCTCACACGTACGCTCCCCCTAGAGCGTTGTCGTACCCTCACCTGGAACCTAAACCGTCCCCGTCCCCTAACCCTAACCCTAGCCCGAACCCTAACCCTAACCCTTCCCCGAAGCCTGACCCTCAGCCGTCCCCTAATCCTAACCCGTACGCTGACACTAACCCGCGCCCTCACACGTACGCTCCCCCTAGAGCGTTGTCGTACCCTCACCTGGACCCTAAACCGTCCCCGTCCCCTAACCCTAACCCTAGCCCGAACCCTAACCCTAAACCTTCCCCGAAGCCTGACCCTCAGCCGTCCCCTAATCCTAACCCGTACGCTGACACTAACCCGCGCCCTCACACGTACGCTCCCCCTAGAGCGTTGTCGTACCCTCACCTGGACCCTAAACCGTCCCCGTCCCCTAACCCTAACCCTAGCCCGAACCCTAACCCTAACCCTTCCCCGAAGCCTGACCCTCAGCCGTCCCCTAATCCTAAACCGTACGCTGACACTAACCCGCGCCCTCACACGTACGCTCCCCCTAGAGCGTTGTCGTACCCTCACCTGGACCCTAAACCGTCCCCGTCCCCTAACCCTAACCCTAGCCCGAACCCTAACCCTAACCCTTCCCCGAAGCCTGACCCTCAGCCGTCCCCTAATCCTAACCCGTACGCTGACACTAACCCGCGCCCTCACACGTACGCTCCCCCTAGAGCGTTGTCGTACCCTCACCTGGACCCTGAACCGTCCCCGTCCCCTAACCCTAACCCTAGCCCGAACCCTAACCCTAACACTTCCCCGAAGCCTGACCCTCAACCGTCCCCTAATCCTAACCCGTACGCTGACACTAACCCGCGCCCTCACACGTACGCTCCCCCTAGAGCGTTGTCGTACCCTCACCTGGACCCTAAACCGTCCCCGTCCCCTAACCCTAACCCTAGCCCGAACCCTAACCCTAACCCTTCCCCGAAGCCTGACCCTCAGCCGTCCCCTAATCCTAACCCGTACGCTGACACTAACCCGCGCCCTCACACGTACGCTCCCCCTAGAGCGTTGTCATACCCTCACCTGGACCCTAAACCGTCCCCGTCCCCTAACCCTAACCCTAGCCCGAACCCTAACCCTAACCCTTCCCCGAAGCCTGACCCTCAGCCGTCCCCTAATCCTAACCCGTACGCTGACACTAACCCACGCCCTCACACGTACGCTCCCCCTCGAGCGTTGTCGTACCCTCACCTGGACCCTGAACCGCCCCCGTCCCCTAACCCTAACCCTAGTCCGAACCCTAAACCTAACCCTTCCCCGAAGCCTGACCCTCAGCCGTCCCCTAATCCTAACCCGTACGCTGACACTAACCCGCGCCCTCACACGTACGCTCTCCCTAGAGCGTTGTCGTACCCTCACCTGGACCCTGAACCGTCCCCGTCCCCTAACCCTAACCCTAGCCCGAACCCTAACCCTAACCCTTCCCCGAAGCCTGACCCTCAGCCGTCCCCTAATCCTAACCCGTACGCTGACACTAACCCGCGCCCTCACACGTACGCTCCCCCCTAGAGCGTTGTCGTACCCTCACCTGGACCCTAAACCGTCCCCGTCCCCTAACCCTAACCCTAGCCCGAACCCTAACCCTAACCCTTCCCCGAAGCCTGACCCTCAGCTGTCCCCTAATCCTAACCCGTACGCTGACACTAACCCGCGCCCTCACACGTACGCTCCCCCTAGAGCGTTGTCGTACCCTCACCTGGACCCTGAACCGTCCCCGTCCCCTAACCCTAACCCTAGCCCGAACCCTAACCCTAACCCTTCCCCGAAGCCTGACCCTCAGCCGTCCCCTAATCCTAACCCGTACGCTGACACTAACCCGCGCCCTCACACGTACGCTCCCCCTAGAGCGTTGTCGTACCCTCACCTGGACCCTGAACCGTCCCCGTCCCCTAACCGTAACCCTAGGCCGAAGCCTAACCCTAACCCTTCCCCGAAGCCTGACCCTCAGCCGTCCCCTAATCCTAACCCGTACGCTGACACTAACCCGCGCCCTCACACGTACGCTCCCCCTAGAGCATTGTCGTACCCTCACCTGGACCCTAAACCGTCCCCGTCCCCTAACCCTAACCCTAGCCCGAACCCTAACCCTAACCCTTCCCCGAAGCCTGACCCTCAGCCGTCCCCTAATCCTAACCCGTACGCTGACACTAACCCGCGCCCTCACACGTACGCTCCCCCTAGAGCGTTGTCGTACCCTCACCTGGACCCTGAACCGTCCCCGTCCTCTAACCCTAACCCTAGGCCGAAGCCTAACCCTAACACTTCCCCGAAGCCTGACCCTCAGCCGTCCCCTAATCCTAACCCGTACGCTGACACTAACCCGCACCCTCACACGTAGGCTCCCCCTAGAGCGTTGTCGTACCCTCACCTAGACCCTAAACCGTCCCCGTCCCCTAACCCTAAACCTAGCCCGAACCCTAACCCTAACACTTCCCCGAAGCCTGACCCTCAGCCGTCCCCTAATCCTAACCCGTACGCTGACACTAACCCACGCCCTCACACGTACGCTCCCCCTAGAGCGTTGTCGTACCCTCACCTGGACCCTGAACCGTCCCCGTCCCCTAACCCTAACCCTAGGCCGAAGCCTAACCCTAACCCTTCCCCGAAGCCTGACCCTCAGCCGTCCCCTAATCCTAACCCGTACGCTGACACTAACCCGCGCCCTCACACGTACGCTCCCCCTAGAGCGTTGTCGTACCCTCACCTGGACCCTGAACCGTCCCCGTCCCCTAACCCTAACCCTAGGCCGAAGCCTAATCCTAACCCTTCCCCGAAGCCTGACTCTCAGCCGTCCCCTAATCCTAACCCGTACGCTGACACTAACCCGCGCCCTCACACGTACGCTCCCCATAGAGCGTTGTCGTACCCTCACCTGGACCCTGAACAGTCCCAGTCCCCTAACCCTAACCCTAGCCCGAACCCTAACCCTAACCCTTCCCCGAAGCCTGACCCTCAGCCGTCCCCTAATCCTAACCTGTACGCTGACACTAACCCGCGCCCTCACACGTACGCTCCCCCTAGAGCGTTGTCGTACCCTCACCTGGACCCTGAACCGTCCCCGTCCCCTAACCCTAACCCTAGCCCGAACCCTAACCCTAACACTTTCCCGAAGCCTGACCCTCAGCCGTCCCCTAATCCTAACCCGTACGCTGACACTAACCCGCGCCCTCACACGTACGCTCCCCCTAGAGCGTTGTCGTACCCTCACCTGGAACCTGAACCGTCCCCGTCCCCTAACCCTAACCCTAGCCCGAACCCTAACCCTAACCCTTCCCCGAAGCCTGACCCTCAGCCGTCCCCTAATCCTAACCCGTACGCTGACACTAACCCGCGCCCTCACACGTACGCTCCCCCTAGAGCGTTGTCGTACCCTCACCTGGACCCTGAACCGTCCCCGTCCCCTAACCCTAACCCTAGCCCGAACCCTAACCCTAACCCTTCCCCGAAGCCTGACCCTCAGCCGTCCCGTAATCCTAACCCGTACGCTGACACTAACCCGCGCCCTCACACGTACGCTCCCCCTAGAGCGTTGTCGTACCCTCACCTGGACCCTGAACCGTCCCCGTCCCCTAACCGTAACACTAGGCCGAAGCCTAACCCTAACCCTTCCCCGAAGCCTGACCCTCAGCCGTCCCCTAATCCTAACCCGTACGCTGACACTAACCCGCGCCCTCACACGTACGCTCCCCCTAGAGCGTTGTCGTACCCTCACCTGGACCCTGAACCGTCCCCGTCCCCTAACCCTAACCCTAGGCCGAAGCCTAACCTTAACCCTTCCCCGAAGCCTGACCCTCAGCCGTCCCCTAATCCTAACCCGTACGCTGACACTTTCCCGCGCCCTCACACGTACGCTCCCCCTAGAGTGTTGTCGTACCCTCACCTGGACCCTAAACCGTCCCCATCCCCTAACCCTAACCCTAGCCCGAACCCTAACCCTAACCCTTCCCCGAAGCCTGACCCTCAGCCGTCCCCTAATCCTAACCCGTACGCTGACACTAACCCGCGCCCTCACACGTACGCTCCCCCTAGAGCGTTGTCGTACCCTCACCTGGACCCTAAACCGTCCCCGTCCCCTAACCCTAACCCTAGCCCGAACCCTAACCCTAACCCTTCCCCGAAGCCTGACCCTCAGCCGTCCCCTAATCCTAACCCGTACGTTGACACTAACCCGCGCCCTCACACGTACGCTCCCCCTAGAGCGTTGTCGTACCCTCACCTGGACCCTAAACCGTCCCCGTCCCCTAACCCTAACCCTAGCCCGAACCCTAACCCTAACCCTTCCCCGAAGCCTGACCCTCAGCCGTCCCCTAATCCTAACCCGTACGCTGACACTAACCCGCGCCCTCACACGTACGCTCCCCCTAGAGCGTTGTCGTACCCTCACCTGGACCCTAAACCGTCCCCGTCCCCTAACCCTAACCCTAGCCCGAACCCTAACCCTAACCCTTCCCCGAAGCCTGACCCTCAGCCGTCCCCTAATCCTAACCCGTACGCTGACACTAACCCGCGCCCTCACACGTACGCTCCCCCTAGAGCGTTGTCGTACCCTCACCTGGACCCTAAACCGTCCCCGTCCCCTAACCCTAACCCTAGCCCGAACCCTAACCCTAACCCTTCCCCGAAGCCTGACCCTCAGCCGTCCCCTAATCCTAACCCGTACGCTGACACTAACCCGCGCCCTCACACGTACGCTCCCCCTAGAGCGTTGTCGTACCCTCACCTGGACCCTGAACCGTCCCCGTCCCCTAACCCTAACCCTAGGCCGAAGCCTAACCCTAACACTTCCCCGAAGCCTGACCCTCAGCCGTCCCCTAATCCTAACCCGTACGCTGACACTAACCCGCGCCCTCACACGTACGCTCCCCCTAGAGCGTTGTCGTATCCTCACCTGGACCCTGAACCGTCCCCGTCCCCTAACCCTAACCCTAGGCCGAAGCCTAACCCTAACCCTTCCCCGAAGCCTGACCCTCAGCCGTCCCCTAATCCTAACCTGTATGCTGACACTAACCCGCGCCCTCACACGTACGCTCCCCCTAGAGCGTTGTCGTACCCTCACCTGGACCCTGAACCGTCCCCGTCCCCTAACCGTAACCCTAGGCCGAAGCCTAACCCTAACCCTTCCCCGAAGCCTGACCCTCAGCCGTCCCCTAATCCTAACCCGTACGCTGACACTAACCCGCGCCCTCACACGTACGCTCCCCCTAGAGCGTTGTCGTACCCTCACCTGGACCCTAAACCGTCCCCGTCCCCTAACCGTAACCCTAGGCCGAAGCCTAACCCTAACCCTTCCCCGAAGCCTGACCCTCAGCCGTCCCCTAATCCTAACCCGTACGCTGACACTAACCCGCGCCCTCACACGTACGCTCCCCCTAGAGCGTTGTCGTACCCTCACCTGGACCCTGAACCGTCCCCGTCCCCTAACCCTAACCCTAGGCCGAAGGCTAACCCTAACCCTTCCCCGAAGCCTGACCCTCAGCCGTCCCCTAATCCTAACCCGTACGCTGACACTAACCCGCGCCCTCACACGTACGCTCCCCCTAGAGCGTTGTCGTACCCTCACCTGGACCCTGAACCGTCCCCGTCCCCTAACCCTAACCCTAGGTCGAAGCCTAATCCTAACCCTTCCCCGAAGCCTGACCCTCAGCCGTTCCCTAATCCTAACCCGTACGCTGACACTAACCCGCGCCCTCACACATACGCTCCCCCTAGAGCGTTGTCGTATCCTCAGCTGGACCCTAAACCGTCCCCGTCCCCTAACCCTAACCCTAGCCCGAACCCTAACCCTAACCCTTCCCCGAAGCCTGACCCTCAGCCGTCCCCTAATCCTAACCCGTAAGCTGACACTAACCCGCGCCCTCACACGTACGCTCCCCCTAGAGCGTTGTCGTACCCTCACCTGGACCCTAAAGCGTCCCCGTCCCCTAACCCTAACCCTAGCCCGAACCCTAACCCTAACCCTTCCCCGAAGCCTGACCCTCAGCCGTCCCCTAATCCTAACCCGTACGCTGACACTAACCCGCGCCCTCACACGTACGCTCCCCCTAGAGCGTTGTCGTACCCTCACCTGGACCCTAAACCGTCCCCGTCCCCTAACCCTAACCCTAGCCCGAACCCTAACCCTAACCCTTCCCCGAAGCCTGACCCTCAGCCGTCCCCTAATCCTAACCCGTACGCTGACACTAACCCGCGCCCTCACACGTATGCTCCCCCTAGAGCGTTGTCGTACCCTCACCTGGACCCTGAACCGTCCCCGTCCCCTAACCGTAACCCTAGGCCGAAGCCTAACCCTAACACTTCCCCGAAGCCTGACCCTCAGCCGTCCCCTAATCCTAACCCGTACGCTGACACTAACCCGCGCCCTCACACGTACGCTCCCCCTAGAGCGTTGTCGTACCCTCACCTGGACCCTGAACCGTCCCCGTCCCCTAACCCTAACCCTAGGCCGAAGGCTAACCCTAACCCTTCCCCGAAGCCTGACCCTCAGCCGTCCCCTAATCCTAACCCGTACGCTGACACTAACCTGCGCCCTCACACGTACGCTCCCCCTAGAGCGTTATCGTACCCTCACCTGGACCCTGAACCGTCCCCGTCCCCTAACCCTAACCCTAGGCCGAAGCCTAACCCTAACACTGCCCCGAAGCCTGACCCTCAGCCGTCCCCTAATCCTAACCCGTACGCTGACACTAACCCGCGCCCTCACACGTACGCTCCCCCTAGAGCGTTGTCGTATCCTCACCTGGACCCTGAACCGTCCCCGTCCCCTAACCCTAACCCTAGGCCGAAGCCTAACCCTAACCCTTCCCCGAAGCCTGACCCTCAGCCGTCCCATAATCCTAACCCGTACGCTGACACTAACCCGCGCCCTCACATGTACGCTCCCCCTAGAGCGTTGTCGTACCCTCACCTGGACCCTGAACCGTCCCCGTCCCCTAACCCTAACCCTAGCCCGAACCCTAACCCTAACCCTTCCCCGAAGCCTGACCCTCAGCCGTCCCCTAATCCTAACCCGTACGCTGACACTAACCCGCGCCCTCACACGTACGCTCCCCCTAGAGCTTTGTCGTACCCTCACCTGGACCCTAAACCGTCCCCGTCCCCTAACCCTAACCCTAGCCCGAACCCTAACCCTAACCCTTCCCCGAAGCCTGACCCTCAGCCGTCCCCTAATCCTAAACCGTACGCTGACACTAACCCGCGCCCTCACACGTACG
Source organism: Globicephala melas (assembly GCF_963455315.2). NCBI lineage: Eukaryota > Metazoa > Chordata > Mammalia > Artiodactyla > Delphinidae > Globicephala > Globicephala melas. Next base: position 2,265 of record NW_027207502.1, on the reverse strand, counting down.
CTCCCCCTAGAGCGTTGTCGTACCCTCACCTGGACCCTAAACCGTCCCCGTCCCCTAACCCTAACCCTAGCCCGAACCCTAACCCTAACCCTTCCCCGAAGCCTGACCCTCAGCCGTCCCCTAATCCTAACCCGTACGCTGACACTAACCCGCGCCCTCACACGTACGCTCCCCCTAGAGCGTTGTCGTACCCTCACCTGGACCCTAAACCGTCCCCGTCCCCTAACCCTAACCCTAGCCCGAACCCTAACCCTAACCCTTCCCCGAAGCCTGACCCTCAGCCGTCCCCTAATCCTAACCCGTACGCTGACACTAACCCGCGCCCTCACACGTACGCTCCCCCTAGAGCGTTGTCGTACCCTCACCTGGACCCTAAACCGTCCCCGTCCCCTAACCCTAACCCTAGCCCGAACCCTAACCCTAACCCTTCCCCGAAGCCTGACCCTCAGCCGTCCCCTAATCCTAACCCGTACGCTGACACTAACCCGCGCCCTCACACGTACGCTCCCCCTAGAGCGTTGTCGTACCCTCACCTGGACCCTGAACCGTCCCCGTCCCCTAACCCTAACCCTAGCCCGAACCCTAACCCTAACCCTTCCCCGAAGCCTGACCCTCAGCCGTCCCCTAATCCTAACCCGTACGCTGACACTAACCCGCGCCCTCACACGTACGCTCCCCCTAGAGCGTTGTCGTACCCTCACCTGGACCCTGAACCGTCCCCGTCCCCTAACCGTAACCCTAGGCCGAAGCCTAACCCTAACCCTTCCCCGAAGCCTGACCCTCAGCCGTCCCCTAATCCTAACCCGTACGCTGACACTAACCCGCGCCCTCACACGTACGCTCCCCCTAGAGCATTGTCGTACCCTCACCTGGACCCTAAACCGTCCCCGTCCCCTAACCCTAACCCTAGCCCGAACCCTAACCCTAACCCTTCCCCGAAGCCTGACCCTCAGCCGTCCCCTAATCCTAACCCGTACGCTGACACTAACCCGCGCCCTCACACGTACGCTCCCCCTAGAGCGTTGTCGTACCCTCACCTGGACCCTGAACCGTCCCCGTCCTCTAACCCTAACCCTAGGCCGAAGCCTAACCCTAACACTTCCCCGAAGCCTGACCCTCAGCCGTCCCCTAATCCTAACCCGTACGCTGACACTAACCCGCACCCTCACACGTAGGCTCCCCCTAGAGCGTTGTCGTACCCTCACCTAGACCCTAAACCGTCCCCGTCCCCTAACCCTAAACCTAGCCCGAACCCTAACCCTAACACTTCCCCGAAGCCTGACCCTCAGCCGTCCCCTAATCCTAACCCGTACGCTGACACTAACCCACGCCCTCACACGTACGCTCCCCCTAGAGCGTTGTCGTACCCTCACCTGGACCCTGAACCGTCCCCGTCCCCTAACCCTAACCCTAGGCCGAAGCCTAACCCTAACCCTTCCCCGAAGCCTGACCCTCAGCCGTCCCCTAATCCTAACCCGTACGCTGACACTAACCCGCGCCCTCACACGTACGCTCCCCCTAGAGCGTTGTCGTACCCTCACCTGGACCCTGAACCGTCCCCGTCCCCTAACCCTAACCCTAGGCCGAAGCCTAATCCTAACCCTTCCCCGAAGCCTGACTCTCAGCCGTCCCCTAATCCTAACCCGTACGCTGACACTAACCCGCGCCCTCACACGTACGCTCCCCATAGAGCGTTGTCGTACCCTCACCTGGACCCTGAACAGTCCCAGTCCCCTAACCCTAACCCTAGCCCGAACCCTAACCCTAACCCTTCCCCGAAGCCTGACCCTCAGCCGTCCCCTAATCCTAACCTGTACGCTGACACTAACCCGCGCCCTCACACGTACGCTCCCCCTAGAGCGTTGTCGTACCCTCACCTGGACCCTGAACCGTCCCCGTCCCCTAACCCTAACCCTAGCCCGAACCCTAACCCTAACACTTTCCCGAAGCCTGACCCTCAGCCGTCCCCTAATCCTAACCCGTACGCTGACACTAACCCGCGCCCTCACACGTACGCTCCCCCTAGAGCGTTGTCGTACCCTCACCTGGAACCTGAACCGTCCCCGTCCCCTAACCCTAACCCTAGCCCGAACCCTAACCCTAACCCTTCCCCGAAGCCTGACCCTCAGCCGTCCCCTAATCCTAACCCGTACGCTGACACTAACCCGCGCCCTCACACGTACGCTCCCCCTAGAGCGTTGTCGTACCCTCACCTGGACCCTGAACCGTCCCCGTCCCCTAACCCTAACCCTAGCCCGAACCCTA